>NC_135783.1:224481971-224793637 GCF_051106095.1 Pogona vitticeps | reverse complement strand
TCCTATCAATACTTTTTTGAAGCAAATTCACCAGGGAAGGTGGTTGCCGTTACTGCCTCATGGCTGCCCTTATATATAAACTTCTGTCAACAGGTTTAAAGCACAAGCACGCCACCCACTTTCTGGTGAGGGTCACAGCACTGGGGGGGGGATGCCGGGTCCCTTGAGTGCAATGCATTGCTCCCAGAGGCACCTGTGGAACAGAGGGTATTCTACCCATCAGGAAACACTACCCAACATATCAGTGCATCATATATATACAAATTAAAGTTGAGGGGCTTCGGTGCCCCATAAAACAAAAGAGAAAATAATCAGTACCATGGTGTAGCTGACCATAATGATGCAAATGGAAGGAAATGAACCAGTAACGCTAAAACACACTTGGACACTCAACCAGGTATATATACCACATGACCACAAAGCACAACAAGAAAATGATGAAAAGTTTCGTTACCAGAAGGGGACATTTTGCTGGTGTGACTGTGGCCTAACTTCGCTGGCTATGTGATTCTGGGAGTTTTAGTTCCAAAACTAACTTTTCACAGCTCTAAGCAAGACAGCCACCACCATATTTAATGTATACGCATAGCTTAGTGAATTGGGTAGTTAGCGGCAGTGTTAGGCATCAGGAATTCAACTCCCCACTGTACCTTATAGGAGAAGAGCTTATTTGTGTAGCCTTGTACAAACTGTACAGGCACAGAGTGCTCCCCAACGAAGGAAATGATAAAAAATTTCTGAGTACCCTCTATCTGGAAAATCCTAGAAAGTACTGCCATATATCAGAATTGACTCAACATCATACAATTACTATTAGAGACTTATAAACATCTCTCTTGCTGAGTTCAGGCATGAGCTAACAGTAGCAACACTTTATGGTGCATTTTCTGCAATGGCCTAGAGTAGCTTTAATTCTTGGTTGTTACTTTTTTAAAGTGGAATCTTAAAGCTTTCAGTGGGTGAGCATGAGAGAAAATTGGACATCTGGCCTTTGCTTGTTAAAAAACAATAATAAATACAGGAGGTAGCTATTTGGAAGAAGGTGCCAATCAAGCTGATGGCTCTCTTGAAGTCACTCTTGGAAGGAAAAGACTGAGCCAAGAAAGGAGGGAGTCTCTCAAACACAAACAAATTAATGTTGGCAGTGAGTGTATCAAATGTGGGAAATTGTGCCACAAATTGTGTCATTGTTTACTGTAATTTACTAGAAATGTTTTCTGGAAATTGTAGTTATTATTGCAGTAGCCCTTTTATCAGTGGATATAAAAGAGCATTTAGTGTATACCCAGGGACACTCTGAGCTGCCTGCATAAAATAATTTCAGTTGCACACAGAGAGAGACAGTGCGTGTGTATTTGATTGTTTGTGTGCTGAGTGTTTGAAAGAAAGAAAATTTCCCTGAGTGCTCACTGGAAGGACAGATCCTGAAGCTGAGGCTCCAATACTTTGGCCATCTCATGAGAAGAGAAGACTCCCTGGAAAAGACCCTGATGTTGGGAAAGTGTGAAGGCAAGAGGAGAAGGGGACGACAGAGGATGAGATGGTTGGACAGTGTCATCGAAGCAGCCAACATGAATTTGACACAACTCCGGGAGGCAGTGGAAGATAGGAGAGCCTTGGCGTGCTCTGGTCCATGGGGTCACAAAGAGTCGGACACGACTAAACGACTAAACGATGACGCACTTGCATATATACACGTAAACAAACATACATTATGTATGTGCACTGTTTTTGGATAAATGCACACAACTGGGCTAAATCAGTCTAATTGGGTGGTTCTATAATAACAGTGGGATGGAGCAAGAAGCTACTGTTCACACGCAGGATAGAAAAGTGTCATAGTGTATGCTCCATTTCTCATTTGGCACTTGTTGGCTTAAAAAGATGGTCAGCAATTTGAATCTGAAAAAAAGAGTAAATAAAAAATAATACGATAACAGTAGATACGGTAACAGTGCACATACCTACTGATGACAAAGGAGCGGACAAGTGGCAGCTGAATCCCTCAATAAAGCCCACAATCTCCCCTGGATGCTCCAATTACTGAGATGTTAGGAAGGCCTCAGACCAAGGTCACTGCATGGTATGTATATACCCCTGCAGCCACTGCCACTCATTTTGAAGGGCTACGGGATGAATAGATAGACTATTTTGCATTCTGGAATATTCTTCTTTTTCTTTGATCTCCCACTCAGCTTAGTTTACTAAACTGTACTGATGTGTTTGATTGTCTGTGGAAGCACAACTGTTGAATGGGCTTTGAGTGGATAGGTCACAGAATGAGGGCACTGCATAGCCACCTTCACTGGTCATAGATGTTCACTCTCTCTCCCCCATTTGCAGGAATTTACCACATTCTTCCATTTATACGATGACCCAATGTATAAAAGGACACCCCTCTTTTCTAACCCCAAATTAGAAAATTTGATCCCTACTTTTCCCTCCCTTTTGCGAAGCCACGGAACTTAGCAAAAGGAAGGGAAAAGCAGGGATCAAAGGGCTCCCTTTGACCGCCGCTTTTCCCTTCCTTTTTGCGAAGCCCTGTGGCTTCACAAAAAGCAGGGAAAAGCGGCTGTCATTTTGTGAGCTGCCTTTTCCTGCCTTTTCCGAAGCCACAGAGCTTAGCAAAAAGAAGGGGAAAGGCATGGTCAGAGGGCTCCAGTGGTGGAGGCAGAAGCAGCAGGAGGTGGATACTGAGGCAAAGAAGCAGCCCAGCTGAGCCAGCTCTGGCTGCTGCCCATTGTCAGCTGCTGCTGCCACTGTTCGATCACAAGGAGACAATTGCTGGAGGGGGTGACCAGGCAGCGGCAGCATCAGTCAGTGGGCAGCAGCCAGAGGCGGCTGAGCCAGGCTGCTTCTTTGCCTCAGTCTCCGCCTCCTGCTGCTGCCTTCCGTGTATAAAACAACCCTCAATTTTTCCTCTAATTGTTTTAGGAAAAAGTATCATTTTATACACAGAAAAATACGGTACTTAACTGGAGATCTAGAAACACACAGATAACACCACAGGCTCAGTGATGTAGTTGGTTGGAATGTCTCCTGTACAGGGAAGATGGTTCATAATCTGTAGGTTTTTTACTTAGATGTAGGGCAAAGGCAGTGGAAGACAGGAGGGCCCGGCTTGCCCTGGCCCATGGAGTCACGAAGAGTCGGACATGACTAAATGACTAAACAACAACAAAGGGCACATTGGAGGTTTCCGCATATCAGTACCTTTGTGCGTACACACAAGCATGGACATACATACATACATACATACATACATACACACACACACACACACACACACACACACACACACACACACACACACACACACACACACACACACACACACACACACACACACACATACAGACATGTTTATTTATATGTATTTTTATGTATGAACATGGACACACACATTCGTATCTGAAGGCAGCAAATAAAAAGAAGCAAATATCTTGAAAGTGACAAGTATCTCCAGAATTTATTCTCTGTAACTGAAGTGTTTAGACTTCGGGCTTTGTTTTTTATTGAATGATTTCTTTATCAAGATTTACCAACCATTTTCAGAGACAAAAGAGGTACATACAGAATAAAAGATTAAATGATTCTGAGCAAATGTTGTCCCTTGCTTTCTGTACCAGAATAGAACTGAACTAAAAATCCTACCATAAAAGAATCCATCTTGTTTACCCCAGGTTTTCTTCATTTCAGTGCCTGATCTTGTTATTACTATTGTTAAATCCTTTGAAGGCAAATACTTTTGCTGATCTCCTGCTATTAGTAGATCCTAATCTATCTTGTCAGCTTATCCTACCCTATGAGATCTTCCTGAAATGTCACCAGGCAATCCTGTGTGAGTTTATGAGATGATGTGACATTTTATTTGACACAGCTACTCTACATCTAATTAGGTTAGTATATCATTCCTTCTTATTCTCTCTGTAAGGAAGTAATTATATGCTTGGATCAACTCTGAATGGTGTCTGATCAAAAGGTTTGCTTTGTAACAAAATATTTGTTATTCATTTTCAGAGTTTTCTCTGTAGAATTAGGAACTCCTTGGTTGGTTTATTCTGAAAAACAGTCCTTCAAGCTTGGGCTGATTACATCCAAACTGGGAGAATCACTCCTAAATGTATGGAATATTTGGGT
Source organism: Pogona vitticeps (assembly GCF_051106095.1). Taxonomy (NCBI): domain Eukaryota; kingdom Metazoa; phylum Chordata; class Lepidosauria; order Squamata; family Agamidae; genus Pogona; species Pogona vitticeps. The sequence goes on along the minus strand of NC_135783.1, from coordinate 224,789,497 downwards.
GTCTCTATCCTCTGAAAGGTCTGAAGTGCACTGCTTGTTGCTGGCTGACTCCGCAGAATGCTGCTTTGAGAATAGAACTGCTTGAGTAACTTGCTGTAGTCCTCCAACAATACTTTGGCAGCTGAAACCTGCAAGTCTATAAAACATGACTTTGACAGGGGGGATTGTTCTCTGCTGTGCACTATGTGAGCAAGGAGATGATGCATATAGAGCAGAGATCAAGATCATGAAGTATTCCAAATGCTGTGGGACTACAATTCTCATAACCTTTTGCTATTTAGTCCAACTAGGTGAGGCTGGGGATGTCAGAGACCAAAAGCATCCAGAAGGCCACAGGTTTTCTATCCTGTTATGAAGACCCTAATTAGAAGGCTGGACTACAACCATCGAACCTGGATTGATCTTTCCACTGATCCATGAATTTCATTGGGACTTTGAGATGACAATTGCTACCTTTCAGCCTTGCTCACCTCATAGCATTATTATTTTGACAGAAGGGTGACGAGCAGATCTGTGAACACCATTGAGAGCAATTTTGAGAAGAAATGAAAGAAACAGTTGACAATATATCTACCACAGTTTTGTTAACAATTTTGTTAATTGGGAAGGTGCTACTATTGATCGCCCAGTGCAAATTAGATTGACATCTGTGGAGTTCTTTGTCATTTCCTGGGTCACCTGAAAGTAATTTGTTGGGCAAAGATCTACCATGCATCTACTCTATGCTATCATTTATCTTTTTTACATATAAGAGGAACCATTCTATTTCTTCCTTGCAGCTGAATTGGAGGAAACCTCAGGTTTCTTTCTTCCAAGGAGTATGATTTATTTTATAGCTTCAAAGACTTTCCAAGTAGGTCATCTATTGTGAATCAAAGCACAATTCAGTTACACTGAAATTGCACATATTGTTATTGCCTGGACTTTTAAAAGCCTACCAACTAATTGTTCCACAAATACTTGGCTCTGTGTTGTGGAGGTCTTCGGTCACATGCCTTTTGTGGCCCTTTTGCCTCCAGGATGAGCATCCTGCCTTGCAATGCTTGTGACAAGAAGAGTATCTCACATGTAGGGAAGAAGCTCCTTCATGCCTGTTGCTCTGAAAAAGACACCTGACTGTTCAGTTGCAATGAAGGAAGTATCTAGGAAAAATGGAGGAATGCCATAACAGGTTTGCCTGACAAATCAGCCACATCATGGACATCTTGGCGGCTGGGGCTCTCGCCTCTGTGCCACTCATTCCAGCTGATGGTCGCTAATGAGCATGCCAGTTGACAGCAAGTACAGCTCAAAGTTCCAAGCAGGGACACAATATCTTCTTCATACATCTGTCAGCCCCTCAGTTTGTCATTCTTAAAGGCCAGTGCTCAGCTTTCACAGGCCCAGGGGCAAGGGGCAGAATGTATAAGCCAGTTCATACAGCCAGCTTTGATATTACCAAATGTTTGGAAGAAATAGACATGGTAGAAAACTTTTTTTCTCTCTCTTCCCCTTCCCTCCCCCCTTCGCTGCCCTATGCACATTCTCTTTTACAAAATGCTGAGTATATGGTATTTTCCACATATGCTATACTCACATTATACCATCATCATAACAGAGACCAGCCTCTTTCTTTCAATTTCAAATGTTTTCAGTTTCTGTAAACCTCGCCATGTATCTCTGTATTCCATAGATCCTGAGGGTGATTTTTTTAAAGTGACATCATAAAGGTAAAGGTAAAGGTTCCCCTTGACAATTTTTTATCCAGTCATGTTCGACTCTAGGGGACGGTGCTCATCCCCGTTTCCAAGCCACAGAGCCAGCGTTTTGTCCGAAGACAATCTTCCGTGGTCACATGGCCAGTGCGACTTAGACACGGAACACTGTTACCTTCCCACCAAGGTGGTCCCTATTGATCTACTTGCATTTGCATGCTTTCAAACCGCTAGGTTGGCGGGAGCAATTGCGATCGCAAAACAATGATCTAAATGAGTTTTTTTCGCTTTGCGATGATTTGCAAGGATCAGTTCCCTGCTTCGGGAACCGATTCTTCACAAAACAACGATTTTAAAACAGCTGATTGGCGGTTTCAAAATGGCCGTCAGGTAAACAAAATGGCTCCCCGCTGTTTTCTGGGACGGATTCCTTGCAAGACAGGCAGCGAAAACGGCTGCCCTATGGAGGATCTTCGCTGGACGGTGAGTTTTGACCCCATTGGAACGCATTGAAGGGGTTTCAATGCGTTTCAATTTTTTTATTTTTTATTTTTTGCTTTACGATGTTTTCGCTTAACAGCGATTTTCCTGGAACGGATTATTGCTGTTAAGTGAGGCACCACTGTATTAAAATTTTAGACAATTGGAAAAGTTTCTGAGAATGTTATACTCCTGGATCCTATTGCCCAGATCTTGACCATGAATTTGAAGAAAATCAGAAGAAGCTATATTCTTAATACTGAGCTAGAACAGAGTCTGTGTGCCAGTTCAGTTAACTAGAGAGGTGTCCACAGTCATCTGAATGATTGCATGTAATAGTGCACACATGAAATGCTTGATCATACTGTATACACATAGATTCAGAGAACTGTGCAAATTTCTCTACCTGAGTTCATACATGCTGTGTTTCCATACACTGGATTGTTTTGTCATGGCACTCAAGACACATATAATTTGTACATGTATACACAGATTATTGATCTACGTATTCAGTTAGTACATAATTTTGAATATATGTACTCTATACACATTTTCAGATGTCTAGGTAGCTCAGTGGTTTAGGAATCTGGCTGCGGAGCCAGTGGTTGGGAATTCAATTCCCCACTGTGCTTCCAGGGAGAAGAGCCAGCCTGTGTGGCCTTGGGCAAGCTGCACAGGCCCAGGGCACCCCAAGAAGAAAGTAATGTAAGCTGAGTACTGTATATCTTGAAAATCTATCTCTATATAAATACGTATATAATAAAATGTAATATTTTTAGTGGAATGGTTCACTTCCTCGAATTGGCCATCTCCACATACATGTACAACTGACCTTTCCCCCTGAAACAATATAGCTTTATTAATGCAACTTACACAACCTAATTAGGTCTTGCAGAACTGTACACCAAATAGGCAGCCCCGCTACATTGTTTTGAAGTTGGCTAATTACTTTTGCAAGCTACAGGGTTGAAAACAAGGTCAGAAAACTTAAGTAAAAAAAATACAAAGCAAACACACAAATTTGTCCTGTCATCCAGACAGTACTTTGTAGTGCTGAAAGATGTTTAAATGAAACTGAACAGCACACACTGGAAAGAGGCTCTTAAAAGATTTCTTAAAAGACAGGAAAATGTGTCCCTCGGAAGGTATTTTAGCTAATTAATGAGCTTATTTAGCATGACAGTCTCTTCCAACTTGCTCTTAAATTACATAGATATATGAAATTAAGTCTTATTTTCTTGTCCACCATAGGGAAACACTGCTTGGGAAAATGCCTACAAGAAAATTTTGCTGTAAACCATACTATGAATGTTCAATGCATCTTCAATATGAATATGTCTGTGTGTTGAGCTGAGCAATTGTGAGATAATTAAGCACACATTTAACTATCTTCAAATTCCAAGTAGCCACAGCCACACCTGTGAAGACTTGCCTATCTCATTTATACTTGTTTTTCTTTATGCTTGTCCACTAAACGTAAAAGGAATGTATATTTTTAGCAAGTCCATCACTGAGTAGGAATCTGGGGATTAAATATGGAAGTGTATTCTACGGAAAGTATGGAATGTAGACTCCTTACCTAACTGCAGGTTTCCCACTTGGCGATTTTAAATTCAAGGAGTAATTTGCATGTATAATGAAATACCTCATTGGCTCCGCACAGCTTAGCTTTTCAAAACTTATCTTCAGGGACATATATGGCAAAAATAAAATAAAATAAATAAAATAATAATAATAATTAAAAAATCCCAATATATTTCTTTTGTTTTGGTTCTTTTGAGTGTGTGTATTTCCTTCATTTTCATATTTTCCATGCACTAGTCCCTTCATTTTACATAAAGTTTAAAGTCTCTTGCAGGATCCCTATTTGTGTTTTTTCCTAAAGAACCCTTAGAACAACTCAAAAAAAGAAAAAAGAAAAAAAAAGCAGAGGCAAGGCAATAGAGAATCAGTCTACCCCCAGGGTAACAGTATACGAGAAAGAAAAATCATTGTGAGACATATGCAGGCACTAGTTTATATCATTGTTATTGTCATTGTCATCATCATCAACATCAGGCAGCAGTACAGACAAGAAATAAAAAAATCAATATAATCAGATCTATAGAGGTCTGCTTTACAGAGAAGGACCTTGGCAGTGCCTCCCCACCCCCAGCTCACACCACTACCAAAGCCCACAAAACATGCTTCTCCAGCCAAGATACTCCACCAGCATCAGTCCTATGTATAGAAAAAAAAATCACTCAATAATCGACTTAGAACTGCAGAGCGAGAAGGGACTCTGTGGATCATCAAGTCCAGCCTATGTCAAGGAGGCTCAATGGTGAATCGAACTCCCAACCTCTGGCTCTGCAGCCAGATGCCTAAAGCACTGAGCTATCCACCAGTCATCAACCAATTAAACAAATTCAAAAAGCAGTAAAACAGTCAACAATTAGAAAGCATTAAAAAAAAACCAGTATGAGTTCAGTGTCTGGGAAGCATAACAGAAAAAAGGCAAGGAAGTAGGTAGTTGCTGTTTGGCACACAAAGGCACCCACTTATCAAAGTTACCAACAAGAGCACAACACTAATAACCACAAGAAAGAAATGTCTCAAGTCATGCCCAGTCATTGTTAACAATCCCACATAGCTTCATGACCGACTGGCAATCATCCACCTCTGGCCCACCCCCCACAAAAGTATACAAAACAGTCTCCTGAAAATCTCCCCACGAAAACATACACCTTTGACAGAGTAAATACCCAGAAAATTAACCAAATATCTAAGGCAATCAAACAATCAATCTGCCCACACAGCAAAAAAGTGCAAATTTTAAAACCATATAGAGACCCTTTCCAAAAACCCCATGAAAAGCAAGCAACCAAATAAGGCAAAAAATTTAATCAAAGCCCTATTCTAAAATCAAAACTATTAGAACAGGCAGAGATTTCTCTCCCTCCTTCATGCCTTTCATCTCTTTGAATCCAGCAGGCAGCAGGGCGTAGGACAAACAGCAGAATGGAAAAAAGTGGGGAGGAGAGGAAATCCCAAAGAAAACAGGAGGGGGAAAAAAAATCCAAAATATAATCTCAAGGAGGTACTGTACACTGGCACAACAAAAGTAAGCCAAATATATGGGGGAAAGTGTCAAAAGAAAAAAGGCAAAAAAGGAGAGGATGGTGGCACAGCAGGCAGTAATCTTAGATGGCATGCTCAGTACAGTACATAGTAATTCCACAGGGAAAGACTGAAGCTAAGAGCAGTTCTCAACTGGTTCCAGATCTTTTTACAGATTCAAAATTCAAGCTCCTCTTGAATGTTCTGATAGTTTCTGACAATCTTTGTGATGCTATGGGATGAAAACTTTCTCAGGCAATTTGACAGACAAGGGGTGAAAGGGTATCAAAATGTTACATAAAAGTGTAAATGCCAAAGAAACCCATAACTTTCATATATGTACCCCTCTTTCTTAAACAGGAATCTTTTGTGTTCAAAAGGCAATCTTTTGGCAACACCCAAAAGAACAGAAATGACACAAAAGAGGGCATCTTTCACGTTTTGGGTCTTTTGTTTAGACACGAAAGGCCCATCCCTATTCACCTTGTCACAAAGCTTTAACAAAAAGTGGCACCCAGATTTGTGGCAAGTGCTTCTGCTCATAGAATGGGAGGGTCTCAGTTTTGTGGATCCACTAACATGCTGTCAAGTTCCAAGTCATCTCTCAAAGTGTTTCAGAAGCTTCTCCAGTTCTGAGAAGAAACTTTTCAGAAGGTATGAGGGGCTAAAGAAGGCCTGAAAAAAATCTAGTGTACTGTTTCAGGCAAGCAGAATTATCTTGATCTATGATTGAATCCTATTCTAACAACACACTGTCAACAATGTACAGTTTAGTCAACAGTAAGATAGAATGATTAAAGCTACTGAAAGGTCCAAAAGAATTAATAAAATGCAGAAGCTGTAGCTTTCTGCATGCTGTTGCTTTCCAGCCCTAGCCAGCAGGGCCAATGCTTGGGGTGATGGCATCCAACTGGAAAGCCATAGGAGCTCAAGTGGGCTAACTGAATCAAAATCTCACCCCACATCTCTTAACAAAGTGTGGCTAGGATGACCAGTGTCTTCTGGAATGGTAATGAATGAAGAAAATGTGGTGTTCCTTCTGTAAACAACTGGAGCTGCTGCCTGATACCATCTGCTCTAACTCTAAGTTCTAGATCAGGGTCAAAGAAAATTGAGCCCTTCAAATTACTGCTGGGCTGCAATTCCCAGCATTCTTTATAATTGGCTACACTAGCTAGGGTTGATGGGAGTTGCAGTCCAACAACACATGGAGGGCTGCACTTTGTCCATGTCTGATGTGAGTATTAGTAGAATATGGAGTTTTGCCTACGAAACAACAAAGCCGTTTGGCCAAATTTCTTAACTTGTCTTTCTTCCAGTTGTTAGCATAGCCATACCTGCTTATACAGAACTTGAAAACTCAGCATCAGCCACATCTGCTCATGTACCCAATGGCTGAGTGGTTTGGCAGGAAGGGAGAGAGGTGGATTCCAGAGGGGATTTGAAAAGAAACAGGTGAGTTGGTTTGGGGGGTGGGCAGCTAAATCTTAAGAAGAAATGATTATAATTTTATCAGCTGGTTGCAACCAGGGACTCTTTGATCTTCAGTAAGGCTGCTAGCATGGTCTGCAATTTGGCTAGGGTGGGCATTTATGTTCCCTTCACCAGTCCTCCTGTTCTGGTTTAATCATCTGAGCTTTGCAGGTGGAGGCTTTTATAGCTGACAGACAGAGACTACAACAAACAACAATATTCAGCGGGTAACGTCTCTACTGAACAAATGAAAAGACTATTCTTCCAAACACAGCAGAGGACACTGCATAAGCATCTTTCTGATAGATCTTTGCATACCCTCTTAAAGCAGAAAGAAAAATAAATAAATACAAACATCAAAGACAATTAAGTCTCCAGCCATGAGCAGGCTTCCACGGGACAAATAGCCTGCAACCACTAGAACCATCATCCCACTGGGTCATGGAAGCCGAACACTGGGGCTTGATGCTTGAAGGGTGGCAGCTAGGCACCATCTCTGACCATCTCCCAACTAATATCCTTAAACCTCCATCATTGTATTGTGTGGGGTTACATTACCTTGTATAGCTCTTTGACTGAGATCACAGAAATCACAGTTTCTGTTTCAAATTTCTTTGAAAAAAATTGTCCTTTGCACAACTGAAATATGCTTTCCTCATGAATTTGGCAAGGCCAGGATAGATGAGAGATCATGTGGAGGGGAACAACTGAAGCAAGGAAACTCCCTTGCATCTCATCCAGGGCAGTTGTTTGGGGCTGGGCGGGAGCATTGGCTGGAGCTGACAAATTCAGCTGACACTCATGAAGTGCACTTTAATGAAGCAAAGAGAACTTAAGTGATGGGATTCGTGAACCAACTCGACATAGGAAAACTTACTTTTTTGGATTATAACTTCCATGTTGATCCGTGGGATTGTGCATATTGTGATCCGAAAAGGAATGCTTGCAGGTTCGGGCTGGAATATAAGCTATTTGGGATACAGTTGAGTGGCATATATGCTTTGCAAAGTCTTGCTTTTATCTTAATTATCTAATTATGTGCAATCCGTGAACAGTTCTTAAGAATCTGATTGTACATGAGCTGCCTGGTCATTGACAGGCTAAAAATAACAGCAACTAGGGATATGCACTGTCTTTGGAGAAAATCTTGCAAGAAGGACTCAACTGGGAGCATTTGCACCCTTTTAAGCCAGTAACAGCATGGATCAAGACACCATCCCCCGTGGAATGGCCAACAGATCAGGTAACTTAGATCCAGCAATATCAAGGTTAAAACAGTTGTACAAGGAGGAAATGCTATTAGGAGGAGATGGGCAGCTGAACCACCAGTGAAACCCAGTTTCTATCCTGGGCAGCCCAGTCACTGAGACCCTGGGGGGTGCTCTGAGTTGTATGACAAATATTTGATACATACTGAATTGAAAGGAACTTACATGCCCCTTGTAGAAACTGTTGTTTTGCTAAATAATGAAATCGTTTGTTCGCAAAGGGTCAGGAACAACTTCCCCTTTAATTACTGCATTCATCAAGTTCTTGTTTGCTCTGGACATGTATCAAAAGTAAACAGGAAAACAAGCTTTGGAACCTTTTAAAGCTGAAGAACGAGGATACGCAAAATCAATCGTATTCATGACAGTTCACTGAGGCTGCAAAAGAGAATTTCCCTGATAAAATAACAGTGAAATAGAAATTCAATTATCCTGATTGCAATCTAACAGTATTTGTCTGGAAATGCTGTCATCATTTCACCATCAGAAAGGTAAAAGGGGTCAGTTTTTCTGTTACCCTTATGTTATTGTTGGCATGTAAAAACTCATTTTCCCACTGCATCATCATCAACCTATATTCACACACCTTGAATATCTGATACCCCTTCTCTTCTGCCCATGTCTGAAGGCAGAATATTGGAGTGAACAGTGAGGCTAGCCCCTGCTCCACTCTCCTGAATAATAATAACAACACTGATTGAAGGGTGTGTATTATGTTGCCTGTTTAAAAATGCAGAGGGCATCTGTAGGGAAAATTCCAAGGAGAGGGAGTTTTCCTTCTGGCAAACTTAGTCAAATATGATAGACAGTATTCATAGTGATGATGAATTATAATCACTGTGTACGAAGGGACCATTTTTGGTCAGCTGAAAGGACAGGTCATATTGACCCTATATCAGTTCCCTCATTTTCAATTCTACTTTTGCAACCCAAATATCAAAGCCAAACTGGGAAAAAAATGAAGTGAAAATTGATCTGCTTGCTCTTTCCCAGTTGCCATTTTGAGGATGAGCTCTGGCAAATGACATTTCGTTCAGAAAGGGAGGAAGAGGAATCATGTAACATAAGGCCTCTCCCCTACTCCAGTTCCTGATTATTATCTCCCCCCCACAAATTTTTGCTCTCAAATCTCCCTACCTCAGCCATCAAGTTTCTACAAATTAGAATGTAGCCCAATCTGATTGATTATAATCCATATGCTGTCTGCACTCAAATCAGTTCTTTAGATTTTAGAATGCTTATTCTGTGCTTCTGCACTACATAGCATTGTGCAGCAGAGGCTCCCTGTTTGCCTGGTGTAAGCTTATATGGCAATATATCAGTTCAAGGGAGGGACTAAACGTGGCTGCTAATTTGGAGGGTGTTGCTCTACAAGACTAATCTCGGCACACAAAGTAGTTGCACTGCAAGTCCCTTGTGTAATAGCCTTAGAACACAAGGTGATTCTTTGCTTTCAAATCATTTGGTCTACTATAAAACATACAAGGGGATTGACCCTGTGCGTTCAATACTAGAGCACACAATCTGAAAGCAGAAGGTCCTAAATTCAATTGCCAGTTGAAGGGTAGAGTTGTGCAATAACTCCCAATGACACCTTGGAGATCTGTTTACAGCCGTTAGATAATGCTGTGCTTGGTGAGCATATGATCTAACTCAGTGGTTCTTAACCTTGGGTTACTCAGGTGTTTTTGAACTGCAACTCCCAGAAATCCCAGCCAGCACAGCTGGTGGTGAAGGCTTCCGGGAGCTGCAGTCCAAAAACACCTGAGTAACCCAAGGTTAAGAACCACTGATCTAACTTAACAGAAGGCACCTCCATACTTTCCTGACACAAAATCTATGTCAGTACCATGGATAGTTCCCCACAACAATATTCTAAATGGCCTATGACTAGAATGGGAACATCTGACTCTCCCGATGTTCATGTTCGGTTGTAGCTGTCATCACCTTTCATCACCTGGTCAGGGCTGATGGCATTCCAGCTCATTGACATCTATATTACCATGTGTTGACCTTACCTCTATCCTACAGGTACAGCTAAAATACGTAAGTGTGCTTCCAATTTGCTTCATAGGAGTGACTATGAAAGGAATAGAACGAGTTTGCAAATGATAGTATACTGAAGCCAAGGTTCTCAAAACCTGATTACATCAACATTGTTCAGATACTGGATTGAACCTGAATCAAGTTAATTTCCATTGAAATCAATGGTGCATATTAATTGCCCTTTCATTTGTCTCCCACTGATTTCAATGGAAATTAAGTAACAAACTTAACCAGGATCCAACCAGGTCCAATTTAGATTGTTGAGTATTAAGGGATGGAATCTACCAATAAGTTCCACTGAGTGCAACATACTGATGGAATAAAACATATTCAGTCATGGGCAAATCTCTAGGTGTTTGTTGTTTTACACTAATCCACAGTAGCTCTCTGGGAGTTCAATGATTCAAGTCCTTGGCCACAACATTTCTCGGTTTGTTTGTTTTTTGCCATTAAATCAGTTATAATCCATGCCGTGTGCCATTAACTGGTTTAGGAATGAAGCTATTTCAAAGTAAACAGGAAATGATTAACTCGTAATAGTTTAGAAAGAAATGGGAAATGGCTAACACTATTAATTTACACAAGAGAGTAGTGGCATAAACTTGGCAAAATGTTATATAAAATGCTTAAAAACCTATAAAAGGCAAGTGTTCTTTTCTTGAAGAAGAAACTTCTGACACCAGAGGGTGCCTTTTGTTAGCCTACAGTACATTGTATGCCAGAATTGTTCAGCTGAATGATTGCACAACTAGATTCCAGCTAAATCAGGAGAAGAGGTGGCTTCCAGTCAGCAACAACAAAGGGGAATCTTGAAGAACAACAATCTGCTATAGAAATTGAACAAGTATCTTATGCAACATCACCACCTTTTTGAAGGTGCATTGTGTATGATTTCAAAAAAATCAGTGAAATAATGTACGTAATACCTTATTTCCAATATCCCTATAATTTATAGCTGGAACAGGTTCTAGATTTCAAAGGCAGTTATCCTGAGCTGGATGTAAACAAAATCATCTCAACATGTGGAATTTAAATAGAACATTCTGCTATTCTTGCTAAAACACCAATCCCAACCAGAATATTTGGTCTGAGAACCCTGGGTTTAAATTCCTTAGTAACTCTAAGATAATTGCATTAATTTTCCATGAAAGTAAAGTGATGCTCAAGGTTTTACAGCAAAGACTTTTACCATATATGGAGCAAGAAATGTAAGATATATAAGTAGGGATGTGAATTTGGATTAAAAATGTTTGGGATTCACCAAATAATGTCATATTTAGATCTGAACATATGTATCTGAATCAGCATAGGGCACTGCTGCTGGCAAATGAAGTGGGTGCTGTGGGGGAAGTGGCTTTCTTAGGGTGAATTGTACAGCAAGTCAACAGAGGAGAGAGGTTGAATCATCAGCCCAGGGAAGCAGAGAGGTAGCAGGGCAAATAGCAGCAAATCTTAAGAATACGTTCCAGACTACACCGGAGGAACTTAGAGAAGTGCAGGAAAAGGCTTTATCCAAATGTAAAAATGCCAGGATTACCCGTCACCTAGGAGAGATGATAACCTGAGTGGCAAGCAATTATCTCTGGTATGGTTTCCCACTGGTTTCTATAGGTTTATGGCAGAACTGGCACACCATTACCAATTATGATCCTGAACAATATGTAGCTGCAAGATGGTGTCCAATTTATATTGGGCTGTAGGCAACTGATAAAGCACCAATTGACCAAGGCACAGATGATACACTTGGCAAATGACATCTGGAGCATCCTGGGTGCAAAACATGCCTGCCTCTCCATAACAGGACACTTGTGGAAGGTGGAGACATCACGCATAGGGTAACACACAAAGGTGAGATACAGGTGGGCCCTGTTGAATGTGGTTCACAACACAGTTCACAACATTCAAAAGGCTCAGAGGGGCATGCTGCAACAGTGGAGCCTAGCTCCAGAAAGGCAAGGTCTGTTTGTGACAGACAGTGGGGCAAACCTGGTGGCAGCACTGCAGACTTAGAAGACAAAAGGGATGGGGTGTATGGCCCACACTCTCAACCTAGTAGTTGGGGGTCCTTTGCTGGGTACGGAAGAAACAAGCATACCTAATATAATGGAATGGGCCACAAAGGTGGCAGGGCATTTTCACCACAGTGTCTGGGGCTGTGTCTGTTGCAGCAGAGACAAGAAAAATTGGGATCGCCACTGCACCACCTAATCCAGGATATGCCAACACAATAGAGCTCCTGTTTCTACCATCTTGAAAGAGTGCTGGAGCAGCAAAAGGCACACCATGATTTGGCACTGGAGACCTCCACTGATGTGGCTGAGAAGAGTGGAACATCATGAATCAAGTGGTCTGTGTCCTTTGAAGCTTTAAGAGTGTAACACTTAAGTGGGAAGACAACCACCCTTAGCCAGATGATCCCAGTGTTCCAGGGCTTGGTTGGCATGATGGAGGGCATAATGAGGGAATAGTCTAGGTGTATGGAGGATTCCATAGAACAGTGGTCCCCAACCCTGGGCCTCCATGGATTTCAACTCTCAGAAATCCTGGCCAGCAGAGGTAGTGGTGAAGGCTTCTGGGAGTTGTAGTCCAAGAACATCTGGAGGCCCAGGTTTGGGGACCACTGCCATAGAGGGAGAAAAGCATTTTCTAGCCTAAAATGGTGGCCCTGGCCAGCAAGCTAAAGGGCCTGCTCCACTACAGGCCTCCTTGTGGAAGGAGGAGGAGAACATTCTAGCAACATTCTAAGACTCCCAAATTAAACAACAGGATATGGATATTAAGCAGGGGCATGAGACGGGAGCAATGCCAGTTAGCTTTTCATCGCTTGCAGCAGCAGATAGTGAAGAAAGTCTGGCTAGCACTGAGAGGGTCACATAGGCCAGGAAGAAACTAGCAATGTTCACAGCACCTGATACAGCTGTACTAGCAGTTGTATTTTAAAGTTCAAGTCCCTCACTCCTGTAACAACAGGTCATGCTTTCTGGGACACTGTCTTGACAAGCATGGCAGGCACCTGTCCTCCAGAGACACCATCACAGAAAAAAGGACATGGCAGAGGCAAATGTAGAGGCATACATGCAGGAGCCCCACAAGCCAAAAGAGACTGATCCCTTGTCTTGCTGGGCCGAAAAGGAGTCTGTTTAGGGAGGTCTGGCTAAGGTGGCAGTTGGACTGTTTTCTTGCCCAGTAACAAGTGTGTCCAGTGAGAGAGCATTCTCTTAGGCAAGGGACAATGTCAGTCCACATCACACACTCCTGGAACCTGGATCTATAGAAAACCTTTATTTTCCTTAAGGTCAACCTACCATTGCTGGGCTTCCCTGAAGATCCCTTTAAGTGAGAGAGAATGACACACTCTGATCTCAGTGCGAGGTATCCCATACTTCAGTCATCTGCCCCCGCTTTTTTCCTCTTTCATTCTTCCAATTGCTACTCCAAGGTTGTGCTCATTCACTCACTGCCTCCGTTGGCACAGTTCCCACCCACCACAGGCTACCTGCTGCTCCAATGGGCCTGCCCAGAGCATCTGCTCACTCCCCAGTGCAACCTGTCCTTTGCTTCTCCAATGCTGAGTATTTCTGCTGTTCAGGGTTCAATCACTATGCCCATTGCAGTCATTTCCTATTACCTCGGCACTGCTGGCTGTTGGTGTGCACTCTTTCTGTTTGGCACAATCACTAGGGAAGGTGTCAGAGGACACAGCAACAACTTTTAAAAATGTTTTGCCTGCTTTTTTTAAAAAGGGGAATATAATGAATATACAGTACTCATATGACTGGAAGAACATCCAGAAATTTCAAATGTTTAAAATGCCAAATCAGAAGGGCTGTAATTTCAAATTCATATCTGACCTCCAGTGCTAGGGCTCACCCCTAAACTAAGATGGATTCAGAAGAAGAAGCGGTACAAAAGGTCTTCTTGGAAATATACCTTAACTCCCGGAGCACACCAAAGAATACCAGCAGAACATATATTTGCACTTCATAGTATAGAAAAAGAATGGTTTCCCACTGGCGAAGGTCACTCCATTCAAGCCATGCACATAACATATTGTATCATATGGAATCCTGGTTCACCCACCAGTCCACATAGAGACTGTAGCCAAAAAATCAGAAAAAGACTGAAATCAAGGCAAGGAAACACAGTAATAAAAGAAGCAGAAAAGATCCTCTAGTTTAAGGATTTAAAGTGGAGGCAAAGGCAGCAGCCTCTGTACTATGGTACTCCCAGTTACCAAATTGATTCAAATCATGTCAAAACTTTCAGTAAAATTAATTAAAACTATTAATTAAAACTATTTTACTTGGGATATACCATGAGAAGACACGATTCACTGGAAACGGCAATATTGGCAGAAAAAGTAAAAAGAAGTAGGAAAAGAAGGAGACCTAACATGAGATAGATTCAACAAAAGAAGCCATGGCCTTCAGTTTCTAAGATCTGAGCAAGAGTGTTGGTGAAAATCTGTTTTGAAGACCACTAGGGATAGAAGCTACTTGACGGCACATGACAACATGGACAAGCCAAACCCACAGAAGTGTATAAGGAAAGGCCACGTGGTGTCAGAAATGCGTCCGCAACTTCATCAAGTCTGGAGCAATTTCTACAGAAGACTGGCAGTTGTTGCTAGGGCTAGAATTTCTGGCACTAACCTTGACTGGCAATGTGGGGAGCCCTGGAAGAAAAAAACATCTGTCATTGTTATGATAATTTTCCATGGGATTTTTGAAATATTAAGGGGTTGAACGGTCCTGTTGAAAGGTACCAAAATGCTCCATGCTAATTATAAAACTTTTCTTGTCTAAATCAAGTCTGGTGACAGGCTCCGCTGGAAAATGTTGTTCCTTAACACCTGGATTCTCAATGCCAGTGAGATTCACTGAACAGTGACAACTGAGTGAGTGTGCTTAGGACTGTCCTGGTAATTACTGCAACCATTCTTTATAGAACCAACCATTCATCCCACTTTTCAACTCTTTGTTCTTCTCTTTCAGTGCCAGGTCAGGGAATCTGATGTCTGAACCTCTCCCTAAGAGTCCCACAGACCTTTATAGACGTCCAGAAGGGGGAAATAGCAGAAGCCTATGTTCATCACCACTGGCATTTACCCCATATTTCCAGTATAACTCAGAGGAATATTTTCTACTTTGTGTAATTCTCCCTTCTTCTGACATGAACCCAGACAAGACAGAGGTCCTGAGGGTGGGTGGCCCCTCCATTGGTGGTTTGGGAAACTCCTTCTCTCACCGCGAAGAGTGAGGTTCACAACTTGGGGGTCCATCTGGATCCGACACTCAACATGGAAACACGTCAGTGGTCCACTCTGCCTATTTCCATCTGTGGCGGATTGCCCAGCTGCATCCCTATCTTGATGGTGGGTCCCTCACCACTCTGGTCCATGTGCTTGTAATCTTGAGATTAGATGACTGTAATGCGCTCTACATGGGGCTACCTTTGAGGTTGATGTGGAAGCTTCAAAGGGTGCAAAATGCGGCAGCCAGACTTCTTAGTGGGATGAGAAAATACCAGCATATCTCTCCCACTCTGGCTGCCTTGCATTGGTTGCCCATTCATTTCCGCATTGATTTCAAAGTGTTAATGATGACATATAATGCCCTAAACGGTTTAGGACCTCGATACCTAGCGGAACGCCTTCTCCAACCTAGATCTACTCGAGTCACTTGATATAGCCAAGAAAGATGGCTGAGGGGCCTAATGCCAAGGGAGGCCCAGAAAGAAAGAACAAGAAACCGGGCCTTCTCAGCAGTGGCCCCTCGACTCTGGAACAGCTTGCCATCAGAGATTTGCCTGCCACCCTCGCTGGGTGATTTTAAGAGCCAATTAAAGACTTGGCTCTTTAAGCAGGCCTTCCCTCCTGTCAATATTTAATTTTTACTTCTTACTTTAGCTTTTCCTACATTGCCCATCTTGAACAATACTAACACTATTGATTTATTTAAATTGTTTTAACTGTTTTATGATATGTTTTCTTGTAAGCCACCCTGAGTAGACATTGTCTAGAAGGGCAGGACATCAATCAATCAATCAATCAATCAATCAATCAATCAATCACTCAATCACTCAATCAATCAATCAAACAAACAAACAAACAAACAAACAAACAAACAAACATCTTGTTTTCCCTTTTAAGATAGACAAACCAGATGTCCAAGAAAACCTCTACTGTTCTTCTTTTTATTGAACAGGCACATGGAAGGATGGAGATATAAATGGATATACCATGGCTATCTAATGAATATATTAAAAAACTTAATACAATGTTATAGGAGTATGACTATGAAAATCTAATGGAAAATATGTGAACTAAATGAAAAAATATGCACAACTACTCTAACAAAACTTAAATATGCTCTAAAAATGAACATGGTATTTACGAATGAAATAATAAAACTAAATCTAAATCTAAGATGCTACAAAATAGTCCATAATAACAATTTATTACAAAGGCATAGTCTCTAAGCTATAAATATTAACTCACAATTAATTCACATTTATGAAAATATCTTAACAGACTATGTAATCATTAGAATAAACAAAAGCATAAGCAATTATAAAATCACATTAGCATATAGGAAAAATCTTAATGTAATACTACCCCACAGCAGGGTTTTTCCCTCTCTAACTGTGCTCTCCTGACCCTGGCTATCTTTTCTGGCCATTATTTATACCATTATCTTTCATTCATTAATTATAAGCAAACCTTTCTGCAGCACTTGGAGGGCCAGGCACCTGGAGTATCAAGAACAGTTTTCTCAATAGGATTTAATATTGTTGTTGCAGATATTGTAACTCCAAGGATCTGTAATGTAGAAACTGGCAGGCTGCTGCTACGATGATAACATCATTGTTTTGACTAAATTTTAGCAGGACTAAGACTGTCTAGCATAAAGCATTTGTTGCTCCAGGATATTGTAAAACTCAAGTCTTGGAACACCTAGAGATGGGAAGAGCTGGAAATCACCACCACCCCTGAAACACTGGGGGGGGGGGGACAGACTTTTTTCCCCCAAAACTGTTTTTTTTTCTCTGGAAATATTGAAAAAAATATGGAGTGTGGAATATGTTATTTTACAACGTTAAATAATATGTCTATGGCATGGTATTCAAACTATATAACATGAAGATCTTAATGAAAGACTTTTGAGACTTTATGCATTTAAGTTCTATGAGAGAATATTGTACCGATAGGATCTGCAAACACCACCTCCATCTTTACACATTGCAACAGAAACATGTTCAGCTGTCAAGATTGTTATGGTATGGTGACATTGCTTAGCTGGAGAGCCGGCTAATTGTTTTTACAGTGACTATAGCAAACTATTGTTCAAGTCTCAATTTTAAAAGCACATTCAAATTCAGAACTACTTTCTATATTCCCTTATTGTAACACTCTATACATACAAAATTTCACATCTTGATATGAACACTTGCTTTCTTCGACAGTCAAGCTCCCTTGACATAGCTCTGTAACCAACACCCTCTTATCTGCACAATGAGATCAGGATACATCCTGCTGAATGAAGTTATACTAAGCTCCAGAAAACTGACCTTTAGCAGGTTGTGTGATCCTGCTTTGCCCTAGGCTCTATAGGTCGTGACACATACTCGTAGTATATACAGCCCTGTGGTAAGTATTAATTGAGTTCTAATAAAAATCTAATATAAAACTGGAACCTTGTTATAATACTAACACAACAGCCTCCACTTATAAACCAAAAGTGGTGTAAAACAGCACTGGATCAGAACCAATTATTAAAATATAGAAGCATAACATAAAATGGCTGTAAGCAAAACACCTCCCACCTGGGAGATATGAATGGATGTTAATGTTTTCCGAAGAAGAATAAACTTTATGCCTGAAAATGACAAGAGGCAAAGTTAGAAGCTGCAGCTAAACATGAAAGACAATCTTATAACAAAAGTGCCATATCACCTTGACAACTGTATCGAATGCAGAATGTGGTTATGCTTTCACTTACATTTGTTATAAATTGATTTTCCCTCCAGAAAATGATAATCCAGAATCTATCCTTATGCCAACAGTTTCACTCACTGAACTCCTTCTGCTGTCCTGGGGTAGTTTAAATTTATCTGACTTCATTTTGTCTCTATTTGATTGCTATGGTTTCCTCAAGAATAGCCGAAAGCAGAAATACATACCACAGGAAAACTCTGTGTTCTGTAAGAGTGGAAGAAAAGAAAACCAATTCATCTTAACTCTGAGCTAGGGAGTAGATTAGCCAATAAACTTCACAAGTGCTGCTGCTTAACCAATCTTTGTATACTTCTCACATTCAAACCTTAAAAGATCTTTCTCATGAAACACTCTCACAATTGTTGCTGTGAGCAAAATATTTGTCTTTACAGCTGCCAAGCATGTTTCCAACAGACAATGTTCACATGGCCTCTGATTTGCCTGCATGGCTGGAAGCAAAAACTAACACGCTCTGAATTATTGATGGTTCTTCATGGATGAAAATGGCTTGGTCCATAAAATAAGTCTGTCAGAGACTGTTGAGTCCAACACAAGTACAATGAGAGTCAAAGGAGCAGGTCAGTATAAATTTGTTTGATCTTATAACTTTTGTCAGGTATGAGACTCCCTGGCACATTCCAGGGAACAAATGCTTTAAAATCAGAAACGGCCCTAAAAATCTCAGTTCTGCTTACCAACATGGTAGAATATTGCCATATTTTTGGTATTCATTTGGTCCTTTTAAGAATTTGTATACTCACTGTTGTTAGCTTTAAATACTGTATTTATATGATGTAAGCCGCCTTGGCTCCTTTTTAAGGAGAAAAGTGGAGGGAAATAATTTAAATAAAATAATAAATAAATATCTATTCCAAGAGAAGATATGGAAACTTCTCCATAACTTCTAGACAGTCAGTATTATTTCACATTAAAAACAACAACAACAACAACAACAACAACAACAACAACAACAACAACAACAACAACAACAACAACAACAACAACAACAACAACAACAACAACAACAACAACAACAAAACACCACAGTCTATGAGAGGATTGTTGTTTTATTAAACTCACTGGAACTTAAATCTTGGAGCCATGTTGACAAATCACAACATGTTACTCAGGATTCATGAATTCTCCTGTCATGCTGCATTGCATGTACATTCTGGCACCCACGGATGGGTCAGGAAACAATATTTGCTGGACTTTGAGGAACATCTAACCTTGCATTAGGCTTTGAGATTAAAGCCTAACCTATTGTAGGGTGTCAAATCTGTAAAATATTCAGACCATTCTGCCTGCTGAAATTCAGGTGGTTACCCACATCATCCAGATTTAGATTGACATAGTTTATCCATTTTTAGCAGTTCTGTAATATCCAATTACAGTAACTAGGTGGTATTAGCAAAACACTGTGCTTTTGAATCAACCAGATGCAATCAAGCATATTAAAACAGTTCCTATGATATCTAAAACCAACAGAGAAATGAGCATGAAACCAACATGGAACAGTACAAAAACCATATAAAAAGAGCACTGAAGCCCAGCTAACAAAGGAGTAAAAATAGTTCTAAGCTCTGAAACACAATGTAATATAATTTTAAAGAAGAATAAAAAGTTCTTCAGCTGACAAAGAACAGGTGCTGTGCAATCCTCTCTGGGGTGAGCATTCAATAATCAGGGAGCCACCAATGAAAAGGGCAGCCCTTTTTTGCATTAGATAGAGTAACCCAGAAAAAGTCCAGACAGGTATATAATCAATTCTTCAAAAAAAAAAAAAAAACTTCCAGTTGTTATGAATGTGTGACATTGTGCTTTGATTCAATACAGAAGGAAATGGCCCAATATTGATGCACAATATCATGCTCACATTGCCAACAGGAAAAAAGGATGGCAAGTTCTATATATCAAAAGGGCAGCCTGAAGGTTGACAACACCAATGGCAGCAGTCAAGATGGTTTATGGGATACCCTCTTCTGATCATTACCATTCACAAAGTGGTATTGTGCATGGGAAAACCCCAGAAGCTGACTCCTTTTTTCATCATTTAACTATTTCTCATCCAAACACAAAGCCATTATTATGATTTTTCAACAAGTGTGAATGGAAGTGAGCACAAGAGGGTATTTGAATTTTATGGATTTTCAAAACAGAAGTTTAGATAGACATACACTACACACAAATTCCAATGGAAACTTCTGATGTAGAATTACTCCGTGCGAGAGGATCCTAGAAGATGAGCACATGATATGCACCCTCTGGGAGAGGACAGAAACAAGAACAGCTGGGATATGGCTGCAGTCCGCCTGTGCCAAAATATTTTGAAGTGCTGTTTTGGACTTAATGAAATGGTGAAACAAAAATGCGAGTCAGTGCAATACAGACAATGGAGAAACAGTACACACCCTTTAACCTCTCAGGTAAACTAATGTCGCCATTTCCAGTCTGCATTTTGCAGACTAGAAAGTTATCTTCCAATTTCTAAACCCTTTCCTTGGGGTGGGCAACCTGAGGAAGAAAAGCTATATCAGACTGAAAGCTCTATGAGCATGTTGTGTGCGTGTTTTCCAAAATATGTCCCCTCACCTTTTGAAATAAGAAAAACCGGGAGAGGTCGGAATTAGCAAAGGTAGTCACTGGAAACCAAGGTCAAAATTATTCATACTACGTATGGGGAAAAAAGACAGTGAATAAAGACAGGGACTGCAATCAACTCATTTGAAATGGGTTGGAGAAAAACCTTACTGATACCACAGACCACCAGAAAGGCAGAAAAATGGGCCCTCAATCAAGTCAAGCCTGAACTCTCACTAGGGCAAAAAGGAGTAAACTGGCACATATAATGGAAAAAAAAACAGAATTAACCAGAACAAAGAGTATTGCTGGGGAAAGTGGAGGGGCAGTCGGAAGACAGGAAGACCTAATATGAGGCAGATTGTTTCAATAAAGAAAGCCACAACTGTTCATTTGCAAGGTCTGAGCAGCACTTACTGGAAAAGACAATACAGTATTGCTAAGAAAAGGAATGAGAACAATCTAACGTGATGCTGTTTGATTATAAACCACATACAGGAACCCAATGGGGTGATGTGTAGTTTGAAACACACCAGGTTCTTAAAATCAGTGGTCCCCAACCTTGGGCCTCCAGATGTTCTTAGACTTCAACTCCCAGAAATCCTGGACAGCAGAGGTGGTTGTGAAGGCTCCTGGGAGTTGTAGTCCAAGAACATCTGGAGGCCCAAGGTTGGGGAACACTGCTTAAAATAATTACCTTTCAGACATTATACTGAAGCAAACAACAAGTCCTTGTAGCTCAATCTTCTCTATTCTGTTTGACTGGCAGTGCTTCTTTAGGGTTTTTGGTCCTTCTAAGACCAGTTATGCATCACCTGATTTCTTTTGATCAGAGACAACAGGAACGAAATCTATGAACTTCAACAAACCAAGCATTGACTAATAGTTGTCTGAACTACCAGCATTACGGGAACAAGACATTTTGTCCTCTGACGCAAAGGAGAAAATGTCATATTCTCTTGCTCCATGTACAAAAACTTACCAAGTTAGCTGTTGAATCTTACCTTCAGTATGGGCAATAAGACAGTGAACCTGAAGTGGATGGGATTTGGCTATAGGTGCTATTCCTTGCCACCTGGTACCTCTTGCTTGAATCAGTGGCCACTCTCCCTCTAATGGAAGGATCAGCTCTGACTGGCTAGCAAACAATGGCGACAACCAGCCCTGCCTCTGCTCGAAGATGGCAGCAGGTAAGGAGCTAAAACTAGTCATGCTAACCTAATCCCTCAGGTGTGGGTGAAGGAGACCAATGTGTAGACTCAGTATGATGTTAGAACTTCAAAAAATATGACAAGGTTTACTCTCAGTTTTCTGGTTAGCCAGGCTCAAGGCTTTCATGATCCTGTACCACGTCCTGATGAACGCTCACCTATACCTGATTTGGGTAATTATGGCACTCCTTACCACCCATCAGGTTTTTAGTGGATAACCAAAGTAGGAGTGCTTCCTCTAGCAGAACAAGAATGAAGTGACCCTAGTTCATTGAATTTTTTCCACAGTTTCCCATTGTTTTATTGAATGGCAGACCTAGCTCTCTTTTTTTTTTCTATGCTTACAAACAGTGTTCAGGGTTGAACTCTGTTCAATATACGGTCAGCCACATGACAATCCCTTTCAAACATGAACTCGTTACCAGAGAGGAAAGATGCTACTTCATTAAGTACTTTTTTTTCTCCCTTTGTCTTTTCTTATTTCGTCACAAGAAATTATGAGGGTCAAAAGAACTAACCACTGAGTTGTGAAGTGGTTGTCCATTAAAGCAGATGTTGGAAATATCTTACAAGGCATCACCCTAACAATTCCATCTCTGCAATAAAAAAGGGGAATGAGGATTTAAACCCTTTCCCATGGGAGTCGCAATCTGAAGGTACTTGTACATGGCCCAGTTTTATGTGTGTCATATTCATCACTGGCTGCGGAGTTATCATTGCTCCTGAAAGGTATTGCTACTTGATAGCCCTACTGCAGCCAACTGAGTAGGTCACGGAAGCCACTCCACATTTTTCAAAAGCAGCTGTCCAGAGCTAGCTAGACATTTATTGCCTTTCTTTCAAGTGGCACTTGCTTTCAGATTAGCCTAGGGGTCTAATTAATAATGGGGCATCATTAAACCATGACTATCTGAAAGCACCATTTATAGGAAGCTGTTGAAAATTACGTGGAATCTTCAAATGTGCTTGATTTCCTTAGTCATAGCATGAAACCTCAATAATAATAATATACCAGCTCTCTGTGGAGAGAATAGGTAAAAATCCCAGCTTCACCCCACTCCCTTTGTATGGAAGAAATCATTCCTACAAATAGCTTAAAGTAAAAATAAATATCTTTATTCCCACTTTGCAGCCTTCATGCATTCAAAGGTCAAAGGAGAAGGAAAAAGAGGTTAAAAAGAAACAATCTACCATATTGGCCACATAGTCAGCAGGGTAAGAGCAAATAGTTACATGTCTAGTCTCAGTGATGGTCAGAAAATAAGAGCGAGGTAAACACACAGCTAGAAGCAAAAGCAAGCAAGAAGAGGGGAGGAACAAACCTCAAGCCTGGGAAAAAGGAGCTTTGCTGATTGGTTAGTGGGAAAAGATGGCCATGTTAGCTGATAGTGGAGGAACAGGACATTTTAAATGTAAGATAAAAACCCATGGCTGGTGATGTCATCAGCTTGCATGGGCATACATTTATGCAGTAGGATTTTGGCCACAATGTTCAGTTCTCTCTTGAAACACGGTGAGAAACAGTGTTATATAAACCAAGAGTTTCTGAATTCTAGTGGCCATTTAAAATGGCATATTGCCTGCGCTGGAAATCAGTTGAAATGAGCCTGCTTAAAAACAACCAGAGGCAAAGAATTTGTTTCACAATACAGTGAGGTAAAGATTTTCTTTCGGCTCTATTTACTGTGGTGGAGCTGGTGTGCCAGTTTTTAGGAGAGATTATTCCATGTAATCTGCTTGTTCCAATGTAGTGGAGAGTTGTTCCCCACCCCACTCAAAGAAGTTCCTGTTTTGATCCTTGTTAAATAACTGGGGAGGGGGGAGGAGGAGAAGATCCCTTTATTGGGGTTGAGATTGTGATTAAGATAAAGGAAAGGAAACAGGCCTAAAAAGGCATGTAATGGAAGCTGCAGCCTTCATTAAAGGGCACAGGATGGGAATTTGTAACTTGTAGGTCCCTCCTCTCTTTTTGTTTGCTCAAAGGAAATGATGTCTCTCCAGACCAAAGCAATCCCAGGGCTGGCAGAGGTGATGACCCTGTCCTCTCTCTGAGAGGCAATGCCTGCCTAGGCAGCATTCTCTACACAGTAACGGTCACTGGTAATTGAAAGCAGCAAATACTCATTAAAAAGTGAACTGGCATGCAATCCTCTCCATATCTGCTCAGAAGTAAAGACTTATGGGCTTCTGTGGAGTCTTGCTGCGTGTAAGATTGCAGAATAAAGCCTAAATCCAGTTGTCCACCGATTGTTGCTATGTGCAATCAAGTCATCTCCAGTGTATGGCAACCCTCTGAATAAGCAACCTCTAAAATGTCCTGTTGATACAGGAAGATAACAATACTGTATTTTAACAGAGTTATTACTATCAACTGTATCAATAAACTTATGTACTAACATCTTATTCACAATGTAGCTGTAACAATATTGTATCTCCACTGTATCTATACCACAAACGCTCTGGATGTACAGTACCAGTTATGGTTTTATACACTTTATCTCAATTGTATTTTAGAATCTTATTTTGTATTGTATCTTATACTTCCTTAATGCTGCATACATTTTATACATTCTCCAAATGGTATTCTGATCCTGCCCCTCAGACCTGGGAACAACAAAGACC
The DNA here is from genome assembly GCF_051106095.1 of Pogona vitticeps. NCBI lineage: Eukaryota > Metazoa > Chordata > Lepidosauria > Squamata > Agamidae > Pogona > Pogona vitticeps. The sequence goes on along the minus strand of NC_135783.1, from coordinate 224,765,028 downwards.
ATTCAGGCCTACAGAGATAGCTAATACCTGATAGCAGTTTATGGTCCATTCATGGGCCATCTAAATAAACAAAGAAGCCCCCATCCTACACCAGGAACTGACATTGTGGTAAAGTATGGCCAGATGACTACACTTAGAATAACAAAAGGGCCCTCTATATCTTGCCCAAAGTGGCATTGGAATGTCAAGGGATGAAGGCAGCAATAATGGATACTCTTGTTCCCAGACTTTCAGGAGCATCTTGGCCACAGGTCAAAGAAACATCAGGGCATAAAATTGATATTCTGACCAATAGATTGGCTAAATTAGCATCTCAGATCCAATGAGGAGCAAGATCCATGGTTGGGGTACAGATGACCAATAGATCAACTGCAGAAACACCTAAAGTCCAATCATGGCTGAGATCCAAAAGTTGGGATACAGATGGCCAATAGCAATGTAGTACTTTTATGGCTCTTTGTCTGTAACCATTATAAAACATAGGCTCACTCTTTGTTCTGGCTCTCCCTCTGCTTTTAAGATGGGAGGCCCAGCGGAACTTTTGTACTTTGTACTTTAATAAAATTGGCTTGATCAGCTGTCTTGTGTCTTATCCTGTCTGTCCTTACCGGAGATTCGAACTTAAAAATATAAGGTAACACTGTCCTCAACAATCTTGTTCAGCTCTTGAAAACTCAAGCCTGCGGCTTCCTTTAGGAAGTAAATCCATCTTATATTTGGTCTTCCTCTTTTGGTGCTACCTTCAACCTTTCTTAGCATGATGATTTTTTTTTTAACTTGCCTAAAGTAAAACAGCCTCAGTTTCTCCATTTCCCCCTCCAGAGATAGTTCAGGCTTGATTTGATCTAGGATCCACTTGTTTGTTTTTCTGGCCATCAGGAATATCCACAAATTGTCCCCCCCCCAACTCCACATTTTAAAGGAATCAATGGAAACTTCAGCCAATATGTTAAGTGCCACTGATTCAACTGAACTGTTAGGATATAAGAAATTAGGCCTTTGGCTGCAATCCTCTTCATGCTCACATGCCACACGGGAGAAATGTCTTTTACATGCAATGCTGTTTTTGAGTAAACATTTAAGGACTGTACTGTGGGGGAAAAGTAAAAAAGTTAAAATTATGGTTTTTTGCTTCTTTTTTCTCTCTGCTCCTCTCACTTTTTTTACCGGCTTCACTTTGGCAAGAAGTTGTGATGCTCTTATAAGAAGCGCGTAGGGCTGCTATGTTTTGTTTAATTTTTAATTTTGGAAGGTTTGGCTTTCGAGAAGGGCTCCCAGTACTTAGGACACAAACACAGATATACACAAACAGGTTTGGAAGGCTTTTAATTAATATGTGAGCATTTAGTGAAGATATAATTCATTATTTCCTTAGTTTTTCTGTCAAAAAAGACCTGCTCATGGAGCTGCTTACTTTTGGAAGGTTGCTGTAAGAGAGTAACATGCTGGAATGTTTTCTCCACTAATTATTCCAGTTATCTGGAACTGTGTGGATTCCTGAAACAACCCAACCTGGGACACTGCCAGCTCTAATCCTTTTAAGATATTTAGGAAGATGTTTGTCAGGTAGAGCTTCCATTGAGTGTTCCCTTCCTAGCTCAATCTAAAAGCTGTGAAATCTGCAAGGAGCATCAATATGGGGAAAATGCTAAGGTAGCCAGTGCTCCTCCATACATTTTAATCACACCACCAATTTCTGCAACTGATTAGTCATTTCTTCAGTGTGTGTGTGTGTGGGGGGGGAGGGATAGGCAATCCACATTAATGAACGTAAATACTCATGGTATAACTGGCTTGCAGATCTTTTAGCCTGCCTCTGAGCATTAAATTTCCATTAATCGCTGATTATGTAAACTCACACTTTTCTCTCCTGCCGGGCTCTTGCCACCCGTTCCCTATGGCACCCACCACGCTGGCAGAAATAAACTCAGCTGTGAGAAAACTAATTTACGATTATTACATTTTAATTCTTTTGTCTTAAAAGGCCTTTCAGTAGGAATGCCTTTATGAGGTAGCAAATCGCTGGGAACAATTGGAGAGCAAAACAGTCAGGGTGCTCTCCAAGCACAACATGAATATTTCCTCCCTTCTCAGAACAGGGGGGTAATTAGGCCTGTGGCACAGGAGCCCTGTTGCCCGTTAAAGTTAGCTATATTTTAAGTGGAAATTACATGGAAATAATAGCTTACATTTCTATAGACCCCTGGAGTGCTTTCTTGCTTTGTTATGTTCAGCACCAGTGGAGAGGGGGGAAAAAAACTATCCTCTGCAGGGGGAAGTAGTAATCAGCTTGCTAAGAGAACTCTGATGGGCACCTAAGCAAAGAAAGGGTATCAGGGAGGGTGTGCTTTTAACGGAAGAGGTTTTAACTCCAGCTTTTCTTCAAAACACAGCTTTTATTTCAACGCTAAGATTCAGGCAGCATCTCTTTAAGAGGGAATGTAACTTTTCACAAAACTTGGGATTCTCAAGAGGCAAGCCTTGGCACGCTTTCCTGAGAGCAAACAGAGTGGAATGTCTAGCGTATAGGAACAGGATGATTCCACATAAATGGTGTGAGATCAGCAGCTCCAGGCTGCACCAACCCACCCCACTTTCAGACACTTTCCTAACTTTGCAGTGGCTATTTTATGTTTTTTTTAAAAAACTTATCTTCTTTATTGATTAGTCTTGCTTTAGTTTTTGTAGAAAACTGCTGTTCTGTAGCTCGGCTACAATAATTGAATTAAAAGGTTTTCAGTCAGAAATCTTCATTCTTGGCTCATGGACAACTGTTCCTTATTTGCTGTTAATGGAATCAAAAGTAAGACACTTCAGTATCATAAAATCACATTAACAAATATAGAAAGAAGTCTATGGAGGACTTCAAGTTGAAGACTTCTAGATTCAATTAAGGCAAATAATAATTCACAGGAAGCCAGTAATGTTTCCATTCAGATGAGTCTTGGGGACCAAGTGACTTGGCCAAGAAAATGTGTACATGGTAGAGGTAGAGTAGGGGGTCCCAGATGCCATGTTTTTGCATCCACAAGGCAAGAGTAAATTCATGATATGCCTGGTGTGCTGAAAAGCTACTGCACAAGATCAGAGAAATAGACACAAATGTAGAACATTCCGCTACATTGCAGAACACACACACACACACACATGCACGCACGCACGTGCGCGCGCGCACACGCACACGCACACGCACGCACACACACACACACACACACACACACACACACACACACACACACACACACACACACACACACACCATATACAGCTTTCCTCCCGGTAAAATCCACCAGCCTGTCTGAGCTGTCAACAAAGTAACAGATATATCACACCAAAACAAGAGGCAAACCCTCATACACAGCAGAAGAAAACCTTCCCAGGTTATTCTCCTGTATCCTTTAGGGCACATTTTGCCAGCACACCGTCTTTTCAAAAAGATGGCACAAAACAAAACCCTGGATGAGAGTCAACCACATAGCATTAATGCCTTCCAAGTAAGCCTCTGGCACTGGGGTGGAAGCTAGCTCTCAACCTGCCATCGTTTATAAAGTTGATAGCCATTAATTTCTTTTGTATTTACAATTCTTCTGAAAAATACTGGGAAGAACTAGGAACCAGGCAGGGAGGTTTCTGTAGACATCATGGTGCTTTTATATGGTGTTTGTTTTGATGGCTTTATGTTTTTATAGTTTCACATGTTTTTGTTAGTCTTCTGTTATTCTGCTTGTTGTGGACCACCCAGAATAATGCATTGCACTAAATAGAGTTGTATATAAAGCTAGCTAAACAAACAAACAAACAAACAAACAAACAAACAAACAAACAAACAAACAAACAAACAATGTATGCATGTTTTGCATCCTTGCTCCCTGAATTCCTCACCCAGGACTGGCAGTTGTCATTTAGAAACTAAGTTTTCTCATTATACTTCCACATTCCTATCATCCATTTCTGTCATTTATAGAAGCAATTGCGACCAGTCAAGATCGGAGTTGGCTGCTGCCACCTTCCAAGTACGCACTCAGTGGCAAGCCCAGGTCTTCAGTGGTGTAGTGTGTGAAACAATGCCAGGAGGGATATTCAACAGATCTATTTTTTCCCCACAGAGTTGACTACAAAGTGACAAGAGACCATTTGCTTTAAAAAGAAGATTCTGATGAAACATGGATCTAGGCATCACATACCTATTTCTCCCTACCTTTTTTTTTTTTTTTGGTCCGTAATAAAACCAAAACAATCCTACATTGTATTTGCTGTGTTCAAATTGTGGCATGGGAACTCTTGTAAAGTTTTTTTAAAATTCCTAGTAGCAGTCTATTATTGTGCCTGCGAGGGCTATATTTTCCATCAGTGGATTCAAATTGCTTCTTGCGCCAGCAGCATTTTGTTGTAATGCTTTTTTTAAAAAAACTATTTTTTTTACTCTCGGCATCAAATATGTTTCTTAAACTGCAACCGTGGTGGCAGCAACAGCAACCATAACACAAATGAAGTTTATTTGGAGGAGAATAATGGAGTTTGAAAAGAGCCTGAAAAGAGAAATTTGTTTAGGCTCCTTAATGCCAATGTGACCCAATAGGAAACACTTCTCTTGATGCTGATTCAATGGCAAGAAATTGATTCACACAAAGATAGTCTATTGTATCTTTCCTTGTAAGTGAAAAGGAGTTCAGGAATAATTCCTTCAGCTCCTGCTAATGGGTAGCTTCCCTAGCCATAAGTGAAGCCTGCCAGCTAGAGGACCCAGACTCATGAGCTAATATTAGTTCCCAAACCAGAATACAATGAATTAGGCATGGAGGACATGACTTGAATACAGGGGGTGTGAACATGTGATTCTACTGGTGCCTTTGTCAACAAGCAGCTTGACGAACACATGTGATAAGGTCCCATTCCTCCTCCCCCCCCAGATATGGGGAACCTTTTCCCCAGTTCTCTTATATATGAAATTCCTTATCATTTGGGATACATCAGGTCCTAACTTTGTGCTGCTTCATAAGAGCTCTAAAGATACATTTATTTTCAATGGCCTTCTTCTCAAGGTTTTATGGGATTATTTGAAAGAATTGTTTTTGTTATGGTTGTCTTAAATGCTTGTGTTTGGTTTTATTTTTATTCTCCAATTAAAAGATGATGTGAAATCATCTGTGCCTTAGATTTTGGAGTTGTTACAAGGTAAAGTAAATAGTATAGGTTTAAATGCTTTCACTTGGCTTAGGTTTGCTGTAGTAGTATTCTTTCCCCACTGTGTGTGGGGGGGTAACTTGGTGCAACTCAGCTTACACTGAAGAAGGTGCATGTCTTTCCGTCAGGAGGAAGAGATAGAGAAGGAGCTCCATGGATTTCCTAGAACAGCCTTTACCTGCTCTGAGCTATGCTGAGCTTCCTTCGGGATAGTCTGATTGTTAGGTTGCTGTTATCACTTCCTTCCTTTAAGACAGCTCTACTGCAGTCATTGAGATTTGCAGGAGCCATGGCTACAGTGGAGCTACCTTAACAAGCTGCAAACAAGGACTGGCTGCCAGTTTCCTTCTCTCTGCTTTTTTTCTGCTCACCACCCCTTAGGTTTTAGCCTCTTAGATGCTCTAGCACACCAGTGCTGGCACCAAACCTTTTAAAAATTCATTCATTCATTCATTCATTCATTCATTCATTCATTCATTCATTCATTCATTCATAATTTGAAGACAAGGGATGCTCACTTAAGGGGAATTGACACACCTCATAAGGGCTCCTTTGCATCTTTTCTCTCCACCTTAAACAAAGAAGCTTCTGGTCTCCTGTTATTTTGGCTCCAGCGATCACACGGTCTGAAAGGAAGTGAATGCATTTGAGTCAGAAAAAAATAGAAGCTACAGTGGTGGAGGAAAAAAAAAACAGATGGGGTGGTGGTGGAATTCCAGACTAATCTGCACTGACCTGTATGTTGTGTAGTCAACAGAAAAATAATGTGAATCTGATTGTCCCAATCCTGGAGCATTTCCTGATTTATTTGATGGTATAGTCACCCCCCCCCCAGTCTCTTTCACATCTCAATGTATTTCTGTAATACATATTAATCTTCTTATTTCTGCAGCCATTCTGTTTTTCAAGGACTGAATCCACTAGTCAACTTAGCTGCTGCTAAGTCTGTTAACTCCCCTCCCTCTTTAATGCGCACAGGTCCCCAATTTTTGCAGAAAACCCTATAGAGTATTAGCAATGGACAGGTCAGACTGAACAGCAAACAAAAGCTGCACCAAAAAATGCATTCGAAGCAACAAGGCACATTTAAAGACCCCTCTCAGACAGCCAGTCACTAAAAGTCTGCCTGAAGAGAAACGTCGCCATTTGCTTCTGGAAGGACAGCAAAGAAGCCTGGGTTTCCATGGGAGGGAGTGCCAGAGTCTGGGAGCAGCAACAGAGAAGGCCCCCTCTTGTGTCCCCACCAAGTGCACCTGTGAAGGTGGCGGGACTGAAAGAAAGGCCTCTCCGGATGATCTTAAAACTCAGGCAGGCTTATAAAGGGATATGCGGTCCTTGAGATAGCTTGGAGCTGAGCCACTTAGGCCTTTTCAGGTTAGAACCAGCACTTTGAATTTTACCCCAACATGTGTAAAACAGTTTCAGTAGTAACCAGTTCAGCAAGCAATAATTTTTGTGAGATATTCCCGCATGGCACTGTGTTTCACCATGGTTTCTCGGAATCATTTCACTTATCCTTCAGTCCATTTATTTATTCATTTATTACTTATTAATCTTTATATCCCATTCCTTTTGCTTTAGAAAGCCACCAAGACTGTGCACAAAGCCACAAAAAACAAAAGCCATTAACGCAACCATTAAAAAACACACCACTGTAAAAAATAATTCAAAAGGCTAAAGTAAGTAAGTCCTGTGAGCTCACTGGGTTTATTTCTGATTGGATACATACTGTATAGGATTGGATTGTTAATCTCACACTCCTCCTCCCAAATGGCAAAGGGTATCTTTTAACCCTCGTGTTCGATTTCAAACAAAGCACCTTCAGTGCTGGGTTGTGGTTTTCATGACTAAACATTCTTCTTTTAAACAATGGTGTTTTTTTTCAAACGCCCCCCCCCCCTTTCACTTTGTAATTTAGGTTTGGAAGTAAGGGTCTGGGAATGACCTACTGAATTCTTATTTTGAGCAGTGCAGCACACGGTGCCCTTTCCTGGATGGGCTGCATTTCATAAATAAAATGAGTTGCTGGAGGAACGAGGCATCCACTCTATAACACATCTGTTTCTAGGAGGATAGCTGTCCATTTTTATGGCTGCAGCCATTTTGAACTTCCCAAAATTGAAAATCACTTTCAAACACAGGGCATTCTGGGGGAAACAGAGCACCTACCACTCAGAGAGGAAAAGAGGATAATATGCTTGGCATGTACTTAGAAGCAGTGCTCCCTCATGTGGTGAACAAGAATGGCCTCTATTTGTCATAGCATGTGTCCTTCTTCACCTACTGTTTCACTTTCCTGCAATTTACAAAAGCCCTATATACAATATACGAGCACACTTTTTTGTGGCCTTTGTCCTGCTGCCTTATATGTTCTATATGTATTAGATTAGATTAGGCATCCTTCAGTCTCAAGAGACTATGGTAATGTACTCTCTATGGAGGACTTGGAACAGTGTCTACTGTGGCTTAGAAGGCCAATTCGAAAGTGACAATCCCTTCCAGACCATGGTGAGGTAGCACTTTACTGGCTGGGGACTGCCCAGCTTAAGGCAGGTGGTAGCTACCCAGTGAGGTGCAATGACCTCTCCCACCGTCAGAAGTAGCCCTGGCATCATGCTCTATGCCAATCGAGCAAAGACTTATAACAGGAAACTGCTACTTCCTGTGTTGTTTTGACACTGTATGCAAAGCTGGACTGGCCTCTCCAGAGCACAAAACCTGGGTAAAATAATATGGAGGATAGGCTGTTACCCAAGCTGCAAATCCCGCCTCTCCACATCACTGAAATAGTCCAATGGAAAGGCAAGAGCCAATACAACTGGTTCCAGTGACGTTGCAAGAGTTGCCAGAACGACACAAACTGCCTCCAGGACTCTGGCTCTGGATTTTGCCTTGACGTTAACTCCTGAAGCCTTTTCCATCAGTGGATATAGCCACAAGGCAGTGGAGATTTGAAATCAGAGTTTTCCTTCTCCTAGATGGGCAGCCTTCCAAGGCTGACGAGCCTCCAAAACAATATCTTTTACTCTTAGAGAAAAGGCTGAGAAATGATTTATGTCAATTCAGTACAGCTACACCTACTGATTTGGTGGTGGGGAGAGTCCTGAAAAAAAAGGAAGACCTAACCTATCCTTGAGGATGTGCAAACAGAGAAGCCTTAGCAGACGAATCCTGAACCCAGATCTTCTGTTCCACAATCTAGGCAAGAGCAAACTACCTTGTTCTGTTCTTGTCACATGCTGTCAAGTCACCTCTGACTTATGGTGGCTCTCTATATAAGATATCTCCAGAATGTTCTGTCTTTAATAGCCCTGCTTAGAACTTGTAAATGCAAGGCTGTGTTTTCTCATATTTGGTCTTCCTCTTTTCCTGCTGCCTTCTACCTTTCTCAGAATTCCTGTATTTTCCTGTGAATCTTGCTTTCTCAGGATGTCCCAAAGTATGAAAGCAGTCTGATCTCAAGTGCCTCTTGCTTTTTTGGAATCCAGCTTGAACACCTTGTTCTATTGTGCCCATGAAATCACCTTATCTTTGTTAGATACATTCAGTAGCTCAGTTGTGAGCAGCAATACCTTCAGGACCACTTTCCAAGCCCGGATATGTGAGCATGTTCACCTGAACCAGCTGACCTCTTTGGGTTCTTTTTGATGGGAGTTAGTTTGTCCTTGCCTCTCCCCTATCCCTTCCAATGTGCTCTGTTTCCCTGGCCCTTGGCTTGGTTTTGACATGTGTGTGTGTGTGTTTAGTCGTTTAGTCGTGTCCGACTCTTTGTGACCCCATGGACCAGAGCACGCCAGGCCCTCCTGTCTTCTACTGCCTCCCGGAGTTGTGTCATGTTCATGTTGGTTGCTTCGCAGACACTGTCCAGCCATCTCATCCTCGGTCGTCCCCTTCTCCTCTTGCCGTCACACCTTCCTAACATCAGGGTTTTTTCCAAGGACTCTTTTCTTCTCATGAGATGGCCAAAGTACTGGAGCCTCAGCTTCAGGATCTGTCCTTCCAGTGAGCACTCAGGGTTGATTTCCTTTAGAACTGATAGGTTTGTTCTCCTTGCAGTCCAGGGGATTCTCAAGAGCCTCCTCCAGCACCACAATTCAAAGGCATCAATTCTTCGGCGGTCTGCTTTCTTTATGGTCCAGCTCTCACTTCCATACATCACGACAGGAAAAACCATAGCTTTGACTATTCGGACTTTTGTTGGCAAGGTGATGTCTCTGCTTTTCAAGATGCTGTCAAGATTTGTCATCGCTTTCCTCCCAAGAAGAAGGCGTCTTTTAATTTCAGGGCTGCTGTCTCCATCTGCAGTGATCATGGAGCCCAGGAAAATAAAATTTGACACTGCCTCCATATCTTCCCCTTCTATTTCCCAGGAGGTGATGGGACCAGTGGCCATGATCTTAGTTTTTTTGATGTTGAGTTTCAGACCGTTTTTTGCACTCTCCTCTTTCACTCTCATTACAAGGTTGTTCAATTCCTCCTCACTTTCTGCCATCAGAGTGGTATCATCTGCATATCGGAGGTTGTTGATATTTCTTCCAGCAATCTTAATTCCGGCTTGGGTTTCTTCCAGTCCAGCCTTCCGCATGATGTATTCTGCATACAAGTTAAATAAGCTGGGGGACAGTATACAGCCTTGCCGTACTCCTTTCCCAATTTTGAACCACTCAGTTCTTCCATGACCAGTTCTGACTGTTGCTTCCTGTCCCACATATAGGTTTCTCAGGAGACAGATAAAGTGGTCAGGCACTCCCATTTCTTTAAGAACTTGCCATAGTTTGCTGTGGTCCACACAGTCAAAGGCTTTCGCATAGTCAATGAAGCAGAAGTAGATATTTTTCTGGAACTCTCTGGCTTTCTCCATAATCCAGCGCAAGTTAGCAATTTGGTCTCGAGTTCCTCTGCCTCTTCGGAATCCAGCTTGTACTTCTGGGAGTTCTCGGTCCACATACTGCTGAAGCCTACCTTGTAGGATTTTGAGCATAACCTTGCTAGCGTGTGAAATGAGTGCAATTGTACGGTAGTTGGAGCATTCTTTGGCACTGCCTTTCTTTGGGATTGGGATGTAGACTGATCTTTTCCAATCCTCTGGCCACTGTTGAGTTTTCCAAACTTGCTGGCATATTGAATGTAGCACCTTAACAGCATCATCTTTCAAGATTTTAAATAGTTCAACTGGAATGCCATCACCTCCACTGGCCTTGTTGTTAGCCAGGCTTTCTAAGGCCCACTTGACTTCGCTCTCCAGGATGTCTGGCTCAAGGTCAGCAACTACATTGTCTGGGTTGTCCGGGATATCCAAATCTTTCTGATATAATTCCTCTGTGTATTCTTGCCACCTCTTCTTGACGTCTTCTGCTTCTGTTAGGTCCCTCCCATTTTTGTCTTTTATCATGTTCATCTTTGCGCAAAATGTTCCTCTAATATGTCCAATTTTCCTGAACAGATCTCTGGTCTTTCCTTTTCTGTTATCTTCCTCTATTTCTTTGCATTGTTCATTTAAGAAGGCCCTCTTGTCTCTCCTTGCTATTCTTTGGAAGTCTGCATTCAATTTTCTGTAACTTTCCCTATCTCCCTTGCATTTTGCTTCCCTTCTCCTCTCTGCTATTTCTAAGGCCTCGTTGGACAGCCATTTTGCTTTCTTGCATTTCCTTTTCTTTGGAATGGTTTTCGTTGCTGCCTCCTGGACAATGTTACGAGCCTCTATCCAAAGTTCTTCAGGCACTCTGTCCACCAAATCGAGTTCCTTAAATCTGTTCTTTACTTCCACTGTGTATTCATAAGGGATTTGGTTTAGATTATACCTGAGTGGCCCAGTGGTTTTTCCTACTCTCTTCAGTCTAAGCTTGAATTTTGCTATGAGAAGCTGATGATCAGGTGATATGGTTTTGACATATCACCTCCCAATTCAGCATATATTTCTCAATTGTCATTCTCAACCAAAGCATTTAAAGGTATGCACTGCCTCTGAAATGTAAATTTTAGAAGGATTGGATGAATAAAGGGAGCAGTCACTGAATAAATAATAGACTGCAAACGAGTGTCTGTCCATCTATGTGTCAGGTATTGAATTCCAGAGTGTAAACTGCCTAGTTGTATCACAGGGGAGTGGGGGCAAAAAAGCTTAATGCAAATCAAAAAGAAAACAGCATTATTAAAAACTTCTGTGCCTCTTTGGGGGTAAATAGGCAGAGCCATTCACAATGTGGAACACCGGTGAGTTCAGGAAGAACAAATGTGTTTGCATTAACAGCTGCAAGATTTAGATAGAACAGCCAGAGATGAGATTACTTCTGACTGCTTAAAGGTTCTCCTTTTCTTCCCTCCGGTAGTTAATTAGGCACAGTAAGAAATTATGTCAATAATGGATTAAAAAGCATAAATTTTCAAGACAATGAGCTATTTCTTCTTCTTTCTGTCTTATCAGCTTGTAGAATGCTTATGCCAATTAACTACCATTTACCATTCAGTCTATGTAGATTGCTAATCAACTGGATAGCCTCACATTTGAATCCAAATCCCATAGATTTTACAAATGGATACATCAGATGGATACAGTTTTGCTCATATTTGATTCATATTTGAAAAACCCTCTCAAATTCTTTCTATTACAAGCCTAAAGAAATATGCCTGTTTTGGAAAAATTCTTATAAAAACAAACTTAAATGAACCCCACATCCTCATCCCTTCCATAGGATTAGATCAGATTTATAAATGAAAGACTTCAAAACTTGAAATGTTTGGCCAATAGTCTTTCCCACAACTCACTCCCATGGAATTTTATTTTGTAATAAAATGCCAAATACAAGCATCACATAAAGCAATGGTTTCCAACCTTGGGTACCCAGATATTCTTGGTCTACATCTCCCGTAAATCCTGGCCACCTACTGGTGAATACTTCTGGGAGCTGTAGTCCAAGAATACCTGGGGATCCAAGATTAGGAACCATTGACCTATAAAGCACACGTAATATTCCATGTAGTTGAGGTTTCGTGGTTAAGTTGTATCTGACTCTTCGTGACCCCATGGACCAGAGCACATTAGGTCCTCTTGTCTTCCACTGCTTCCCGGAGTTTCGTCAATTTCATGTTGGTCGCTTTGGTGACACTGTCCAACCATCTCGTCCTCTGTCGTCCCCTTCTACTCTTGCCTTCATGCTTTCCCAACATCAGGGTCTTTTCCAGGGAGTCTTCTCTTCTCATGAGATTGCCAAAGTATTGGAGACCCAGCTCCAGGATTTGTCCTTCCAGTGAGCACTCAGGGTTGATTTCCTTCAGGAAGGATAGGTTTGTTCTCCTTGCAGTCCAGGGGACTCTCAAGAGTCTCCTCCAGCACCACAATTCAAAAGCATAAATTCTTCGGCAGTCAGCCTTCTTTATGCTCCAGCTCTCACTTCCATACATCGTTAATGGAAAAACCATAGCTTTGACTATGCAGACCTTTGTCGGCAAGGTGATGTCTCTGCTTTTTAAGATGCTGTCTGTTTGTCATTGCTTTCCTCCCAATAAGGAGGCGTCTTTTAATTTCGTGGCTGCTGTCCCCATCTGCTCTGATCATGGAGCCCAAGAAAGTAAAATCTGTCACTGCCTCCATATCTTCCCCTTCTATTTGCCAGGAGGTGATGGGACCAGTGGCCATGATCTTAGGTTTTTTCGATGTTGACATTCCACAGAAATCACTAATAGTGTGAGCCAGTCTGTGGCTCTTCAGTCAAGCTTTTTCTCAGTGATTGGCTGTCTAAGATTTATTTATTTGAGTTATTGTTTTTCCCCCTCATCTTTCCGTCTTTTTTTTGTTTTTAATATTGTAAGCCACCTTGTGTCCTCTTGAGAAAGGCGAGTAATTGTGGGTAATTTGTAGACCAAACAGTGGAGATCTCACCCCAGAATTTCAGGGGGGCCATCCCCCAAGCCTGTTACAAGCCATCATTATTATCAGTGTTTAGTTGCAAGTAAGTCCTCCTAATGTATTTTAAATCAATCAGTCAATCTCTGATTGTGATCCTTAGTACATTATGAATATGCTTAATATAGTGTGAATAGGTGGTGCAATTAAAGTAATGGTGCTTCCAGATGATGGTCTCTGAATGCTAGTGGTCAGAAGGCAGTAAGTGATGGTTTTGTTTGTTTTCTCCTGAATGGATTTGTTGCCATTTAAAAAAAAAAAAAACATTGAAGATGTGGTCAAAAAAAAACAAGGGAGGGTGGTAAAAGTAAAGTGTCATTGTCTGAAGCCCCTGTAAAATTCAGTGAATGAAGGAGAGCAGTGGTGTGATAAAAGGTCTCTCTGAAACTGCTCCAGTACAGCCAGAGGAAAAACTCAGTGTTGAAAGATCATGTAGAGTGAGATGAAAAAAGTTACACACATACTGAGGAGAAGCGCACTAATGCCTGAAAGATTATATGCAGAGATGGGAAAGTTTTGTTTTGGGTTACGGCTCCGAGAATCTGCTGGACAGCATGCAGCATGACCAGTGGTGATGGTGCTTGATGGATTCTGATAATTGTAACCTAGAATATTGTGTGTTTGTATGCACGAACAAGTGGTGTTTATATATATATATATATAAATTAAGCTTCTTTGCTTGCTACATTTGCTTTGGAAACACCCAACTCCCATGCTGTGCACAGTACCATCACACATAGAGGTATCCGGGGTCATTGGGTTCCAAATAATGAAAACTTAGGAGTGATCCACAGTCTAATACAGAGAAATTCATGGCAGTAATTGGCAATTGTATCCCGCAACTCCTACACTGTTCCTCATTTTCTACCAAAGGCAAAGGTATAAACCAATCCTACCACATTCCCTTTCAACAATATTTCAATGTATTGAGGTAACCTTTGGGAAGCCCTGTACCACCCACTGAGAACATTTTATTGTGCTTCCTTTTTATTAACATGGGTTAATAAAGATTGCAAAGAGGCTTAGAAATACCCACAATCATAATCAGCCTTTTAAATGAAAAACTTCTTAAGCACTTTTGATTAATGGCATACTGAAGTAAATGAGACAATTATCGCAAAATGTATGCAGCTGGGAGGTTTGAGCAGCAGCCCTGGACATGGACATGGGATTTCGTTTTTAGCTGTAAATGTAGTAAGTGGCATTGAATAGACATTTATTTCTCAGTCTTGGTTTGCCTTGTGAGAGAGATGCCATTACTCTTCTCTCCATTTCAAAAGGTTGTTTAGAGATACGTAATGATTATGTAGTAACTAGAGACGGGGGTATTCTTATTTGTATACAAATATCTCTGTGCAGCTGGGTGTAACGAGGGTCTCATGTGTCTGCCAGTGGCAGCTTCACTCATCCTTCCGATCACTCCTGGAGCCCTGCTCTCTTTCTGCTTGGCTAGTGACTTAGCAGCCACACAGGCAGACTCATCCCCCCCCCTTTGCCTGGAGTGGCTATTTATTTATTTATTTATTTATTTATTTATTTATTTATTTGATTTGATTTTCACCCCGCTCCTCTAGACAACGTCTACTCGGGGCGGCTTACATAAGTTAAAACAAGTTAGAAAACATATAAAATGCATTTATACTAATTAGGTCTAAACAAAAGGTTTCCAAGATGGTGGTATACAAAAGAAAGAAAGAAAGAAAGAAAAAAGATAGAGAAAAAGAAAAGGAAAATCAATTAATTGGCTGGGGGGTAGGCCTGTTTAAACAACCAAGTTTTTAATTGCCTTTTGAAAACCCCCAGCGAGGGTGCCAACCGGATTTCAGTGGGGAGCGTGTTCCACAGCCGAGGGGCAATCGCCGAGAAGGCCCGGTTTCTTGTTTTCTCCTTCCGGGCCTCCCTCGGCGTCAGGCCCCTCAGCAGTCCCTGCTGGCTATGTCAGGTGATTCGGGTAGATCTGGGTGGGAGGAGGCGATCTGCCAAATATTGAGGTCCCAAACCGTTTAGGGCTTTATATGTAATCATTAATACTTTGAAGTTGATGCGGAAATGGATAGGTAACCAGTGCAAAGCAGCCAGAGTGGGGGAGATGTGCTGATATTTTCTCACCCCACTAAGAAGCCTGGCTGCTGCATTCTGGACCATCTGAAGTTTCCGCAACAGCCTCAAAGGCAGCCCCACGTAGAGTGCATTACAGTGGTCTAATCTCGAGATTACGAGCGCATGGACTAGAGTAGTGAGGGACCCGCATCAAGATACGGCTGCAGCTGGGCAATCCGCCATAGATGAAATAGGCGGAGCGGACCACGGACGCCACCTGGGTATCCATGGTACGCGCCGGGTCCAGATGTACCCCCAAGCTGCGGACCTCACTCTTTGCGGCAAGGGTTGTCCCTCCAAAGGTGAGGGAGTTACCTATGCTGCTGACAGAAGGGCCACCCACCCTCAAGACCTCCGTCTTGTCCGGGTTCAGCCTCAATCCATTTGACTGCATCCATTCCAGTACAGTGTCCAGGCAGTGCTGGAGGGACCGGACGGCATCCACTGAAGTTGGTGTAAAGGATATGTAGAGCTGTGTGTCATCAGCATACTGATGACATGATGCCCCAGACCCCCTGATGACCCCGCCCAGTGGCCTCATATAGAAGTTAAACAGCATTAGGGAGATGATCGACCTCTGTGGAACCCCACAATTGGGATTCCATGGGGCCGAGACATTCTCCCCAAGCTGTACTCTCTGGGGGCAGTCCTCCAGGAAGGAGCAGAGCCAGGCAAGTGCCAGGCCACCGACTCCCAACTCGGAGAGCCTCCCCAGGAGGATACCGTGGTCGACGGTATCAAAGGCTGCTGAGATGTCGAGGAGGACCAACAAGGACATATTGCCCCCATCAGCCTCCCTCAACAGGTCATCCAACAGTGCGACCAGTGCCGTCTCTGTACCATAGCACGGCCTGAAGCCCGACTGAAATGGGTCCAGAGCATTGGTCTCGTCCAAGAGCGCCTGAAGCTGATCTGCCACCACTCTCTCAACCACTTTGCTAAGGAAAGAAACACTGGCAACGGGCCTATAATTGCCAATTTCGTCCGCCGCCAAATTTGGTTTCTTCCTAATGGGCCTAATGAGTGTCTCCTTGAGGGTGAGGGGGACCTTGCCCTCCTGGAGAGACCCATTAATTATTGCAATGGCCCATTCAGTTGTTACCGGCCTGGCTGCTTTGATTAGCCAGGCCGGGCAAGGGTCGAGAGAAGAGGTGGTGGCCCTACAGTGATCAAGCGCCTTGCCTACCAAATCTGGTGTCACAGGCTGAAAGGAGTCGAGAATAACTGGGCAAGGCGGAGCGCTGGACATCTTGGCTTGATCCATTGTATTTAAAAAAGGAGAAAGGTCACAGCAGATGGCCTCCATTTTGGATTTTAAAAATGCTGCAAACTGGTCAGGTGAGATGCTAGGGTGAGGCCCTTTACCCTGACCAATTCTGCATAGATCACAAACTATACGGAAGAGTTCCGCCTGCTGATTAGAAGCATCGCTTATCCGGTCAGCGATGTAAGATCTTCTAGCAGCCTTTACCTTGGCCAGGTAACGGTTAGTTGCGATCCTGACAGCAATTTTGTTATAGGCCGTCAGTTCCTTCCTCCAAATGCACTCTAGCCATCTCCTTATTCGCTTCATCGCTTGTAGATCCTGACTATACCAGGGTCCTAGCCGAGCTCTACTCCGGAGAGGGCGTTTGGGTGCGATCGTGTCAACAGCCCTAGCAGCGGCAGAGAACCAACCATCAACCAGGACTTCAACAGGAGCGCCAGACAGTGCCGCTGGGATCCCTCTCATGGTGTCCTGGAATCTCATGGGATCCAGTAACCTTCAAGGGCGGACCATTAAAATACGTCCCTGCTCCCTGGAGGGGGGGGAGCTCCATTGCGAGGTTACATTTTATCAGGTGATGGTCCGACCATGACTAGGGGACTGACACGAGGTCAGCCACCATCGGACCACGCTCACTATCCTCAGTGGAGAATACAAAATCCAGCATATGGCCGCCCATGTGTGTCGGACTGTTAACATGTTGGGACAAGTTCAAGAAAGCCATGGTTTCCAAGCACTCAAGAGCCGGGCTGGATACCTCCGCCTCTGCATGGATGTTGAAGTCACCCAGGACCAAAAGTCTCGGGGACTCCAACAGTGCCGCGGAGACGAAGTCCACCAGCTCCGGTAGGGAGGTGGCTGGGTTGCGGGGAGCGCGGTAACCCAGCAAGATCCCAATACCATCCCTGGTCCCAATCCACACATGAAGGGCCTCCAGGCCTGTCTTCACAACCGAGGAGCGCCTTGTAACCTCTAATGATTTTCTATAAACAATGGCAACTCCCCCCCCCGCCCCTCCAGTCTGCCCTGGTGCTGCACTGCATAACCCGGAGGGCAGGAAAGGGTCAAAGGGACCCCTCCTTCCCCACCCATCCAGGTCTCAGTTATGCATGCCAGGTCTGCATCCTCATCCAGAATAAGATCTTGTATAAGCTGGGATTTGTTGGATACAGACCTGGTGTTCAACAGCACCAACTTCAGAGTGGAGGGCCAGCTGGACTGCCTACCTCGATTTTCGCAATTGGTCACAGTGTCAGTCGAGCAGGAAGAGCGTGGGGCTCCGGGAGCGATTGGAAGGATGAGCGAAGCCACCGGCAGATTCTTGCATGAGTGGATGGTCTGGCCCCAGTGGGCAGACTCCAGCTATACTCATATTAGTAGTAACTGTTAGTAGTAACTGTTCAGTGAAAGGGCAATAGAAGCTACAGTGGACCCTCGACTTACAGACGGCTCGACTTTTTGAGTTACAGACTTCTCTGGCTGCAAAATTTAGGTTCAACTTCCAGCCTGAGAATCGACCTACAGACCAGAAAAAAAACCAAAATGGAACAAAAATGGAACAAAAATAGCCAGTTACGGGATTAATCGGTTTTCAATGCATTGTAGGTCAATGGAAACTCGACCTACACACTTTTCGACCTGCAGCCACCATTTCAATACGGATTAATTCCACAAGTAGAGGGTCCACTGTATAGCCTAATAAACTTAAAAAGCTGGCTGGATAGCTCAGTGGTTTAGCTGCAGATCCTGTAAAGTAGAGGCAGCCTGTGTGGCCTTGGGCATGCTGCACAGTCCCAGAATGCTCCCATAAGAAGGGAATGGTAAACCACTTCTGAATACACTCTGTTAGGGTCAGTATAAGTCAGAGTTGACTGGATACAACATTATTATGAAATAGCTTTAAAACAGTGGTATAATTCTGCATGTTCCTGACAGCAGGATTTCCTGATTTCTGGAGGAGGATGTTCTTCGCAATCATGAATGCCGAGAAATGAAAATCATGGGAGCTTTTGTATGTCACTTTCTCCCTTTTTAAAAAATTAAAATGTAAGATTATCTTCTATTTTGCATGCATTAGTAATGTTATGGTGCTCCATGGCTCTTGTCGGAAGCCAAACCCATTGCAACACTCAGTACAGGACTTGAATTGTGGATATTTTAATAGAATCCACTGACTTCTCTGTTTTAGCTGTACCAGGTTCCCGTCTATTAACCTTCTTCAAGCAGTAGCTAAAGGAGCAAGGAGGAGGAGGAGGAGGAGGGGGAGTTGAAGTAGTAAGGGGGCCAATCCCCTTCTGGCTGCCCTTAGTTTAAGTACTGCACTGGGAATCTTATTGGATTTAAGGGAGATATGCAGGGACCACATATTGTTTATATAGGCTTGTGAACATATCTAACAAATATGCTGCAGACTTTCCTTTCCCTAGTAGCAGGATGCCAGCCTCTTCTCTGATCATCAGAATCCCTGCCCCAGAGTGAGCAGTATATAGCCCATTGGGGAGTATTCCACTCCTACAGAGTGAGGATGAGTATTCCAAGAACATAATCCACTCTTACTGCCAGGCAATTTTAGTTACCTGAAATGAGCACCTCCCATACTAATCAATGTCCCCACGAATCATGCAAATGGCTAAGAAAGAAAATGAAATGTTAAAACAACAACACACATAAACTCTTTCCAGACAAGGCAAACAGGATGAAGTGAAATTATCCTAACAAATATTCACTGGCATGTATTTGTCCTCCTCTCATATAAGCAAACAGTTTACACAGGCCAGGAGAACTGAAGACAGCATTATTACATGTGATAAAACACAGAGCCTGCTTCCAAAAAACTCCTCCTCCAATATACTCTGGCTTTTGCTGATACCGTTGGTGTGAGAAATGCATGGATTCACCTTTTAATCAATTCAGCTAATAAAAACATGAATGAGAAAAGTTTTTGTTTTTTGGGAATACAGCTCTCAGAATACGCTAGCCATGGCCAGGATGGCTGGGGTATTTTTAGGAACAGTCATCAGTAACAATTCTCATATCCAATCAAAAGTATGGACAAACTATACGTCACCTTCTTAGGGACAACACTGGAAAAGGAAAGCACAACAATTATTAGGAAATAATAATATTATGAGTATATGTTAATGAGGAATGTCTCTTCGGTGGGCTCAGGAAAGAAGATGGCCATAAATGAAAAGAAAATGGAATGGAAAATGATGAATTTATTTATTTATTTATTTGTTAAATTTATACCCCGCCCCTCTAGACAATGTCTACTCAGGGCGGCTTACAACATAAAATAGATCTATATAAAATATATATATAGTCATAAAATACAATTTCTATATTAATTAAAACAATTAATTAAGAAAGGATACTAGGTTGGGATAAGATAAATAAAAAGAAATGAAAAGAAACAGGTATGAGGGAAATCTTTCGTTCTGGTATATGGCAAGGTAGCAACAAAACAAACTTATGTCACTGCTTCATTTCTTTCTCAGATATGATGTGGGGTTCATTATCTGTCAGGGATATTTCCAGCAGTCTGCCAAGAAGAAGGAAAAAAACTTTCCATGCCATGAAATAAACGCTATATTCTCTCCTTGCCTCCTGTCAGTATTGCTGGAACAAGCACAGGTTGCATCTGTGGAAGTAGGGCTGAAGATTCACCGGAACAACAAACGTCAGTGCAGTGACATGTTTGAGAGACAATGTCCTCATTATGGAGCCATGTGCATTAGGGCATCATGAAGCCAAGCTCATCCAAATCCTCCACTCCTTTACGTTCATTACTAAGAAATGATTCTGTTTCTAGAGCCTCAATTCAGTGCACCTTTAGCAGACCCATTTGAATCAATGGGATTTACATGAATCAGGTAAAAATATTATAAATAAATAAATAAATGTTGACACACAATTCAGCGGTTGATTCAGAGGGTCTATATTAGTTTACCATAATTATTTATTTGATTTTTATACCACCTGACTTAGTGAGAACTCACGACTCTGGGCGGTGAACAAGCGAAAAGTATTTGACACTAGTAACTGACTGTAGGTTCTTCTTCAACGTTTCTACCACACTGGCAATGGCAACATGGGGGGTGCTTCCTTGTTATCACTGTGTTATCACTGTGATGTGGAATTGTTTGTGTTTTGTGTGGGAATGTCGGGACTGAAACTGGCTGGCTGGTGTCTGCTTGGTGCTAGAGGCCTCTAGGTGTGTGTGTGGGCAATATCACCATGTACCCTCAACTCCTAAACTTATTAGGCCTGAATGGGGCTTCCCACCCCTTCAGAACTGAAAGTGACCAGATGCTACATCAAGTGTTGAAAAAAAGGTTGCCTGGCCTCCAACAACTCAGGGCCCCCAAGTATGGCAAAACTGCCCTCATGCCCTCTGGAGGCAAAGGGAGTTCTTGTTGTTTAGTCGTTTAGTCGTGTCCGACTCTTTGTGACCCCATGGACCAGAGCACGCAATGCCCTCCTGTCTTCCGCTGCCTCCTGGAGTTGTGTTAAATTAATGTTGGTCGCTTCGATGACACAGTCCCCTTCTCCTCCTGCCTTGATAAGAGCAAATTGGAGAGGGACTTAGGGATGGTTGGGTACTTGAGAAACACGTGTGGCCTATGGATGATGCTCTACCCACCCCAGTACAGGAACACTGCCAAGCCACAAAAACAGGGTATGATGATGCTCAGCAGAGATCAGGTGAAGAACATAGAAGAAAAGGAACTCTCTGAATAAGGACTGAGCATGCTCAATGCTGTCCTGCAATTATGACCGGCTGTTGAGGGAGGGAAAATATACATATCTGGTGGGAAGGCAACTGCATGAAGTAGCATGGAGGAACTTCAAATAGAAACATTCCAGACTTCAACATCTTGCCACAGGTCCCACATCTGTACCTAGGGTCTATCTTAACTATCTACTGGCTACCCCTCAGCAGACGTACATGGTAAAGATGTGGTTCCACCTTGGCTGCCTTGCCAAAGCAGCTACCTTCTAACAGCCCAAATGTTAGAAATGTCCATTTCAGGTTTTTGATTTCAACCCAACTGTAGTTATTTCAACCATACTATTTGCATAAATCCAATCACAGCTATCAAACTGGGAGGAAGATATAAATCCCCTTGTAGGCTTTGATTAACGGTCAGAATACTGTTTACTTGTTTGATCTTTTGTAGATAGTTTTCTAATTTTGATTTACTTGAATGACCTTTCCTCACCCCCCACTGTTTGAAAAAAGGAATGAAAAAGACAAGATATTTCTTTGTTCACTTAGGCACTGTGAGAACTCTCATTCAAATTCTTGCTCTCAGGTACAAATGATGTGTTGTATATAGGTGTAAAAACTAAGAGCTATGTTAAATGCAACTTGCCACTTACAGTTGCTTTAATTGTTACAACGATGTAAGTTCATGGTTTCAGTATTAGTTTGGACTAGAGATAGGGATGAATATAAAAGATCAATTTTTTTCGACGAATATAGCAAATTTATCATATATTCTTCGATCCGTATTCATCAAATTATAAGTCACGACGAATATGGATCGACGAATATTTTCTAGGTTTTATTCATTTATCTGTCAATTCATTAATATTGTTACTCTTTTGGGGGTCTCTCTGAGCTTTCTGGTGCCAATTAGGAGCTCTGGCCAATTAGGACAGAGATCCTGGTTTGGCATGTCCGGCAATCAATAACGCTGCTGAAAGGTGTAACTAACTTTTACAGAGGCTTCATAAGCTTTTCCCCTCCAGCCTTTCCCCACTTCTGTTCATTCTCTCCGGAGTGAGAACAGTTGCTGCTGGCTTGTTGGTGCTTGTGCCATTCTTTTCAAATCAAATCAAATCAATTTATTGCCGTAAATATATACATAGTATACCCATACAACAAAATTCACACAGACACCCAGAGACCAGACCCACATGCACACACATAAAAAATCCCCAAACACTCCCCACCCACTAAAAATCCCCCACTAAGAATACAAAAATCTACACCGCAGGCTAAGTAACATGGTCCAACTATTCACTACTGGTGGTTTTTAAGCTCATTATTAAGTGCAATTATAGCTCTAGGATAAAAACTATTCAGAAAACATGTGGTCGGAGTCTTAATTGTTCTACAGTATATCTTCTGGTTTCACTTTTGTGGCAGCAAAGCAAACACACTTATAAATATTTTTCCTTTTTATTTATTTCATTATCATCAACTTTACTGGGAATTTGGGGAGGAATTTCAGGTAGCTTAGACTACTTCTTTGGAAGGGGTTTAAGTTTTTAAAACTTTGTTTTTGGAGGCTAAGTTGTGTCTGCTTCAGGCACAGTGGCTGGGTGGGAATTTGTTGTGTGACTGGAATCCCTTTTCCTTTCCCCTAAAACTGTTTTGGTTGTGTGTGTCTTGGACTGAGACTTAGCTGGCAGGGCTTTAAGTTTTAAAAACATGATTCTTTTTGGAGTTTACTTTTGGTTTGTGTTCAGGGTGGGTGGGTGGAATTTGGATGTGTGGATTGGAATCCGTTTTCCTAATTTACATTGCACTGGGGGGGCTTTGTTTAGACAGGTCACATTTTAGTAAAACAATTAGTCCACCACTCCCCACCATCATTTAAAAAAAATAAAATTTACACACTCTCTCTGACCCTCTATTAGTTTCCTTCCCCATTGCATTGCTTTATTATTTGTTTAGTTGGTTTGGCAGACAGTAGAAAATGAAGGGAGTTCTCCACCACAGGCAATCAAAGGGGAAGAAGGCTGTGAAGCGATGTAGGCTAGGCAGTGGCTTCACTACCACCATTCCTCCTCCGGTGGCCTTGCAGGTAGGCATGGAAACAAAGCTTTCAGAGGTGCCAGAAGAACTGCTACTCCTCTTCCTAGAGGACTCTGAAGAGTTACTGGTTTCTGAAGATCCCCAGTCCGATTTGGAACTAGTAACGGCAGGGCAGGTTTCACATCTGCCTCAATGCCCAATGGGGGACAGTCTAATTTGCTGCCTTTTACCTCAGTGCCCAATGGGGCCATGGTCCACTTTGTTGCCATTTGCCTCTGTGCCTGATGGTGCTAAAAAGCCTCTTCACTGAACTTGGCAGGCCTGTTGGAGAAAGACATTGGAAACATCCATGTGATTCTGGATTCTCTAAGTACCTGGGGCAAGCTTTCCTGGGGCTATCCTCCTTGTGACTATATAACTCAGGGGTCTGTTACCCAATGTTCACCAAACTTGTAGAAAGCTGTCTGAGGAAGCTTCTCTGCAAATATGGTGTCTCCAGGTGCTTGGGGGACAGTTTTTATCACCTTTTAAAGTGAAGACAAATTGACAAATCGCTTCACCCAAGAATATTCATAAATTTGTATTTGTTGATTCATTAACCTTGATGAATCATGAATCAAAATGAATCACCTTTTTTACTTTATCCCTATCTATAGTTTGGACTCTAGACTATTATGCTTTGGGGCAGGAGTGCAAGTTGGCATTCTCCTCATCTGTTCTGTGTTTCAAAATTTGCTTCCTCATTAGCACCATCAAACATTTCCTTTTAAACCCCATGCAGATTGGGATTCTGAGGTCAAAACAGACTAGGAGGGACTATATTTCAAGGGAGTCTGCGTGTCCTTACTTGAATGCAAAAGTAATTTTAAACTGCATGCTCCATCTTAACAAAACATGTAGCTTAGCCCCTAACTTTTCAAATGTATGGCCACAGTCCCATCAAGTCCTCTGCAATCACCAACTTGTGACACAGATCTAAACTCATTAGACTTGACTGGATTTAACCAATTAACCAATTAATTCTGTGGTAGATTATGGTTTCTGGGTACAATCAAAGTAAGAGTTTTGCTTTAGATATTTTGCAATTGTATGAGCCTCACTGACTTTATTGATTTCAGAAGTAGGGCAATGTGATATGACAGAGGTGTTGCTGTTGTTTAGTTGTTTAGTCATGTCCAACTCTTTGTGACCCCATGGACCAGAGCACGCCAGGCCCTCCTGTCTTCCACTGCCTCCTGGAGTTGAGTCACATTCATGTTGGTAGCTTTGATGACACTGTCCATCCATCTTGTCGTCTGTCGTTCCCTTCTCCTCTTGCCTTCATACTTTCCCAACATCTGGGTCTTTTCTGGAGAGTCTTCTCTTCTCATGAGATGGCCAAAGTATTGGAGCCTCAGCTTCAGGATCTGTCCTTCCAATGAGCACTCAGGGTTGATTTCCTTTAGAATTGATAGGTTTGTTCTCCTTGCAGTCCAGGGGACTCTCAAGAGCCTCCTCCAGCACCACAATTATTATCTGACTCCATGTGTTTGGTTACTGGAGACAGACTGCCTCTGAAAATGGAAATTCTGTTTTGTTGCAGAGTATCCTCCATGAGTTAATCTAACCCTCTCCCCAAAAAAGCCATGTAAAATGATGGCAATCACTCCATCCCACGCTGAATGTTTTTTGTTGGTTGTGAAGAATTCCTTCTCTTGTCTCGCTTTGCCTCTGCTTTAGTCTTTCCCTTGACTGTGATAAGGCAGGAGCAGTAATCTTGATCTTCCTGAAATATGCCCTGTATAACTTACCACGGACATACTATTTTACAGCAACTAGAATGCTGCAAGAACAGAAGCATCTTTGCCTGTTACCTGGGGATTAAGTCAGTTTTCTGTGAAAATGAATTACAGCAGCAAGACAGAGTTTATTACAGCATAGACATGTTCTTTGATGCTTGACATTTTTATGCTCATGAAGAGCAACAGGTCAGCTAATCTATGCATAAGCTTCTTAAATCGCCTTTGAAGACCTCGTCTATGATGTCTGCAAGGAGTTTATAGCTTAAATTGTCTGTTAATTTCCGTCTTGCATTTTGCAAATGGCCTACTCTGCTGGGGGTAAAGGAAGGTCAGTATGTTTCAATGAAAGAGTAAAAAGTAATAAGGTGAAGGAATTAAAATGGAAAAGGTTGATCATCCTCTTTTCCCAGGCATCACAGCACTTTCGGCACTCCTCCTCTGCACCTGAGCAGTATATTAATATCCCACCTTTCCTAATGAGGCTCTCAAATGTCAGTTTTTATCCTGAATTCATTATGTTTTCCATACATATATTTCAGCGAGCTTTAATTTTCTTCTTTGCAGTAGCCTGCAGAATATTGTGCCAAAGCCAAAGGGAATTGGGCCAGATCAAAGAGCGACCAGCATCAACTGCAGACTCTAAGAGGAAAGGCTCCAGTAGTTTAGAAAATGATTCCTGGAGGACAGATTTGCAGTCCCGGGAAGACTCCAAGCGAGAATTCTGCAAAGTTCAAGCGAGGTTCTATGCTCCTGAGCAGCCCTCCCCACCCATTTGGGCTGTCTTCCCTTCTCCATTCCCTCTCCCTGTTTCTTCTCTGCAGACTGGTTGTATAGCGCTAATCTGGCAACACTTTCAGACCACCATGGACATCATTGCCTGTGAAAAGTTTTATAGTGCTCAGCTCCGCCCCTAGTACAAAGTGGTCCCCAAAGCCCAAAACAAACACATTGGCACAGGGTGGGGGAGGAAACAGGACATAGACATAGGTGAGGCATATCATCTGGACGGTAAGGAAATTTCTCCTAAGACCCAGCACTGCCTAGTCCCTATGGTGTCTGGAAGATACAGATGTCAAGCCATTCTCTCCCAGCTTCAGTGCTACCAACTTGCAATATGGTAGTTCAGTTCTTAAAAAAACCCTCTGGTTTATGAATGTGCTTCTGTAGCCATTTATTCAAAAGGCCTGCCCTGCTTAATGGAGTGTAAGTAGTAGAATGTAGCTGAACAATATCATGCCCATGTTACAAGCAGGATGCCAGATTTTACACAGCAAAAGGCAGCCTGAATGTTGACAACACCGAGGGCAGCAATCCAAGATGGTCTACAGGGTGCCCCCTTCTGCTCACGGCCATTCACAAAGTGACTCTGCACAAAGGAAAATCTCAGAAGCTGAGGGGGGAAAAAAAGCAATGGCCAGAGCTGTTTTTCAACAAGTGTGAATGGCAATAGTAAGACTATGGTATCAATTGTATCAAAAGCTGCTGTTGATCAATTGTATCAAAAGCTGCTGAGCCAACAGGGACATACTACCCCTGTCCAGTTACCAATGTAGATCATCCACCAAGGCGATCAAAACCATCTCGTTCCAATAACCAGGCCTGACGCTACATTGAAATGGATCTAGATAAGCTCTTCCAGGAACCCCTGAAGATGAGAAGCCACAACCCACTCTAAAACCGTACCCCAAAACAGACTGGGCAGTAATTATTCAATGGTGTGGAATCCAAGGAGGGCTTTTTCAACAATGGTCGTTCTATTGCCTCCTTTAAGCACACCTTGTTGCAAGGAGGCATTCACCACACCTCCTACCCACTTGACTAGTCCCTTTCTGGCAGATTTTATAAGCCAGGAAGGGAAAGGGTCCAGCACATATGTGGTAGCCTTCACTGCTCCAAGGGTCCTGCCCACATCCTCAGGCTGCAGAAACTGAAACTCATCCACTCACAATGGGCAAGCAGAGGCCATAGTTACATTCACTGGACATACACAAGAATAAAATACACCAATCAATGGTTTCTTCTAGCCTTTGATTTCAAAGAGAGCCCTGCTTCTCTGCTGAGTGTTTTCTTTATCTCTCTTTCCTCAGTTGGAAGCAGTTTTGTTTGCTTATCTGTTTATCTGTTCAGCTGGTTGCTAAGTATGTGTACTTTAAAGAAAACAGCATATAAGTCTGTAATCTCAAGCAACTGTAAGTAAAGAATTTTTATTTTATTTTTAGTTCCACAAATGTCTGAGTGATTTATTGAGACTTTAAGTGTCAGTTAATGAGAAAGAGGTGGACTATCGGATCTTTGTACTTCTACTGTGTAGTAAAAAGAAAATTTACCAGAAGTCTAAAACTTTGCAACAAAACTATATTAACTTGTTAACAATATGAATCAGACTATGTGCTGGATTTCTGTTACAGCAATCTATTCATGTTTAGCTGAAATTACACCTACCCTGCTTAATGGAGTGTAAGTAGGATAGGATTGCACTCTAAAAAGGTACAAATGCCATATTTCTCCACTGACTTATTGCACCTTATGTCTCCTCACCAGATGTATCATAGGATTTGCAGAATCATTATTTAGTAAGCAAGAGGAAGGGAATTATCTGAACATAGGCAGCCTTGTATAGTCACAAAATCAAGGACTAGTTACATATTTGCATATTGGGTGAAATATTATGATACTTAATAGTTACAATGAAAACATCTAGCTGATTACTGCAAGAATTTTAATTCTCTCCTGCTGTAGACTGCTTTGCATAAAAATATTCATGCTTAATATTCTGAATAAATAAAAACATTTAAAGCATTACATTAATCCCCAAAGAGAAAATAATTCACCGAAGATTTTCCCCCAGTGGTTCCTTAATTTCCCTTTTTTCCCTCCAAATGGGAACATTGCTGAAACACTTGAGATGTCCGCCTCCCTCCTTTTTTCTGTTTTATTTCCCCAGAACTCCATATACCTGTATGTTCCTAATGATGGCCATTCAGGCATTGGGGATTTTATTTAGCATTGCACTTACTATGAGAGTAAACACAACCTGGGACATCCATTATTTGATGACACCAACAAGCTATGTGGTGCATAGTTATGGCAGATTACCCTTGACAGTGAGAACATTCATATCAAGAGCTCTAGGTTTCAGTGTGAAGCAGTTCACCAAATCACCTGCACATTGAGTGAGAAATTGAATATTTGGCTGACTTCACTCATGCATATGAAACCGACCAGAGT
Organism: Pogona vitticeps; assembly: GCF_051106095.1. Lineage (NCBI taxonomy): Eukaryota > Metazoa > Chordata > Lepidosauria > Squamata > Agamidae > Pogona > Pogona vitticeps. Next base: position 224,736,799 of record NC_135783.1, on the reverse strand, counting down.
TTCTCATTTGATGGTATGAGTGCTGCTTACATCCAGAGTCTTCACCAGAAAACAATATCTACCAGGTAATATTTAAAGTCAGCTTGACTTGTTATGATATTTTCCACAGCTGCAAGTTACGACTTCCTGCTGCACTAGTGCAGTGATGCATCTGAACAGCTAACAAGATCCTATGATAAGCATGTCTAGTCTCCTGGTCTGAATGGTTACCTCTGTTATGCTTCATATTCATAACTTTTGTCTGTGTTGAAATTTTTGCAACCCTGCATGCTGCCTGGAGAAGATGTGGCTGGAAGGGACCTTTCTGGGTTGGAGTGCCTGTCAATCTATCCAGTACTAATCAATTGTTCCTTCCCTTCCTTTGATTTCAAAGAGAGCCCTGCCTTTCTGCTGAGTGCTTTTCCCCTTAGTCCGTTGAAGTATGTTGGAAGCAGTCATGCTGTTTGATCTGTCCAGTTGTAAGTAGTAATTAAATCTTGTATTGGTTGTTGTAGGTTTTTCGGGCTGTCTGGCCATGCTCTTGAGGTTTTTCTTCCTAATGTTTTGCCAGTCTCTGTGGCCAGCAAAACGTTACGAAGAAAAACCTCAAGAACATGGCCAGACAGCCCAAAAAACCCTACAACAACCATCAGATCCTGGGTGTGAAAGCCTTCGAGAATACAAATCTTGTACTCTTTCTATTACAAATGTCTCAGAGTGAATTATCGAGACTGTAAGTGCCAATTAATGAGAAAAGGGGTGGGTTATTCTTGGGAACTTGAAACTATTCTGCTCTGTGAATCCCTGCACTTCTGCTGCACAGCTACTGGAATGTAACCAGAAGTTCAAAACCAGCACTCTGCCTGCATCTTGGCCTCTGAAACAACGTGTTGGAAAAGGAATATGATCAATGTTAGCAAAGTGACAAGGTAATGGTAAGCAGAATAGCTCCCAGAGTCTCCAGCCATCAGGGGCCATGCTGGGTTAGAGGATTGGGGGAGATATGGTCCAAAATGTAATTTTAAAAAACTTATATAATGAAATAATATGTTTGGGAAACCTTCAACATCTAGCTGGAGGAAAGCACACTACGGGGCAAAATGTACAGGACAAGCCACAACAAGATTGTTTCTGTGGGCACTCTCTGAGCTCATTACATACCAGAAAGGCTCTAGGCCATGGGCTGGATTTCACATATCTGGAAAACGTCTTTCTAAATTAGTAGCTTATCATCTCCCAGTCCACATTGCCCTAAGGATATCAGGGCAATGTGCTGAAGTGTCACTGTAACAGTTTTTAAAAAAGGAGGAAGAGAGAGATGTGGACCATGATTCTGAGACCTTGTAACTTAGAGTAGAGCAGAGGGTAGCAGACATAAGGAGGCCTCTGTCTGAAGGCAAAGTGATGTTTAGGTGTAAGGGGTCACCTTAAACAACCTCCTTCCCAGAGAGATTGTAACAACACCCAAGTCCAAGAACATCTGGGGACCCAAGGTTGGGACCACAGCTATATTTATAATACAGTGGACCCTTAACTTATGGAATTAATCCGTATTGGAACGGTGGCTGCAGATCAAAAAGTCTGTAGGTCAAGTCTCCATTGACCTACAGTGCATTGAAAACCGATTAATCCCGTAACAGGCTGTTTTTGTTCCATTTTGGTTTTTTTCTGGTCTGTAAGTCAATTCTCCAGCTGCAAGTCAAACCTAAATTTTGCGGCCAGAGAAGTCTGTAACTCAAAAAGTCTGTAAGTCAAGCCGTCTGTAAGTCAAGGGTCCACTGTACAGTAAATGTTTGAACTCACAGTTTTGAATTCAGTTTTCAAGTGCTTTATTCCTTGTACAATACTTGAGATGTAGCTGCTTTTATTGCATGTTTAATGGATACGTTTTGGGTAGGCAGTTTGATCAATACTCTATCCATATCAATAGTGGCTTTATGGATTGTTTCTTGTTGTTGTAATAGGCATTGACTTTTATGTTTTTGCTGGTTTGATTACTCCTTTCTGTTAGTTTATTCTCCCCGCCCCCCGCCTTTCACCTTATATTTGTCCTTGACTTTTTCTCTGCCTTTCTACATATTGAAGGAACAGCTGTCATTTCCTTGTTCTTATGCATCTTGGGTGCAACTGCAATACATAAAAATGTTAAGAACTTGCACCCTTGTAATCTTTATATCACTTTCTCGAAAGAGATAAAATCCCCGGGGAAGGGACTTACTCAGCAGTGGTAAAAGTTGAGGAGAAAATGGCTTTCTATAAAAATAAAGTACTAAAAATGAGATGAGTGAAGCAACCTTAAGAGTAACCTTAAATAGAGAATTTCAGAGCCCTTTTGGATAGTAAACACTCCCAACTGGTGGTTATTGCCTTCATAATGAATGTACTGTTAACTCCCACAAGTGCCAAGACTACCTCCTTTCACTTCCCAGAATTACTGTATTATTACTGTTATTATTTGCAGTCCTGTAACAAGTTTATTTGACTTCACCCTGGTCTCAAGGATGTTGCAATTTGACGGTGCAAGCCTTTACAACCCGTTTCAGACTCTCCAGTGTGTTTGCTGTGGGATGAGGCACAACCAGAATCCCCCAGTTCTTTGGGGAGAACCAGCGTTTTTCTTCACCAGTTGTGCTCTTCTTTTTGATGGAACAGAGTAGATGGATCAATTCCTCAAAATCTCATTGGTCAGAGAGAAGCAGCAGCATGAACACAGACCGCACAGCAAAGGCTTGTCACGTATACTGGCCAGTTCAAGCTGCTTCTGTTCTTTCTTTCTTTCTCCTAAGTCATGATCTTTTGCTTATCTCCTATCAGAAGACACCCCACCCCCCTTGTCTTGCTCCTGGCTTTAACTTTTACCTCAGATAGTACGACCATCTTTCTTATCTGCATTTTCAACTGCATGCGTCTGACTTTTTCTTTGAAAGGGGGGAAAAATAGCAGCAGCAGCAACACAGAGAGAAACTATAAACAGCAAAAGAAGATGTATGGATGTACATCTATTCACTACAGGGTGCCAAGCATGTGAGAAAACCTTATGAACATTTTTGAACAGAAGCCATGATATGAAAAATTACAGAAAGACTTCTAGGTGTGTACACAAGATGTGTTTGTGTTAGAAACCTCTTAGTGAACAAGTCTTGTGTACACACGTAGATGTCTTTCTGTAATTTTCAAAGTTTACTGTGCTGCATTATATATATATATAATTTTGGGATATATATATTTCTTAATGTGATTTCTATGTTTTTGTACTTCTCCGATATTTGTCAGTTTTAAATAAAAAGTACTTTTATGTTAAAACAAACATGATAAAGGAATGGTTAGGTAGACCTCCATGTGCTTCTTTCATTCCTTTCAAAGCTAAAAAGGGAAAGTGACTGTTATGTTCCAAGCCTCATCCCTACCACTGAGGGCTGCCCCTGCAGCATATTTTAATGAAACATCAAGCTGATCATTACCAGCTTCAAAAATCCTCTTTAACCTCTCTCTAGAAAAGAACAGAAGTTTGCTCTTTATGAAAACATATGGCCATTTCTAAAAGTGGTTGCTATTTCTTCCTCCTCTCAGCTCCCCCCATCTGCTTTTTATTTTGAATGGAAATACAACTGCTGCAACTGGGGGCCAATTCACACATCACACAGCAATAAAGCCTGATTTGCAACTTGGAACTAAGTCTAGGGCCAATAGAATAGAGCCTGAAATATCCGGTTGCTATGATCCACAGCAAAAGTTACAGCAGGTTATGAGCCACAGATAAGAACCTACTAAAAAGATGCCCTCAGTTTGAATGTGATTCCTTGCATTTATTATTTATTTATTTACAGTATTTTTTAGCCGCACCATTACCAGATGTGTAATTGTGGTGCCCCCACCCACTGCATCTAAATGCAGAAGGCCAGAGCAACAGAATCCTGATTTTCAGGGTGATGGGGGGTGAGAGAACCCTTCTTCCTTCGCAGAACTTGCTTGTCTGGCAGGCAGCTGGATGGTGGCAGCCAGGGAGCACATTGGCAGCGGTGGTGGTGAGTTTCCCTGGCCTTTGAACATGCCGCCACCCCTGCGCTTGCTACTACCACTATGCTCCCAGGCTGCCACTGTCCAGCTGCCTACCAGAGGAGCAAGTTCTGCGAAGGAGGAAGGCCTCTCTCACCCAAGCAAATCGTAGAGGAAGCCCAACTGGGGTTTAAAATAGTGCACATTGGATACCATTTTAATTCATAGTAGGGCTTATGTAATCAAAGCAACAGAAGTCACTTTGCAATCCACTCAGTTTTTACAGGATGTGTAGTTTTGGCTTCATTGGCTCACAGCTGGAGCCTGGGGCTGGCACTGAAATTTTATGATAAGATGCCCGCTTTCTGGCTCTATGAGCAACCCCAAGGGGAACAGGGGATCACTGTAAGTTCTCCACCTCTGATGGACCTGCCAAAGAGCGGGTCTGACCAGGGTCTTATTTCCTTCTGGGTAATCTGAGGGGGGGCCATAAACCAGCAAAATACAGGGTGGTACACAGGTGGCTGGAAGGGTTACAATGAAGACTAGAGTACTGTATTCTCTCATTCTTTATTTCTCCCTTTTCTCCTCAACCCGCTATCTCTTTCTACAAGAAGATGGAGAGGTTCATTCTTTTAAGAGGTCTGCCATTTGGCCAAGGGCCTTTGGAAACCAGCTGACTTAAAACACATACTTGTCTCAGGCAGGAGATTCAAAAATCACCCCGCTAACTCACAGGCTTCTTGACAATAGACAACCCGGCAATTTTGCACACGGCAATTATGTTTTCAGTGCACACTCTGCCAAATGAGACTTTAATTTCAAGGAAGATTCTTACCCACAAAGGATCCTAGCTTTCACTCCTGCTGCTGTATCTATCTTTTACATCTTAACTTTCTATCTCATGTAAATGAGGATTGAAATGGGTATCCTGTCATTCAAATGAAAAGGTACACTGGCCATAGCAGAACAGATGTGCCTTGAAAAAATGAATAGAAGATTATGCAAAGGGAGCTTTACCTGCTGGAACTGAGCAGGTAAGAGCCATTTCCCCTTTGTTAAGAAAATTATCTAGACTAGGATAAAAAAGGAGCAGTTATGACTACCTGTTGTGAAACTTCTCAAAAACATCATGATTGCTGCATTGATTCCCCACTTTGTACATAATTAAACATGCACACTACATCATCAGTTAATTACTCTAAGTTGGTTTCTATTCTGTATTTTAAGTCTAAAAAGTTTTAAAATGATGATGTTGATGTTACATGCTGTACCATCAAGTCACCTCCAACTTAAGATGACCCTATGAAGGAAGGATCTCCAGAATGTCCTGTCCTCAGCCACCCTGCTCAACTCTTGGAAACTCAAGCCTGTGGCTTTCTTTAGGGAATCAGTCCAGCCCATATTTGGTCTTTTTTTCTTGTTGCCTTCAACCTTTCCCAGCAACATTGTCTTCCTCAGAATCTTGGCTTCTCATGATTCGCCTAAAGTAGGACAGCCCCGGTTTCATCATTTTCCCTCCAGATATAGTTCAGGCTTGATTTCCTCTAGGACTCTTTGGCTTTCTGGGAGTCCAGGATATCTGCAGAGCTATCTTCTGGCACCATATTTCAAACAAAACATTTTCTTTTCCTGTCAGCTTTCTTAACTGTCCGGCTTTCAAACCCATACATGGTGATCAGAAATACAAGAATGTAGGTGATCAAGGGGATGTGGTGACGTGGTGGGCTAAACCGCAGAAGCCTGTGCTGCAAGGTCAGAAGACCAGCAGTTGTAAGATCGAATCCATGCAACGGAGTGAGCTCCCATCGCTTTGTCCCAGCTCCTCACCAACCTAGCAGTTTAAAAGCATGTAAATGCGAGTAGATAAATAGGTACCATCTCGGTGGGAAGGTAAAATGTCGTTTCCTAGTCACGCTGGCCACGTGACAATGGAAAACTGTCTTCGGACAGGCACTGGCTCTATGGCTTGAAAAGCGGGATGAGCACTGCCCCTTAAAGTCGGACACGACTGGACTGAAAACGTCAAGGGGAACCTTTACCTTAGGTGGTCATGTCTTGGACTCCTGTGACACCTCCTTATACTTGAGTATCTTTTCTAATTCATTCATTGCTGCCCTTCTGAGTCTCCATTTTCTGATTTCTTGGCTGCAGTCCTCATTTGGATTGATAGTTGAACTAAGGTATTAAAAAATCTCTATTTTGTTGTCTTCTTGGTCAACATTAAAGTTGTGTAGTTCTTCTGTAGTCATGATTTTTGTCTTCTTAATGCAGTCATCATTGCTGCTGTCCACCAGTAAGAAGATGTCATCTGCATATCTTAGATTATTGATGTTTTTTCCACCAATTTTCATTCCTCCTTCATCTGAATCTAGTCCATTTTTCCTTATGGTATGTTCTGTGTACAGACTGATAAAATGCACCTTTGTCTGAAACCTTTGTCCATAGGAAACCTCTCTCTCCTGTCCTAATGGTATATTCTTGTCCACACTGCAGGTTACACATCACTTCACTCTCTAGCACTGCAGTTTCTTCATCACAGGATTCCTCTCCAAAGGAGTCTGTCATACTTTTATCTCTTCTGCATAGGTCTTCAGTACACTATTTCCATCTTCATTTTATCTTGGTCAGATAGTGTGCTTCCCTCTGGTCTTTCAGTATTCCTAATAGAATCTTAAACTTCCCTTTGATATATTGGATCATCTGGAAGATATCTCTTGTTTTCCCCCTTTTGTTGTTCTCTGTTTCTTTGCACTGATAGCTTTGTTTCAAAAGTAGGAAACAAAGCAAAACCAAACATTGTTTTAGTTGTAACCATGCAGAAGTGAAGACTGTATGTCCACGAAACCATTAGAGGGAGATATTCCCGTGGCCTGGCTGTCCTTCAAAATATAATTCTAGATCTGCAGAGTTGGAAGGAACGCTATGGACTATCAAATCTATCCCCTGTCAAGAAGGTATAGTGGGGAATTGACCTCCCAACCTCTGGCTCCACAGCCAGAAACCTAAACTACTAAGAGAACTAAGAGAGAAAAAATGGACTTGAGGGGGGGAAAAAGGAGAGGGGATTGAATGCTGTTAGCAGGCATATTTAGAGGTGTAGTACTTTTTATGCTTGTTGGTCCAACGAAATGTTCTTTCTGTCTAACAAAGTTGCTCTAATTGGAACTGCCTGAATAGCTATTAAAGTTGTTCAAAAATACTGTGTGAAGAGTGTATAATACTGCATACTGTGATAACAAACCATTTCTGTCTGCTGGATGGAGCAAATGAGCTGCGGATCCATACAAGATCCATGGCAGTATTTTATATGAGTCTATTCTGCCGATCGTTTTTGCAATATATCTAATGATGAGCTTGTTGCTGGCTTTTATGCTTGTATATTTAGGGCTTTAGTATTTTTTTGTCTGTACCATATTGATGGTTTTTACAGAAAGGCAGTCTGCAAAGGGTTTGATGACTTAAATGGACAGCAGCAGAGAAACTATATAGCACATGTGAATTAAGAAAAAAATGGCAAAATGTTCTCAACAGTGAAAATGTTCATTCTGATTTGCTGGAAGGCAAAATTAATATCTTGACAATGATCTCGGGAACAGAGGAACTACAGATCACCAGGATGTATTGAACTGAAATAAATTGATCAGTCACCATAATAATGTGGAACAACTGACCAATTTAAAATAAATACTTTTACTGTATGTCCAAGCCATAGAAGTGTGCAAGATTTTCTTCCCACTCTGGCCTTCCATCTCTCTCTCTCTCTCCCCACTCCCTGTCCCATGGGTGTGTATGGATGCAAAATTTCTGTTCCCAGCATCTACCATGGGCTGCAGCAGCCTTGGGAATGGTTGAAATTTTCTTTGAAATAGGAAAAAAAACATTGTCATCATCAACAACAATGAAAATGGAAATGCCCAGATAGCCACTTCCAGTTTTGATTTGGGGCTTTGGAGCTGTCCTCAGGGTCATATACACTCAGGCCAGGACATGGTTAAATATCATGACTGCCTTCCACACTGCCTGCTGTTTATATTTATATATAGATATGCAATCTGAGAATGTTTACATTTACAAAATCATGTATGCTCCCTCTTGCAGAAGTCCATTCCATGGCTTTTCACTTTGTTCTCATTACAAAGTAAAAAAACCCTTCTCTTTACCACAGCTGACCAGTCCTTTAAGCAGTGCGTCTGCTCTGCAGAATACCTCAATACCTGAGTTGCTTCAGCACAAGACATAAAAATGGAACAAATGCTTTGTAAGGATGATTTCATTCCGAGCATGCTTCCTCTGTGTATATAACAATGATGTCCCTGATGCTCATAACTGAAAATTAATGTGAAGATAGGTGGAGAAAGCTACAGTGTATGGAGTGACTCTACCAACCCTGTCAGTTCCTCTTAGCGATTTCTGTATGGAATATATGTTTTTCTACACAATGGGCGATATTTGGAGAAAGAGATGAAATCTGATGTAGCGAAGGCAGAGCATGCCTTCTAAATTACATTTTGACATCTCTGGGGGTGACCTGCATGTCTGCATAAGCCAGAATGTTGGCAACTCATTCAAACAAACATGCATTTAAATTCAAATCCACATTTTATGAATCATAGGGGTGAAATCAGGGCCATTAAATGCTATTGAACACTGGCGGTGCAATCTGTATCTCCCATCTTTTATGTAGGGAGGAGGAGAGAATACTGAATCCAATGGAGGCTGGGGGCTGGTGACATCCTTTCATGGGGATGATAAATCCATGGAGGGTTGCAGCCCAAACTGTACAGGAGCTGTATCTGAGGTGCTCAGCCCTAGCTCCAAAAGAGACTTTGCACCTTGGTTACAGAGTCTTTGAAGTTTGAACTAAAACCTGGATTGTGTTCACCACCTCTCTGAAATCAGAGTTTGGGTGAACCCATTTTGGCAGAGATAAGGGTGGGAAATAATAGGAAGGCCGCCTGCCGCACAGTCCATTGCCATCTGGCTTATTCCCAATGCAGTAGAAGTCTCTGTGCTGCCACCCCCCTCTCTCATTCACCACCCCCCTCACACTTTCTCAGTCCCCTCGACTACCAATACACATGCAGGAGTTCAGGCAGGGAGGCAGAGGCATAACACTGTCCACTCTTTTTTCCTTTTGAATGTTCTCTCTCCACTCATGTTCAGCTCAGCTTGTTAGAATTACAACTTATACTTTTTTGTGTCAGGGCCTTTTATAAATTCTGTCGTTATCAATAGTGAGCAATGCATCCTGTTCATTAGGAGGCATTTTATTACAGGTACCAGAAACTGTGCACTTGTTATCTTTCCTTTTCTTCTTCTTTTAGTTCTCAGTTTGTTTCAGGCCATATTCTTACCAATTTTTCACTCTTTTTAAAAAGGCACTATGCAAAAAATGCACATATTTTCTACAAGGAATTATGGAAACCACCATTGTGGATAGACAAAGTCAGTCCTGTTGATAGACTCAAAGTCATGTCAGTCTTGTGCCTTGAACGTTATCAATAAATTCCAATTAGCTCTGGCAAAGTCTACATTTCGTCTTGCACATTTTTTCTTGCCTAAGAGGATTCTGCTCGTTGTTGCGAGCACTTTCTGAAGTACATTTTTTTCATTAATGTACACATTTTGATGCACATACTTAATAATACATTGGTGTATGCATTATTTGTTTGAAAAAATGCACTGCAAAATTCTGAGAAGTGTAAATAATAAAGATAAGCCAGTGTTCATATTCATGCATGTGTTTGGGATGGTTCTATCATAAGGTGAAGTGAACAACCTCACCCAACCACATATCATACATATTAAATATCTTACTATTTCCATCCTCTTCACCTTCTCTGCTATACAGGGAGCAGTACGCATATACAACAGGATTGTTCCCATTGAGGTTAGTGGCTGGTCACCCATCTTGCTCTAGATGTGCCTTCAACGTGAACCTGATCGCTATTTGTTTTCTTCATTGGAGATGGCTGTTACAATGGTGCCTCGCTTAACGATTGCCCTGCATTACGACAAAATTGCTGTACAACAATCTTTTTGCGATCGCAATTGCGATCGCAAAACAATGGTCTAAATAGGGTTTTTTCGCTTTGCGATGATCGGTTCCCTGATTCGGGAACCGATTCTTCGCAAAACGATGTTTTTTAAACAGCTGATTGGCGGTTTCAAAATGGCCACCAAGTGCTTAAAATGGCTCCCCGCTGTGTTTAGGGACGGATTCCTCGCTGTACAGGCAGTGAAAATGGCTGCTGTATGGAGGATCTTTGCTGGACGGTGAGTTTTTACTTTATTGGAACGCATTGAACGGGTTTCAATGCATTTCAATGGGGGTTTTAATTTCGTTTTACAATGTTTTCGCTTAATGGCAATTTTCCTGGAACGGATTATTGTTGTTAAGTGAGGCCCCACTGTACAGTGGTGCCTCGCATTACGAGCACTTCATTTTTCGACAAAATTGCTTTACGTTGAAGGTTTTGCAATTGCAAAAGTGATTACAAAAAATGTTTCCTATGGGGGGATTTCGCTTTGCGACGATCGGTTCCCTGCTTCGGGAACCTATTCTCGCAAAGCGATGATTTTTGGCCAGCTGATCGGCAGTTTCAAAATGGCCACTGGGTAAAAAACATGGCTCCCCGCTCTTTGCTGGGACAGATTCCTTGCTGCACAGGCAGTAAAAATGGCCGTGCTTTGGAGGATCTTCGCTGGACGGTGAGTTTCAAGCCCCTAGGAATGCATTAATCGGGTTTTAATGCATTTCTATGGGCTTTTTAATTTCACATTATGATGTTTTCGTTCTACAGCGATTTCGCTGGAACGAATTAACGTCGTAATGCGAGGTACCACTGTATATGTCTTATCCATTACAGAGGGTGGCACCTGCAGTGTGAAGGCTACAGAGAGGGCACCTAAAACATAATGGCTATGTAGTAGTATCCTAATTTTGGAATTGCCTTCCTATAGACATTACAGGGACTTTGTCTCTCCTTTATACTTTACGCTGGCAGTAGAGGTGGTCTTGTTCTGTTGATCTTAAACTATGCTTTACAACATCGCTGTTCAGTATCAGTTTCTAACTGTATTGTGGTTAATGTTTCTACTCTTCAGTTTGTTTGTTTGTAATAATATGAAAGTTTTTACTTTGTTTTTATTATATATTGCCTTTCATGTCCAGTAGGTGAAGGGTGCTATTCATATTAAACATACAAACATAGAGATACTGGTTGCCCTCACATGAGTAATTTTTGCCATGGAAAGGAATACATGTCCAATTTATATTGCACACTGTAATACACAATGTGCTAGACAGATTATCTAAGTGAAAACAATGCAGTGCAGAAAGTCAGCATCTGCACTTTGATGAGTATTGCAGTATATGCTTAGATGTGCATTTTATTTACATCCACTGCTTCTGATCCAGCAAATCATATATGTGTGAAAGCATGCTTCTGCATATGGATCTTCTAATCTGCTTTGAGGCAGATGTAAAGGAATGTCTAAAAATCAAGCCTGGCACCTATCTGTGTTGCTAACCATACTGGTTTGTATGCAATAAAATCAATCTTCCTGGTATTCCTCCCAGGAATGATTTGTGTTTGCCCCATTCTTGATGAGTATACAATGGCTGAAAGAGGATTACAACAGCAACAGCCAGTATTTCTATATCATTTCATCCCCATAAGTGGGTTGCCAGCTTTTCAGTTTTCTTCTGTATTGATGGCATCATATGCAGCCATTAGTAGGTGGCAAAATTAATCACTGGGAAAAACCAGGCAAGAGCTCCTGGCTAGTGTACAAAGATAGAACATATTGCTGGCCTTTTAATCATCTAAATGATGTACATATTAATGCAGCATAACATCCACGGGGCTCCAGGAGAAAGAAGGTTTTTTCATATCATAAAAATCAGTACTGAGACTTTTGGTTAGAGAGCAAGGTGGATTGCTTCTCATCCTTTCTTTAATGTGTGGTTGTCCTTCTCACAGAGAACAAAAGTGACTATCTGATCAGTCAGGGCTGTCTTACCTATCAGAGGAGGAAAGGGGCATGCCCCTTCATTTTGTGGTGATCAGATTTTCCCATTACATTCATTTTAGCATTTCCAGTCCAAGGGGAGGAAATATTAGTCTGTCTAGATTCCAGTTATGCAAAGATGCAGCATGAAGCATGATGTTCAGAGCGGATTATAAAATGGTCACTCTGCAAGTACCTTGAAAACAAGGCAGTAGTAATTAGAAACCAAGATGCATTTGTCAAGAACAAATCCTGCCAGATTAAATTTATCTCATGTTTTGACCAGGTAACCTCCCTAGTAGATGGTGGGAATGCCATAAATATAAAATAACTTGACTCCAACAGAGCCTTTAAGAAAGTGCCCCATGATTAGCAAGCTGACTAGGTGTGGGCTGGACAGAACAACTATCAGGTGGATACACAGTTGGTTAAAGAATGGTCTTCTAATTATTGTAAGCCACCTTGAGTCCTTTTTTAGAAAAAAAGGTGTGTTAAAATAGTTTAAATTAAAAACATTAAATAAAACAGTCCCTTTGTAACCCAATCAACACCACACCCCAAATGGCCAGTCAGGACAGGCTTTTCTGAGAGGAACTAATTAAGAGGTTAAGTCTTTCCATTGGAATGAGTGGCAGTATTTAAAGCATTTTATCAGAAAGCACTGTTAGAAAGTGAGTAGGGAGTTAAATATTTGCTTGTACCAGTAATGAGGTCATTTGAATAAGAATAAGAATAAGGAAAAGAATATCTCTTTCAACCTTAAAAAATCTCTAGGGAGAATCCAAAAAACATTTTAATACAGATTTTTGAAATGCAGATAAGATTTTAGTAGCATGGCTCAGTTTCTCTGGGATTTCTGTGCTTTAATTCTCCAGTGTCAGTTATGAAGTGCCACAAAGCAGGGCTAATTTCTCACCCTTCCCAGTGAATTTACATGTCATGCCAATTCTTGCCATCTTTTTATTTTGGAAGCAACACATTATATACAACATTACTGTGTACTGGGAGGGAAAAGTAAAGACCTTCAGCACAATGATAATTCCTCTCATGGCATCTTCTTTCCCCAAGTTGTCAACAAAAGCTCCAGTAATGCACATGGGCTGGGAGAGAAAAGTGTGAAGCTGCTGCAGGGGTGGTGAGGGGAACAAGTCCTTTGCTTGGGTAGAGCAAGGAAGAAACTCCAGGCCATTACTTGTGGCTGTTTGTTAGCAAAGGGCAGCAAATGATTGTTTAATTTATTCCTATCAATTGTATCTGTACTGTGGTGGGCAGGGGAGCACTTATTTTCTCTTTCGGGTAGCTAGCTAGCTTTGACTACTAAGCACCTTGACTAGAGAGGAGATGACCATTTACTGCTCAGTTTCCAGGCAGGCCTGAATTCTGATGAAAATGAAGTCTATGTACGACAATGAAGCGGCGCGCACATTGGTATAACATAGAAAACAGCAGAGACCAGAGCACCAGAGGGTTAGTGAGAGGATGACTTACTGCCATGCCCATCATTTTCCTTTACTCCTATTAGTCTCCTCAGGATGAGAGAAGAGGGCGCTGACTCGGTAGCACTGATATAAAGACCCCATCTCCTCTGCACTGCATTTATTTACTTATTTATTTAAAATATTTTTACCCCACCTTTCTCCTTGAAAAGGACCCAAGGCGGTTTACAACAATGAAAGATAATATTTAAATTTTTTTAAAAAAAATATTAGTATACAACGGTGGTTAACATTACTAAAGGACAATATATAAAAACTACAAAAAATGAATAAGGAGGGAATCTTACATCAATTTACAGGCAATATTGGGAAAGATCAATAAGTATACAAACCTTTTAAAAATATCACTCTGAGGAATGGAAAACACAAAAATGGAAAACGCAAGTAGTACTAATGATCCAGTCAAAGCAGTAATGGATAATGATCTATCTAAAAATCTATTTAAACCTGGCTGCTGTGGCTCCTCAGACCCCAACATGTACTAACATTCAGGGGGTTGGTGCTGGTTATTTTTAGCCTGCTGGTCTTGCTCTCCATGCATTCAGTCTTGATTAATTCATGGTAATATTGAATTGATCCTGCATTTGTTGGATTCTTATAACATCACCTAAATTTACTGATGTTTTGTAAAATCTTTTTTTCCTCTTCCTCTCTCCTCTCGAATGCTATGTATCCTGTAAATTTTTTTTTTGTGAGAAGAACCTTGAGTACCACTTGCTGTTGTAAAAAGCATGTAAATGAATGAACAAATAAACAAACGAGAAATTTTCTTGTATTACTGCTACAAATAGTTTTTCATTTCAATTCAACTTGTATTGCGTCTGCTTTCATGCAATATTATCACAACTCCTTATACCTGCTGGCCTATATCCAACTGCTATCCCAACTGAATCAATTGCTGAATGGCAAGTCAACACATACGCAAATCTAATTGATAGGTTTGTTGCAATATGGCAAGACTTTTTGAATTACAGTACATCTTAATGAAAGCTGAAAGTTCTTTACATAAACATGAGATAATGTAATTTTGGAAGGGTTCTGGAGCATCATAATAAAGATAAAACAATTAAAATACAATTAAAAATACAATGCTCTAAAATGTTTGTAAAAATGTTAAAGATATATGTAAATATATGTAAAAATGTTTATATGAAACCTATTTCCCTCTCTACTGGTCCTGGTGGTGGGTGCACTAAAATTAGTTACGTTGGTCTTATTGATTTGTATATATTTCCTTTAAGTTTCATGGTATGCGAATATAAAATATTTTTATTCTTTTTGTTTTCTTTTATGTTGACCTGTATATTGTAGTTGACAACATTTTTTAAAAAAATAAGAATAAGAAAAACAGGTTTTTCATGTGGAAAAAAACTGTTGGGAACAAAGAATGATTCTAACTATTAAATTAACAGTACTTTCCTGTTGTAATTAAAAAATATATTTGTCTCTCTCACAGTAATGTAGATATGTGAGATCACAGATTTGACTCAATAACACTGGCCAGATCTTTAACAAACATCTCAGCACACAGGATAGTCTCCCCTTCCTTAATGGAAAAATTCCATTTGTGTTTAATGACTTCAGCATTAAAAGCCCAGTTAGATTTTTCCAGAGCATGCAGAAGACATGTCTGGTCACTGCCATCAGCAGCTGCATGCTCCGGGCATCTGCATGAGCCGTATGGTCAATGCCAAGCACAGGTTTGTGAAGCCGCTTGATTGTGGAACATTCCTTTCTTCTCTGACTGGGCATACTATTGGGTTAACTGCTGGGGAAGCTCCCTTTGTCTTTCCATTGAAACTATTCTGAAGATTGTAACTAGGGTGCTATCTTACAAGAAAAAGAAATTTCCCCTTTCTTGTTCTCAGAATTCGAAGGTCTCCTTTATCAAAAAGGAACACACACTGATGAAGAAAAAAAAGGAGGATTTTTAAAACCATGATTTTAGGTTGAGCAAAAGGGGAATAATATATCCACGTTTTGAGTGAATTCAGAGGTATTTTTTCAAAGCAAGCTTATGATCTTTTAGCTGACTACAACTTTGATTCAGGATATTTGATCATTTATCTATTTTTAATCCATTGCTCCTTAAAATATGCAACATATTCCAAGATGCCTCACCTTTCTCCACTAGCCTTATGCATTTAATATCAACTTGTTTTATATTTGTGTTGGAATTTTGAGATATCTTTAGGATAGCCTCACAAACGCCCTCATTTGTATGACTTAGCTCCTGATTTACTCCAGGAGAGCACTATTAACATTTATAAAAAGCAACTGGTGTTGCATTGATAGTTGAGGTTGGTCTGGGAAACAATTAAATCCCAATCAGATCAAAAAAGAAAAGAAAAAGAAAAAATAAGCGGAGGACAAAAATGTTGTGCACCAGAAAGACTGTTATATTTTGATATGAGCTTTCATGGACAAGCCCATTTCCTCAGTTTATATCCTAGGCAGCCATGATGCTAGCCACATGACCTAATATATTCCGTTTTTCGAAAACCACCAAACATACATCACATGCTGCAACCTCACACTGCAATCCTAACTTCAAGATGTGCCAGCTGTAAGGGAAGTTAGGATTATGCACTAACCACTTTTGCTGGCAAAAATTGCCTTCATTCGGCAGAAACTTTCTTCTGTTGCCAGAATCTCTTCTACTGGCTGGTCAACATAGCCTTTCCTTTTACTGTTATCAAACATAAATGGAGAACAGAAGACCCTAACAATCAAGGAATATAGATGCTGGATCTTTGACCTATCTTCATGGTTATAGTTAATAGGGGAATGGTTCTTTCATTTTGCCTTGGAGTCATTCACTAGGCGCAACTTCAAGCCCAAGCAGTGCTCAAGTGTTTTTATCACTTACCTTGGCTACCTAATTAACAAGACATCTTGGGAGATGGAGGAACACTTCATAAGTGGCTTTTTCCCCCTGCCATACCACTTCAATTGTGGAATGCCCTCCCCTTGGAGGCTCATTTAGCACTGCCATTAACATCATTTCAGCATCAAGTCAAAATATATTTATTGATTAGAGTCTTTGGGGTGGGTGGGGTGGGGTTGAGGATCAGGGCCAGCACAGGACTTAGTGTAACAGCTTCAATGTATAAATCATGTTTTAAACCGGTTGATTGTCAATTCTTTTTAATGTTTTATGTTTAAAAGGTGTTTTGTAATGCTTTGTAACCCGCTCTGAGATCCTGTGATATAGGGTGGCCTATAAATGTTTAGAGCTGGCTGGACAGTTCAACGAGTTACACATCTGGCTGTAGAGGCAGTGGTTGGGATCTTAATTGAATTCCACAAAGCCAGCCTGTGTGGCCTTGGGCAAGCTGCACAGTCCTAGGATGCTCCAAGAAGAAGTGATTGGAAAACCACCTCTGACTTCTCTCTGCCTACCAAACCCTGAAAAGGGTTGTCACAAGTCCGAATTGACTTGATGGCATGTGATTATTATAATAGACATGTTTTAAATAAAATAAATAAAATAAATAGATCTCACACTACAAAGATGTCACATCATAGCCTGAAATTCTTGTTACTGACTTTCTCATGGAGCAGCTGCCTTAGCACCATTCCATCAGGCATGTAGGCACACATCTGCCTGAGACTGTGTGATGTCCAATAAACCATGATTTCAGCATATGCCTCTGTTAGGAAAACAATTTCAGCAATAGGGGCTGCCTTTTTGGGTTGTTGGAGTCCGCTGAGTAAATACTGGGCCGTCCCAAATGAATGAGTGATGCTGCTCTAATAACAGTTGTGTTTAACAATCTAATCTTGACTTTACCAGCATCTCAAGGATATGATTAAAGAGCATGTGAGATTTCTTCTTACTCATATTACATACGATTCCTTTAACACCAGGATGCTATTTTGTTTACCTCACTCCTATTCCCAAATGCCTGGTAGGATGGATCAGTTACCATGGTGAACTTGGTGGACCTTTCTGTGGAAAGAATTCCACAAAGAAGGCACTAGTGTAGAGAAAGCTTTGCCTGTTGTATTTCTCATGGTTAAACTCCTGTACTGCAGCCAAAACTGTGTTCAATCCCAGGTAGCCGGCTCAAGGTTGACTCAGCCTTCTATCCTTCCGAGGTCAGTAAAATGAGTACCCACCTCTCGGGGGGGGGGGGCACAATGTGTAGCTTGCATAAGTAACTTGTAAACCAACTGGAGAGTGCTTGAAGAGCTATGGGGCGGTATATAAGCAGCACACTTTGCTTTTTCCTTTGCTCTCAACAGCCGCTGCTGCTACTGCATAATAGTAACTATTGTATTGGTTTTGATTATATATTTAAAACACTTTTTGAATTTCCGTACTGATTGTTAAAATTACATTTCCTTCCTCCAATTCATTAGAAGTAATACAGAGTTGTATGGTGCATTAGGTGTGATTAAGTACTAAATTCTGGCTTAGGAGAAACAAAGAAAATAGGATTAATAAATACCATGTAAGCGAGAAAAGTTACTTAGGCTGCCATGTTCTGCTTGCTAGATACTGTACCTGGAAGACAGCTGGAAGAGAACTGAGAGGGATGAAGCGAAGTCTTCTTTGGCTTCATCTCTTTTGGCTTCATCTCAATTGGCAAAGACATGAGAATATATGTCTACCTAAAAGAGTAGGGTAACTCAATTTAGACAATGTACTGTATATAACACACAAGTGGTCTGAACCATTCATTTCTATCACTGCTGCTCCCCTGTATGCATATTGTTCTTAGCTCAAATTTACAAATATGCAAAGCATCATTGCACCTTCTTCTTGTTCAACAATAAGTGCATTTGTTTTTGTAACATTCAATTTATTTACTATATTTTCCTTTGATCTTTTCTTTACCACTATTTACAGGAGCACCAGAAGCCACAGAGATCCCTTTGTTTTCCTTTTAAAAATGGAGACCAGAAGGATTTGCCTAAGCTCCCTCTAACAAATGGGTAAAATGTATTGGTTGAGCACAGCCTTCATTTAGTAAAATTGGTTAAGCATGGCCTTAGTTTTAGCATGAAGACTGAAATGAATGTCCCCATTTAGTTAATTTTTAAATTCACTCTGAAATGATGCACACCTAGCAGGCAGAATGTAGACATAGGTATTTTTTGGCAAGGATGAGGGGCTGCTTCTCACCCCCAGAACACTGAATTTGTGTATGATTTTAATAAATACACGCAAACACTACCTTGTAATGGCATGCGCTGAATGGGAAAATTATACTGTACTAGCATATTACTATGCAAGTCCCCCTCAGGAAAAACAACAGCACATGCTGTTGAATGTGATATTTAAGATATTTAAATATATTTTGTATTAATGTATACTTGTGAGGTATTAGAACTCAGGGGATGTTTATTGTTGTTTAGTCATTAAGTCGTGTCCGACTCTTCATGACCCCTTGGACCAGAGCATGCCAGGCGCTCCTGTCTTCCACTGCCTCCCGGAGTTGGGTCAAATTCATGTTGGTCACTTCGGTGACACTGTCCAACCATCTCATCCTCTGTCATCCCCTTCTCCTCTTGCCTTTACACTTTCCCAACATCAGGGTCTTTTCCAGGGAGTCTTCTCTGTATATTACATGTATATTAGGATGTGGTCCTGAGTTGGCTAGATAGGCGGGATATAAATAAATTAAATAAATTAAATAAATAAATAAATAAATAAATAAATAAATAAATAAATAAATAAATAAATAAATAAATAAATAAATTAGGAAAAATATTATTTTGCATTTCATGTAGTGCTCAGCAACTGCTAAATAAAGGTGGAGAAGCAGCATGACACATAGAACTATCACATGGTTTCTGGTGGCTTGCATTTCATCTCCTCATAACAGCTTCTCCAAACTTTACAAATTGTCTGCACATTCTGTAGCTTTAATCCTTCCCCAGCCTTCCCCAACTCCTATACATTTGCTAATGATCAGAGGATTGCTCAGCTATGATGAACAGTGAGCCTCAGAGCAGAAATTTCTACCAGGCTGACTACTGCCAGTCAAACTTCTAAGCTTTTTATATAACAAAAGGTTAGTCAAATACAGTGCATTTTGCTGGAAGGATGAGCAAACAGGCTGCTGATCATGACAGCTTTGTATATTAGCCTCCTAGAGTGAAGAGAGGATGCAAGATTATATTAAATGAATCTGCAATCCCATGTATTATGTGCAGATTAAAAGTGACTTTAGCTTGGATGTCAGAATGGTGATGGATGGAAGTTCCTTGCGTATGCATTTCCCCAGCAAACTCTATTAAACAGCAAGTCTCTATGGAACTGAATATGCTGTTTTTGAAATAGACAAAATCAATAATTCTGGCAAATCTGTCTAATTTCCTTGCTTTTCCTCTTCCACTTTGGTAGGTTTGTAATGGTTCTGTGGGCTTGACATGAAAATCCTATAAGCTTCTGTTGAGGCATTGCACTAAATTCCTTTTCCTTTCTCAGAAAATGTGCAAAGACATCAAATCATGCTATGTGGACATGTGTGTGTGTGTGTGTTGCTTTGCCATTCAGCATTTGTTTTCTGTAAGACGTAGACTAGGAAACCCTTCACACATGATAGCACACATTAAGAGAAAATGGTGCAAGCATCTCCCTGTGTTATTTTGCTAGATGGAACAGATTCCTGTTGCAGGGTTTTGAATTTTTAGTTAAATTCCTCTAGCTGTGCAGCAAACGTGCAAGGATTAACTGAGCAGAATTAGCTTCAAGTTCCCCAGAGTAGTCCACCATTTTTTTCATCAACAGCACTTCCATTACTAGGAGGAATAATAAAAATGTTTCATTTACTTACAGTGAACAGATAACAGTAAGCTAACAATATGGCTGGTGGCTTTGAGCAAAAGGCCTCAATAGACTCACTGACTATCAACAGACAATGAAGAGAGGGGAAAGCACTTAAAGGAGAGGTGTGGCTCTCTTTGAATTAGAGCAGTGGTCCCCAACTTTGGGCCTCCAGATGTTCTTGGACTTCAGCTCCCAGAAATCCTGGCCAGCAGAGGTGGTGGTGAAGGCTTCTGGGAGTTGTAGTCCAAGAACATCTGGAGGCCCAAAGTTGGAGACCACTGAATTAGAGGCAGGGAAGGATTGATTGATTAGTGTTAGTGATGTTAATGATCGTCAGTCATCCCAGCTGAGAAAGGCCCTCCCAACCAAAGGTGCTAAAGTCAGTATGTGAGGTTTGCAAAAAATGATCCCAACGATTCCCTTCTTCAAACTCTGATCATCTCCAACTATGCCTGTAAGAAAACAACTAGAGGTGGCCAAACACTTACACCTGTGTTGCTTTACAACAAGTGTAGGCAGGAAAGATAGAGCAGGATAAGAAGGAATTCAGAACAATTCCATATCCCTTCCTTCAGTAGAGGAGTGAGCATTGTTGGAACAATGCCACTGTTACCCCAAGAGATTTTAAAGTATGCTAATGAGAGGGATGCCAATGATGAGGAATCTGTACAGCTGTTGCTATACTATGAGCTATAGTTGCTGAACTATGAAATAATGATTGTGTAGGGGGAAGTATCTTAATGACTGGATGATGATCATAAGTGCTTAATGATTAAGTAACCAGTCTATGTGGGACCTGACAGTGTTCCCAAAGGGGATGAAAAATATTAAAAACAAATATATTAAAACACCAAATAATTTAAGATCAGTTACAAAATACCAGGAAAGTTTTCAGGGGTTTTAAGTGTAGAATTTTAACACCATCAAAAGAAGAACTGTGGTGTAATTACTATATTGCCCACACCTTTTACCTTGAGAGGTGTGTCTTACACAAATTAAAGGAGCATCACATGCTTAAAAAGCAATTCTTTCTTACAATTTAAACAGGGTGCCAATAATTTTGGCCAGTGCATTTTTGGGTTTCTGTGTGGAATTGTATCAGATTTGACTTTTCTTCTCTGTATTTTTGTATTGTTCCAACGCAAACCAAAGAAATAAACATGTGAGTATCAAAACATTTGCAACTGCAACAATTTTCTGAGAGAAGGGTTGCATTTTCTGACAGAATTACAAGGGTGCCAATATTTTTGGCCATGACTGTAACCACTTACTGTGCTAAAGTAAGTCACGACTAGAGTAGGCCTGTAGCGGATAGCCCAGATGTCACCTGTCCATCATGGTGGAACCTTGACAGGAGAGCCAATGGAGAGACCAGAAAACGGGGCCAGAGAGAGTTGTGGGGAGTCGTGCTGGAACAAGGGTTAGAGAGCTGGAGGCTTGGGAATTGGACCAGGAGGACCAGAGATTGATAGAGAGAGTTAAAAGAGTGATTTGAAGGAACCAAACCTTGTTTAATATATGTGATTCACTTCCTGTGATTTATTCTGCAATTTCCAACTGATTATTAACTCCACCCTGTTCAATAAACTGATTGTGTTTGGCAGTATAAGTGTTCAGTACTTAATTGATGTTAAAGAAATAACATCTGGTGGCAGCGTGAAGAGGAGGAAGGAGCGCAAGCCTTTGTGAGGACGAAATAAAACAGGGGCCACAAGGGCGAGAGCCACAAGGCCTATTTGAATCAATGAAACATACAGAGCTTCTGAATCACCAAATTCCCACTGATTTAATAGGCCTAACCCTACTGTGATTTTTCTACAATAAGCAACAGTGTTTCAGCCAACATCGTCCACCTACAAATCATGCACTTGTGCAGTCACAACACTGGGTGACCTAATGACTCACAGGTTGCATTTATACACCACGCTTCATGCAAACAAACAT
This sequence comes from Pogona vitticeps, assembly GCF_051106095.1. NCBI lineage: Eukaryota > Metazoa > Chordata > Lepidosauria > Squamata > Agamidae > Pogona > Pogona vitticeps. The sequence continues at coordinate 224,714,587 of NC_135783.1, read as the reverse complement.
ACAAACAAACAAAAACAAACAAACAAAAACAAACAAGCAACAACAAAACCCAGAGCACCATACAATGTAGGTACTAAGACAGCCCCTGCTATCAGATTTATAATCTGAAATGTAAAACACATTTAGTCCAAGAACATCTAAGGCCCCAGGGTTGGGAACCACCGCTCTAAAACAAAGCACAACATTGTCTCCAAAAATTAAGGCATTAATTAAATGTTTGGGAAACCTGACTTTGCATGAGAAATGGTCATGATATCCCAGTTCTCAGTAAATGGTGTGAGCTCACAACTGCTGATAATAGGTATTTCATCCTTATACTGTCTTGCTATTCACAGCTCTCCATGGTTAAGACCCTCCTCTGTTGGCTTGAACCATCCCTCCCAGTTATCCAATGGAAGTTCTTCGCGTAGATTGATTACCTATCCATAGAACCGAGGTGGCTGATGCAGAAGAAGGCCGGATACTCTCTTTTTTGGCTGCCTCTTAACACCCAGGTGTTAAGATCTCAGGGAGACCTTTCTCTTGGTCCCACCACCCACACTTGGTAGGGACACAGGAGAAAGCCTTCTCTGCTGCTGCTTCCAGGCTTTGGAACTCCCTCCCACAGGAGGCCGGACTGGCCCCATCTTTGCTTTCCTTCTACAAGCAGGCAAAGGCCTCTTCAGACAAGCTTTTCCTTAGTGGATATCTAGGAGACAATACATGGGATGGTTTACATTTTAAATTCGTTTTTTAAATAGATTTACCCAACATTTTAGTTAACACTTTTAATATAATGTTATTAATCCTTTAAAACATGTGAATAGTTTACTGTTTGGGGCTTTTAATATTGTGTTCCGAATGATGGATGCTACCTTGGATCCTTTTTAAAGGAGAAAGGTGAGGTAGAAATATTGTAAATAAAGTAAACAAATATGGTTAGCATGATGGCTAATTACACCATGGCTTCATTCACGGTGCACTAATTAGAACTTCCTAGTCATGGTAAATGTGAAGATGTTACTGATATGACACACTATGATGAAGGGTTTGCAACAGAGATTTTAGTCATCCTGTTGGCACGCCTGCCGGTATTGCTACATTATCTTTTGCTTCTACTGGTAATGCAGAAATGCAGTAACTGTATTGTTGATGTTGCTACTCTGCATTATGATCACATAGCCCAGGTATTCAACAGCTGTGATGATATTGCATTGGTGTTAGGCTTTCCACAATAGCTACCTAGCATATCAAGACGACAGAAACAACTTGTATCATTTAGTGTACAAATGTCAGTTTCAAGAAGTAGAAATAGAAAACTTTGACAATTGTGGCTCTTTCATCCTTTTCAGTTGGAAGCAGAAAGTAGAAGAAAATGCTTTGCTCTTTTGCTTGTTAGTTTCTTCACTCTCCAGCCCAAATTCCCCTTTGCTTGAAGTTTAAAATGTATGTTTGCATCCCCTCCATAACATACATATCAGATCAAAACTGCCCCCTTCATAGGACTTTTTTTTCTTGAAGTATGAGACTGGAAATATGTGCACTGATTTATGGAAGAAACTGTCATTCAGCAGCTCAACATGCGCTTTGTACATACGTAAAAAGTTTCATCTAGTGTTCGGAAAGCTTACCTTTTGGATAAGAGTTTCTTAAATGGTTGTTGTGGGTTTTTTGGGCTATTTGGCCACAGATTATCTGTCACTGTGATTGTTGGGTGTTGTTAGTCTTTTGTGTGCAGTGATCACTGGTCCTTGTGGCTAGGTAGAGTTTGTTGACCTTTTTGCAGGCTGTATTTTTCAGTGCTGTGAAGCTAGCTAACAACACCCATCAATCACAGACAGATCATCTCCCCCCCATATCACAACAATACACCCATAACAAAAAAACACCCTGATCACCGTAATCACCCAGTCTCCTGAAATGGACAAAAAGCTGATCCTACAGCTACAAATACTCAACTATCCCACACACTACACGAGAACCCAGACAGAGTTCTTACTCCTGTCTTCTGAAGATGCTGGCCACAGAGACTGGCAAAATGCTACAAAGAAAAATGTCCAGAACATAGCCAAACAGCCCAAAAAACCTACAACAACATTGGATCCCAGCTGTGAAAGCCTTCGAGAATACAGTTTCAAAAATGTTTTCCCCAATTTGGTCATTGTCCATGCTGGCTAGGGGATTCTGGGAGATCTCATCCCAAAGGTAAGTTTTCCTAGCTATGGTCATTACAGCTATGTATTACCTCCACTACCACAGGCAGCATACATCTAAGTACTATTTGCTGAGGAGCATGAGTGAACAGGAACTATTGAAATGTTCTGCTCATGGACTGACCAGTGACATCTGGCTGGACATGGTGGAGGTAGGGAACATGACACTGGATAGTAGAAACCTTCAGTCTGACCCAGCACAGATCTTCTTCCCAGGTAAAACAGCTGAAAACATTCAGGTGACACTGCCTGTGAATATAGTTAAGGAACAGGTACCATAGGAACAGCTGGAGTTTGGGTTTTTCTGGGATGCAGAGTGGGCAAGTGAACTCCCAACGTCACAGAGCTATTCATCCAGCCATATACTGTATATAGGACGAGGTCTCATTCTGTATGCCTCTGAGAGGCTGCTTTGAACAAAAGCATACATTGCTAAGCAAGCCCACAGGAATCCCACAGGGAACATTCTACAAACCTGTCCACTTGATCTATAACTGCAGTGAGCAATCTACAGAATGTCCAAGAGGTTTCTTTAGCTGCAGCAGTTCAGAGAAGTCTATTAAAGCTCAATTAAAGCTTAACGAGGGAGGCAGTGCCTTGAAAACAGTTTACCTGCCTTTAAAAAAAAGTTATGCAGGACGGCATTACTCTAGAGACACTATAGAAATTGGGAGGATTCATTTCTGGAGGCCAGCCCCTTGGTTGGTCTTAGAGAACCATATTGGCTCTTGTATGTCTCTAGTCCAGGATGATGATCATCTAGTCAGTGCTGGCTGTTGAGCTGGTTCTCTAAGGGAGCTTGCAAGCCCCTAAAGCATGACAGTAAAAGCAGAAAGGGCATTTAGGTACTATTGGAACTAAGGAGGTGCCACAAATACATAGTGGAGTCATATTGGCATGGGATTAGGCTTCTGATGCTCTTGAATATTCGTCTATTTACTCAACATCTATGCATGTATTAGGAAGCTGGCTGTGATACTCCTTGCTTCTACTTCCAGTGCCTAAATGTAACTGTGGCAAGTATGCTCCCCCCACCTTTGTTCAGGAGACCTCACACCAATAATTTCTGTTCTAGAGTTTTTAATTAAATCAGGTCCTATAGGAAGAGTAGGGTTTGGCCCTGGGACATGCTAATAAATATGAACAATCAGAATGCCTTTATGTGGTATCTAGTTCTTTACTGAACCTTGTCTGACTGCCATTTTGGAACCAACATTTTCACTATTCCTCTGCAGTTTTGTATTTGCAGATACAATATCAACATGTTGGAAATAAGGGTTCACAACTAGCTAATTCTTTACTTGTGTAGAGAATTTTTCATAATGACTGTTACCATCATCAGTCTCCACATTCATTTTGTTCATTCATTTACCCTGTAAAGTTTTAATTTCTTGCAGCAGCTTTTTATAAGGGTCTGCTAATTTTGAAATTTTAGCTCATGACACTGTGGATTCGGCAAGAGCCTCCCTCATCTCTCCCCTCGGCCTGGCTATTTGCAGTTTGCCTATAGACAGGGCTAGGGATGACCAATCCATGAGAGACACCCTTGAGCAAGCAGGTGCAGCCATGACAGGATTCTTACTTAAGGAGGGAATCCTGTGGCGAAGGATCTGTGGACAGACCGTCGACTGGGAGGCGTGTGAGGTGGAAGAAATCCAGCCATGAGAGATACATTCCCAAGGTTGGGAGAAGATCCAGATCTATGACCCACATACTGGTAACTGGGTAGAGCTACTTCCTCCTACCTGAGGAGGCTGCCAGCATCTAGTGTTGGAGAACCGGTGTTGCACCCAGCACCAACATAACAATAATCCAGTGATTTTTTTTAAGTAACATTTTTACCCTGTGCACAAGCAAGTGACTTTTAGCTACAACTAATTGAAAAGAGATGAAAAACATAAATAAGACAACATTTGCATACATGGGGGGGGAACCTCCATTTTAATCTCTTTTTTTCATCCACAGGAATTGGGCCATTCATGGCTCTAATTCAGACCTTTTAATTACTGCTTTTTAACCCCTCAAACTTCTGAAACTGCACCTTTTTAAAATAACTTCTGAGAATTCTGAAAGAACTATTTGCATAGCATAGCATTCTAGCCAATCAGAATGTGTCTCCAGTCAGCCCACAGGTGGCAGGTGTCTGTCACTTTTAACCTTGCCATGGCCTTCAGTGTGAAAGAAAGCATTTAACTCCTTCCAAATATTCTTAGCTTCTGCCTGTAGAAATATTTTAAAATGATTTTGAAAAATAGATAATAACAAACAGCTGACCCATTTAAGCCATGAAATTACTTTTTTTTTTTTGCCTTTGTGGCTTTGGATGATATCAAAACTAGATTATCTGGTTTACTCATGAATATGTTAACTCAGTTTCCTCATAGGTTTATGGATCCACATGGTTTCAGAAGATTTTCAGGTGTTATCCTCCCAAAACCAATGTCAGATCAAAGGTTTTATTTGCACCCATAGGCTACACCAGAGAAATCATGCCCCCCCCAGCGCATGACTTTGCAGTAGTGCAAAAACATGGAGATGACACACAGATCCTAATGGATCCACATGATTTTTATGCAAGATCATCCCCAAACACTATCCAATCAGAGGACTGATCTGTGCCCATAGTTTACAACACAGAAAGCACGAGTCCCTCAGTGCATGGCTTTGCAATGGTGCAAAAAGACTGATCCAAGGCACCAACAATACCAATACTAATACCAGCCTTAGAACTGCAGAGCTGGCAGGGCCCCTATGGATCGTCAGGTTGAGTCCCTGATAAGGAGGCACCATGGGGAATTGAACTCTCAACCTCTCGCGTCCTGGAAGATCTTAAAAAGCAGATGGAGTTGGCTGTCATCAGCACACTGGTGGTACCAGACCATAAAATTCTGGATAGCCTGGTTTCATGTATATGTGAAACAGTATGGGTAATCATGGAACCCTGAGACACTCTGCAGGCTAACGATCAAGGTGTTCAAAAGGAGTCCTCCAGCACCACTAGCATTTGCAAAGTGACACCACACAAGGGAAAATCCCCAAAACCAATTTCTTTTTTCATGAGTTCACCGCTTCTCACCTGAACACAAAGCCATTGTCAGGGCTGTTTCTCAACAAGTGTGAATGGCAGTGAGCACTAGAGGTTAGGCCACCTTGACTGCTTGCCATCGGTGTTGTCAACATTCAGGCTGCCCTTTGCTAGGTAAAGCTTGGCCTCCTTTTTCCTATTGGCAATGTGGGGATGATATTTTGCAGCAACATTGGGCCATTTCCTGGCTTTTTGAATGGTGCGTACAAAAGCACAATATCCCACGTTCATAAACTTGAAGGTTTTTTTTTTTTTTGAAGAACTGAATCTCCTGGCTTTTTAAAATGGGAGTTTACAGATACATATGCTACCCACAAAGGTGCAGTATGATTTTAAAGGAACAAATCCATTAGAAGGGAGTATATTTCCCCCTCACCATCCTTCTCATCCCAGAACTGTACTGGAAGTGAGAAGTAGCAGCTGGTGGAAGGGTCACAGAAGAGGGTCACCACTCTCCAGCCTACAGGATAGAATTGACATAATGGACTCCCAGAAATCTATTTTCTAGGTAGGTAACCACTTGCTACTCAGTTACCTTCTGCTGCTACTCAACAGCCTTCCAGTCAGTTCTTTAGCATTATGCTTAATTAACCCGGCACTGAGCATTCAGGGCCATTTAAACTATATTAAGTCATGGCTGCTTTTATGTGCCTTATTGCTCGTCCCCACATTGTTCTTTATGACTGTGTGCTCTCTTTCTCCCTTGCTTTAAAATATATGTGCCTTCTTATTAAGAACAAAAGAATAAATAATGCATCATAATTTATTAAAAAATAATCACTTAATGATGGGACATATCTTTTTATTACCCTGTGCTTTAAAACAGGGAATTGCTGGAACTGCTGCCAGAACGCAAATCAGCATTATGTACGTTCCTGCTGCCACTTTTGGAAGCTTTTCCATTATGAATGAGCTAAGTGGCAATTACTGGAGGAATTGCGAGGGAGCAGCTTTTTAAAAATTAAGAGGTTCGCCGTGCTCCTGTTGAAATCAGTGGCCAGGCTCGCATTGACTATATTGGCAGAATGAGGCAACTAAGATTTATTGATGCTAACGATGTGTAAACATAAACACAATCTTTGACTGAAAGGGTTAGTGAGCATGGGTCATAACTTGCCATCAAGTCAAGAAATCCGAGGGGGAATAGTGAATATTTTAAGAAAGAGTAGTGCCTGGCCCTTTCTAATCATCATCATCATCTTAGAACTGCAAAGCTGGAAGGGACCCTATGGATCATCGGGTCCAGTGCCTGTCAAGGAGGCACTGTGGGGAATCGAACTCCCAAATCCAACGTTTGTCACTGCTAACCTCTATTGAACACCTTAAGCCTGTGCCTACTACAGTACTGCCCCCTTTCCAAAGCTTAACATCTTCAGCAGGGCTAAAAGCACTGACTGGAAAGAACGGAGAGCATAAAAATTAATTATAGATTAAAACACTGGATCTTAATATGGACATAACTGGAGACGTCATTCATGAAAACATTCAGACATCCAGGAAAACAAAGTGATCACAAACTGCTGGGCAGCTCAGTTGGTTTAGGTATTTCACTGCTGAGCCAGAGGTTGGGAGTTTGATTCTCTACTGTGCCTCCTTGACAGAGGATGGGCTTGATGACTCACAGTGTCCCTTTCAGCCTGTGCAGTTTGATGATGATGCTAAGTTATACCATTCCAAGAGTTAGTAGTTTCCCCCCACCTGTTGTTTTCCACATTCTTTAAAAAGTTAATTAATCAGGGAGTCTAAAAAGTTGTCTGTATTTAGAAACAGTAGGCATTAATATAAAATGCAACTCTAGCACAACTCAATTAGATCACACTTACCTGGAAGTCAGTGCCTTTGAAACCAATGGACCTTATTTCTAGGCAAACCTGCCAAAGATTAGGGTGCAAATGTTTTTAATTGGTGAAGAGCCCTGAATGGAATCAAATACGGAAACTTGCCAGGAGGCACTGCTCTTTTCCCGAACAGCAAGCGTCCCTTTCCCCCTTCTGAGTGACATTGTAAGTTGCATTGCAAACAGCAGGGAGTTTGAAAGGCAGCTGGTGATACAGTGGGTGGGTGGGGAGGGATAGAAATGCTTGGAGGAAACATGGGGGAAAAACAGCACCTCCTGTTCATATTGAATAATTTGCACTTAAAAATGTATTGGTCCTGCATTGTAACCACATTCTATAAGACAAAGACAAACATTAATATCTAGCCCCAAGTCTGTGTTTTATTAATGCAACTGGAGGGGATGATGACTCTAGCAACAGAAATCCCAGAGTGTTTAAATTGCAATTTGTAAAAAAACTCTCTGACTGCTGTCCATCTGCTCTTTATCCATTAAAAGACAAGAGGGGGGCCCCTGTCACCAGAAGAGAGAGCAGGTGTGAAACACAATAATCCCTTCTTAGTACAGATGTTCCTGAAGAGTCCTCTGTGTGATGCCACCTCCTCCCTGGCCAACTTGAGTTTCATCACTAAAGGACATGCTAAAGTTGCACCAAAGGTCGTGTTCAAGTTTGGTACTATTAATTTATTCAGTGGGACCATTCATTATTGCAATTCATCACAAACCTAAGAGAGGTAAAGAGAAGAGAAGAAGCTGGAGTATTCAGCAATCTGGGTACTTTCTAATCCTGAGCTGCCTATGCTGGAAGCTCTCCACACGAGGCTTACACATAAAATCTATTCATGTGAGCCAGTCTGTGCTTCACTGGGCATTGCATGGCTATTACCACAGGGTTGACTTTCTTTTAAATCTAGGGCAGAGGTGAGTGATATCAGTAGGACTAATCACCAGATTTGCTAGCAACCTGAGGGCTGCACCCCCAAGGAAATGGGAAGGGTATGGCCAAAGAGATTCCTTTTATAAAGGTTTTTGCACAGTGGATTCTAGTGTTTTGAGAGGCATTCTGCATGTGTCTAATGAACATGGAGACTACCAGTCCCATAATGCCTTGCAGTTCTTTTGGAACTTAATCCTACTCAGCAGTTTCCCGTTTTCACTTCATAGCACTTGGAGTTGTCTTATATTCTGTTGGATCAAAAACAAAGTCGTTTTAAAAGTAGGCTTCTAAATCCTTCAGACTGTGTATTAAAAAATTAAGATGGGAGCCAAATAGACTTGATCACAGCTCTTTGGGAGGGAGGTTGACTCACCCTCCCCATTCCCATTTCTCTGGTGAAACCTTGCTCTTCTAAAGCAGCTGCTACTGTATTTACATTCCTTGTCCAGGTATCTTCTCTGTAATGCAATGGTTCCCAAATTTTGCTTTTCAAATATTTTTGCAATACAGGTCTCCAGAACAATGAGAGTTGGCCATTCTGGTTAGCTCATTCTGAACCAAAAACATTTGGGGATCCATGTTTGGGAACCACTGCCTTAATGCAACAAATGGCAGCTCTGAGGACCATTGACTTTGGGGTCAAGTAGGATGGGAGATATGTCCTCCTTCAAAAGAACATTGTCTGAACTGATGGGGCTGAGAACATTTATGTTCTGCCCTGCTCACTGCATGGTACTTCTAAAATTCATGACATCTGCCTCTTCTTTCCATATTTAGTCTTACCTAGTCTTTAAGGGGCAGAGAGGGCATCATTCTCATCACTACAGTCTAAGTACAAACTGCTCCCCATGTTAACATTGTACTTGAAATCTCCAGCAGCAGTGGAATTGGGTGTCTCTTCACTGCTTCAGCCCTTAGAGATGTTAGAAACCCACTCCATAAGACTTCCAGTTCACCAAAGCAGGTTTCTGGGACGGAAGGCTGCAGGAAGGAGAGTGAAAGTAAAAGGATCTGGACAAACTACAATAGTGGATCACAGGCACTATCCCTAATTGATCCAGAATTATTACGGATTCAGGTAATGATTTTCAGGTGTTTTTTTTAAACCCACATCACAATGCCTTTGAATAAGGATGTCCTTATAATACGATGGTTTGTTCAACTGAGTCAAGTTGTAATAGCTAACTCAGTGGAATGTTGGCTCAATGGGAGTGAGACAGAGGCTCATTCATTGTACATGCTGATTCACCTCTTCTAAGACATCTTGCTAAGACCAAGTAGTGCTAAAGACTTTTTCCAGAGGCTCAGCACAATCTAGAATGTATACCAAAGGTGCTCACCTCTCTTAGGCTCCTTGAATATTTTAATCTCATGTAGAATAGTTGCTGGAGATCATACTGCACGTTTAGTCTCCAGTTGGCCAGCCAGGCTGCGCAAGACGGAGCACCTGTTGTAGATTTCTGCTTGACTTTTGTTGTCTCTTACGAGATAAATGCCTTGCAGGCTGGAGTTTTATGGAAGATCACATAATAATTAATGCTGCTTGTGATTATGATCACTGTAGTTTGTAACAAAGTCATAGACTTAGTTTCACTCAAACATTTTTGCTGTTTTCATTTACAAGGTACCGAGGCAGGCAAGTAATCTAGCAGCTAAAACAAGATGTTACACACTTTTGCTGGGATTGCTGCTATATTAACATTCCAAATTGACCCTCTGGGAAAGTGTAGTCATGAGACCCCCCACAGCAACTGACAAGTTGCATGAACACTGTTCAAATTACTAATATCTAAAATCACAGATCATGAATGCCCGAAATCACAAGTTCCACGCAGGTAGAACAGATTTAAAACCACAAGCGTTAAATAAAAATGCAATACAGTCAACACAAATAGCATATTTTCAAGACAAAAGTGGGAGTAGCAGATGTCTGATGGAAAGGAGATCTACAGTTGGGGGACAGCCACTAAAAAAAAAACTCTGCCACAAATGGTAGCCTGATAGTACTTGTGCATGACAAGGAGAGCATCTTCAGCTAGTATTAAATCTTGGGTGAGTCAACATCAGACCAAGCCTCTGAGTCATGAGCCATTTAGAGCTTTGTATGCTGGTACAGTACTTAACACTTTGAATTAGACCTGGTGGGTCACTGGCAACCAATTTAGAGATTTCAGAATAGGTGTAACATGTTCAGTCCTATCTGGCCCCAATTGTCAAATGATGCTCCACCCTCCAAAAACTCAAGGAGAACACCGTTCAAACCAGCTAAGCAAATCTGGAACATGAAGCAGAGCATTCAAGAAGCAGCTCTTCTCAACCCTGGCAATGAAAATATGACTAATAACATAGTTCATTTACAACACCCACAATCTTCTGCCTGAGTTATCCAGCTCATTTCTAATGATAGGCTGGCCATGCTCACTATTTAGTGAATTTTCTCCCCAAGAGTCTGGGGGCACAGTTGTAAGATAGCAGGGAAGACAAGCTATGCTGAGGGAAGGGGTTTTTCAGAGGCAACTAACTACCGTACATTTCTTGGCTTGGAGATTTATGCAGGAAATCAGAGACGTTATGGCTTTCTTCTCACTTCCGGAGTATAAACAAATGGATGGCCATGATAGGCCTGGCTCCTGCTGTGTACTTCAGCTGGGTGCATTGTCTTGCAGAAGACATGGTGCCTGCCTGTTGAAAAGAAGAGTTTATTCACAAAAGAAGAGCCAGCTCAGCTTCCTGTCGACTTGTTTCCCATTCTTTTCCCAGCTGATTTAGGATTCTGTTTAACATGATTGTATTCCAATGGGGAAAGATGAGTCAAACAAAATGTTCCCAGTTCCAGTGCACACTGTAGACTTTCTGTAGATAAAGGTCAGCTGTTACCCTATTGAAGAAAACTGACTTATCAGCATTTAGGGCAGCAAAGAAAAACAAAGGGCTCTTCCAGTGTCATTTATTACTTTGCACTGAGATGTGCAGAATAACTGTTCCAGCTGTAAGCAATGTCTGTGGCTAAAAACAGCATGGCTGTTTTTTTTCATTCCAAGATTTTACTGCCCGGGGCGTGGTGGATAATGAAGTGGAGACAATGACATGGTTGGGACAAGATAGCAGGAACAAGATAAGGCCTTTCACTCCACCCACACTTCCATGGGCAACCCACACACAGAATGGTAAGAGTGTTTGACTGCAATATATTATAAATGCATTCTGAATCTGAATTGGCAAGAGATGAGGATTATAAATGCACTGTGGCTGCATTCTCCCAGAGAATACCTCTGGTAGCAGAGAAGATGCTAGACCTCAGCTAGCTGAGGATGGGAGAGTCAGGGGGATGCTATGAAGAAGACTTATCTTCAGTTGAATATGGGGGCCATGATGGTTTTAGAGACAGGGCAGTGGTAAGGAAGATTTGAACATGCCTGCACACAAAGGTATGCCCACTTCTCATTTTCACATATAGTATATCACAGAAGTGAATACACCCCCTCACATTTCATAAATATTTTAGTATATCTTTTCATGTGACAACACTGAAGAATATATAAAGCAGTGAGCACACAGCTTGTATAACAGTGTAAATGTGCTGTCCCCTCAAAATAATGCAACACACAGCCATTAATGTCTAAACCGCTGGCAACAAAAGTGAATATACCCCTAAGTGACAATGTCCAAATTGGGTCCAAGTAGCTGTTTTCCCTCCCTGGTATCATGAGACCCATTTAATGTTACAAGCCTCAGGTGTTCAAATTGGGCACAAAGTGTCAATATTTTGTGTGGCCACCATTATTTTCCAGCACTGCCTTAACCCTCTTGGGCATAGAGTTCACCAGAGCTTCACAGGTTTCCACTGGAGTCCTCTTCCACTCCTTCATGATGACATCACAGAACTGGTGGATATTAGGGACCTTGCACACCTCCACCTTCCATTTCAAGATGACCCACAGATGCTCAATAAGGTTTAGGTCTCCAGACATGCTTAGCCAGTACATCACCTTTACCCTCAGCTTTTTTAGAAGTGCTGTCCTCTGAAGATGCCGGCCACAGAGACTGGCGAAACGTTAGGAAGAACAACCTTCAGAACACGGCCAAAGAGCCCGAAAAACCCACAACAACCATTAGATCCCGGCAGTGAAAGCCTTCGCAAATATATCAAATGAGTTTATCTTGGTCTCACCGGACCACAGGACGTAGTTCCAGAAATCCATGTCCTTAGTCTGCTTGTCTGCAGCAAATCGTATGCGGGCTTTCTTGTGCATCATCTTTAGAAGAGGTTTCCTTCTAGGACAAACAGCCCTGGTGACCATTTTATTGATGCAGTGTGCGGTGTATGGTCTGAACACTGGCAGGCTGACCACTCCCATCCCCCATCAAGCTCTGCAGCAATGCTGGCAGCACTCATACATCTATTTCCCAAAGCCAACCTCTGGATATAATGCTGAGCACGGGCACTCAACTTCTTTGGTCGACCATGGCGAGGCCTGTTCTGAGTGGAACCTGTCCTGTTAAACCGCTGTATGGTCTTTGCCACCGTGCTGCAGCTCACTTTCAGGATTTTGGCAATCTTCTTAAAGCCCTAGGCCATCTTTACGGAGAGCAACAATTCATTTTTCATATCCTCAGATAGTTCATCACCATGAGGTCTCATGTGGAACTTCCAGTGGCTAGTCTGAGAGAGTGAGAGCAATAACACCTGCTCCCCCTTCACACCTGAGACTTCTGACACTAACGGGTCTCATGACACCAGGGAAGGAAAACGGCTACATGGGCCCAATTTGGACATTGTCACTTAGGGCTGTATTCACTTTTGTTGCCAGGGGTTTAGACATTAATGGCTGTATGTTGAATTATTTTGAGGAAACAGCACATTTACACTGTTATACAAGCTGTATACTCACTACTTTACACTGTAGCCAAGTGTCATTTCTTCAGTGTTGTCACATGAAAAGATACAGTAAAATATTTATGAAATGTGAGGAGGTGTACTCACTTTTGTGATATACTGTATATTCATCTGCAAGTCCACTCCATGTTACGTGCATCACTTTGACAATTTTTAAAAAATCCATATCTATTTGTATTTACTGTACTTTCAAATGCAGTTATTCTTAACATACATATTTGGTACAATATATTCTCAATCCAATTTCAGGTCCCAGATAAAGTAGCCCAAATGAAGAATGTGATTTATGTAAGGGTTGACTTATAGTTTAGCAACTGATTCAGTGGATCTACCTTAGCAGGGATTAGCAACTATTTAGTCCATTTTTCCAAAATACACTTTCTTGTATGTATAATTCCTTAATATACGTATTTTGTATACAATTTTTGCACTGTAAACATGAGTGCTTAGTCACTAAAGAGGACAGAAAGTAAAACAGGGAGCTAGAGAATCATGTGTCACAACACAAGCATAAACAGAAAGTGAGGAGATAATCATCTTAAACATCTGCAACACAGTAGAATAGTATTTATTGTCTTTATACAATATGGTATTGTATCACAGTTGCTTCCAATGTATGACAATCCTATGATACTGTACACTGTATATATAATATACCATATTGTATACAACATACAGTCATATATATTGTAAACAGCACAAAACAGAAGACTGAAATACTGTTGTATAATATACACCTGCAGAAGGGTGATACTGTCATGGGCAGGGGATGGTTTTTGGGTATTAAAACTTCCCAATTCTGTACCCCCCCCCCCAATTTCTATTAATCCCTTTCACTATGTGGAAATCCTGGGATGGAAGAAGGAAGCCTTTAATTACCAAAAATCTCCTCCTGCCTGTAATATCATCTGGCAATGATGATTTTTGGCAATCAAGGACTTCCTCCTTCAATCCTGTGGCTTCCATGCCATGAAAGGGATTCCTTTGGAACTGGAAAAGCCATGAGACATAAAAAGGAAGTTTATAATTACTGAAATTTGCCTCCTGCCCATGATGTCGCCATCCTTCCACAGGCGCAATTATGCCAACAAGATTTCAGCCAATACATGATTTGCTATGGTATACCCCAATCCAGTAATGTAAAGTTACACCATGATGTTATCAGCCATGGCCATAATTTGGCAATTAAAAGTTTCCTACCTGCCCCAAAGGTTCCTAAGCTACCTTAAAATTCTTTTGATCTTAAGGAAATATTTTGATACACAGGGATGGGAGGAGGGAGTCTTAAATGTCTGAAAATCATTGCTATTGGTTCCTTTGCGGCCACTGGAATAGGAAACTTTTTATTACCAAAATACAGCTGTTACCAATGATGTTATCAGATTTACAAGGTGTAACTTTACATTGTGAGATTTCAGCCAGCGTAACATAACGGAATGTAATGTAATGCAGTGTGCATAGTTATGCATACATGATTACAGCCAATTAACCTAACCTAACCTAACCTAATGTGATATGACAACATGACATAATGTATCAGCTGACCAGGGTGTCACTTAGCATACTTAGACCTCCTTTTCTAATTAAAAGGAGGTGCCTGGTGGAGCTCACAAATACAGATGGAATGTTCTAAGAGAATCCTCAGGCTAAGACATAAAAAATTGTCATACCACCCATCTACTTCAGTGTTGCCCCCATGACCACAGAATAAAGGGGTCTTTCTCTTCCCTGCTGCTCCTTCTCTTCCTTCACCCATCTGTAAAGGTGATGTTTCTCTCTCTCCACCCTGGTACTCTTTCTCATCCTCTTGTTCTTTCTCTTTTCCTCCACTCATTTGTCTTTCTCTCCTTTTAGTCTGGTCCTCATTCTGCCCGCTTCCTTGCTCACTCCCTTTTTGCCAGGCAGCAGGATATTCTGTCTATCTGCCTTTCTCTCTCCCAACTCCATCTTTGAAGAAAAGGGGTTCCCACACGGTCTTGGAAACATACTGTATCAGAGCAATATTTCCAATATATGGCTTTCCAGATGTTCAGAGACATAATCAGTCCTAGCCAACATAGCTAGTAGTGAGAGATGATGGGAGCCTGACTCTAGCAACATCTGGAAAGTCACACATTCCTCACCCCTTATTTCAAAGTGAAATTAGTGCTAATAATAACTGCTTTTCCTTAAGTGTAGCATAACTGTTTCAGCTGCAATATTGTCTTCAGCGTTATGAATATTCCTAATTTGTGTCATATATGGGGAAGACGTTATATAAGGCAATGAACTCAGAAGCATGTGATCCAGATACTGAGCTGTAATCCTGAACTAAAAATAAGAGACAAATACCCTAGATGCCTTTATAGGAAGCTGTGAGGTTTATTTAAGTCCTGTGAAAACCCAATGTGGAACATTTTGTGTCCTAGGCAAGTAATTATGAGGAAGTGAGAGAATATAACCTGCCCATTACTGTCAGACTGAGTAACAATGATGCTTAGCCTGACTGCCAGAAAGTGGATTGCAGCCACAGAATGTTTGATAGTATTTTGTTATCTTTTATATCCCACCGGTGCAATTTTTACATATTCATGTTATTCATCCCGCAAAGAAAAATATATAAACTGATCAAAGATGGATTTTTTTAAAGCAATACTCTTAAGGAGATGACTTCATTCCCTGTGTTTTATCCCTTGCCAGAGGAAGACACAGGAAAGGTGGACCAAGAAAATTAAATCAGAAATTGCTTTGGTGTTTTTTTTTTTATTACTCTGAATCAGAGGAAGACATATGTTTTACAGTGTTTAGAATTCACTGCTCATCAGGCCTTCCAGAACCTGTGCCTTTATTGGTACATGAAATTCAGAGCACAGAAATAACTCAGTAAAATGAGGACAAAATCTCTTCCCATGTAGACATGTTTCAGAAGTTCCATGCACCATGTCTGCATCCCCATCCATTTCCCCAAGTCACAGTATATAGTGGTTGGTACTAAGGAATGATCCAGCACTACCCTGTGATTTCTTTCTGCTTCGGCACTATGGTGTGGCCCTCAAAGCAGAGGAGCTAAGGATATTTCTCATCCTTGTTCTCCAGTAGAGAATAGCAGCAGCCAAGAACAAACTCAGATGGCCAACCTGGTGCAAAATAGAGATTTTTTTTTTTTAAAAATGACTGTTTTAGCTTCCCCCCCCCCATAGGTAAGAACCACAAGTGTCCTATTCTAGACTCACCCTAATTATTTCTGAACATTCCTATGATCATAATATGACAGATAATCTCTCCCCCTTATCACAACAATACATCCACAACAAAAACATGCTGATCACCATCATCACCCTATCTCCTGAAAAGGACAAAAGCTGTTCCCACAGCTATGAATACTCAACTATCCAACAAACAGCAACAGAGCATGGACTGTGTTCCTACTCCTGTCCTCTGAAGATGCCAGCCACAGAGACTGGTGAAACGTCAGGAAGAACAACCTTCAGAACACGGCCAAAGAGCCCAAAAAAACCCCACAACAATCATTCCTATGATCTTCTGCTGTTTAGCCACCAACTTGGAAACCTCCCCCAGTTTTTCAAACTTTGTTTCCAGCTCCTCAAAAATCCTCAAAAAGCTGAACTTTCTGCCCCTTGCTTCTGTAATGTCAGTGAAGTCTCTAATATATGTGAACACTTAAGAGATGGGGGGGGGGAGAACCCTGAAAAAAAAACACATCTGTATATCTGCCAGAGGCCTTTTGAGCTGATACATGAACGAAACAAAACTGAAAGCAGATTTCATATTGTCTCGTGAATTGGTAGCCCATTCAAGGTCAGGCCTTAAATTCAACAGTATCTGGGAGTGTTTTTAGCTCAGATGTCATCCAGAGCATCACAACTGGTATCATGGGAACTGTCACAATATCATGCACGCTGTTCTACCGGTATCCCAACAGAGGGAAAGAAGAACAATAAAATCCAGGCTGTTTGCTGGGGTGAAACAGCATCACAACCACGCTAATCGTTTATGCTACACAGGGTTCATGGCTCACATGCAGGAAAAGGCAGTAATTTATATCACTGTTCAGTGACCTTAATGCTGCATGCATTGCAGCTTCAGCACATTAACTGTACTTACCATCCAAGATACAGCAATGGGCCTGGCCTCTCTGGCAGGGAAGAAGTAAAATTATGCCGAAACTGAAACAAATCAGAGATTCTTTCCCCCCTCATTTCCCTAGTCACAAATTGGCTGGTGATGTTCTCTATCGCATTTTACGTACAGAGGCATATTTAATATAGCAGGGGGGAAAAACATTTTGCATTTGTAAATCAATAGAATTTTCGAATAGCTCAAAAATGTGGTAGTGCTCTAAAAGTTTCATTTGAAACAGCAAGTGTGTGAGCATGTGTGGCATGTTTGTGTGTGTCTGCCTGTCTCTGCGCTCAAAGATATGCATTTTCACTTTGCCAGGAGGAGAAAAACGATAGAGGTGAGCAATAAATGACCTCCTTTTAATCTCCTCTAGCAGCAATGAAGTGGATGGTAGTTGTTGAAAAGCTAATCAGAAACACTTTGGCAGCTGAAGAGAACAAAAACTCACCTCTTGTGGAATAGTTCCAAGCTTCAGTTCTATATGCATTTCCTAGGAGAAAGTCCTACTGAATACAGTGGGTGTGCATAGGGTTGGGCTGCCTATGCCAAGTAAGGAAAGAAAATGGTTTCAGGACCTATGAAAACCTAGGCAAAATCACATATGGGCTTTCGTGTGAGGATTATCAATGCTGTACCATGCACCCACCTTCATTCTTACCTTCTGAGCATAGCAGGTTCTTGTTGGGTCATGAGAAACTGCTTTATGCTACATCAGATTGCCTGTACCTCAAAATTACTATTGCCTAAATACTGAATGTAATTGACTTACAGGCTCAGTGAATTAGGTATTTGGATGTGGAGCTAGAATTTGGGAGTTTGATTCCCCACCGTGCCTGTCAGGAAAAGAGCCAGCCTGTGTGGCCATGGGCAAGCTGCACAATCCCGGGGCACCTCTAGAATTCAGGAATGGTAAACCACTTCTGGGTTTTCTATACTTAGACCCTTTCTTTCAAAAAGATTGTGGGTGCTGCTGCTAAGGTGGGACAAATGACAAAGGGCAAGTTAGGATGAAGCCAAGGTTACAGAGCAAGTCTACAGAATCAACAAACAAGTCAGAACTATAAGACAAGCCAGGAGACAGGATTGAGAGGCAAACCAATAATCAGGACTCTAAGAAAATGGAAGGAAACTGGGAATTGTAGTCATGCAAAAAATGGAGTTTGTTAGATTCTGTGTAAAAAGAATTTAAAAGAGATGTTTTTCAGGAGTGTGTTGTGAAGAGTTGTTTGCCTAATTCACAAGGTTGGACAGTCCAGGAAAAGAAGATGAAACAACAGACCGCAAAATTGAAGGAGATAAGACACCTGGAGCCCCGTTCATGAGAACTTTGGGTGGTGATCGGAGTGTTCCGAATTACGCCTACTTGGACTTAATTGGTTGTCAGCTTGGAAGTGTAATGAAGAAGGTGGTCCTAAACAGATGTAAAATTAGAGGGTTTGTGTATGTGAAAAGGTTGGTCTGTTAATGCTATGGAATGTGAGACACAGAGGTTTGTTTTTATTTCAAGAAGTGGGGGGAGAATAGCCCAGCTTCTAGCAAAGATGATTACTTAGTCTAGAGTTAGCTGTTTATTATTTACTTAGAAATTGTAAGTTTATTTAAACATTGTAACAGTGTGAAAATCAGGGATTGAAAGTGGTAGTTTTGCACCCAGAGGGACTCCCTGACCACGATCTTTGTCTCTTTAGGGAGACGGGATCATTACAAGGACCAAAGAATAATAGAAGGACCTTACTACTCAAATAAGGCTCATCTGAAACATGAGGTCTTTATACTCCTTCCAACCAGGAAAAATTCAATGGTCAACTTTATGGGTGAAATCAGTCCAGAAGGTTCTTCACTGACAAGCTGCCACCTTCAGTTTGGTTGCTCCCCACCTGAAGTGTCAAGCCTGTAGTGAGCACAATCTTTGATAGATCCATTAATTTCATCCTATCCAGGCTTGAGATTTTATATGTATAGAGTGTTCAGACAATTAAGGAGTCTTGAGAAAAAAGCTCCTCTAGTGCAGAGTCCTCTAGTGTGGATAAAGTAAATTGGTATCTGACCAGCTTATTCACCAGCACTTTACACTCATGGCATTTTGCCTACCAAACAAAATGGTAAAATAGCAACTTACTATTCCCACAGGTGCAGGGACCCATTGAGTCAAAATAAGGCTATTATCTGCTATAGTGCCAATCTGTGAGCCTTGTAAGTTGCAAGAGTCAGATTTTGTCACTCTGGTAAAAGTAACAGAGATTTCTATTGAAAAAAAATCTGACCATTCATAGGGATCAGTAAATTACTGCATCAGGAAAATTCAGTTTACAGTTGAAGGGAAATGTAAACATATAAATATAGGAAGGCAAGAGACACATACATGTCACACCACACCCACTGGATACCAGCAACACCGATACTGGGCTCCAGGCATTGAATAGCAAGCAATACTTGCAGCAGCATCTTGGAACAGATGAGGACAACATGAGTTTTCCTCCATAGATTCATACTGGCTTAGCTGGGTGAGCATCTTGAATATTTTTCATGTGTGTGCAGTAATAAGCTTAAAGACTAAAGTTTGCTCAAAACTATAATCCTTTTTATTTTTTAATGAGGTATTTGAAAGATCTATTCTCCTCTTTTTCAATGTGTCTTTTTAGCTACAAGTGCCTGCATTTTTAGAATGTATGCTCCTGCAGTTTTGAAACATGATTTGAGTTTTGTCTGTTTTAAAATAAATGAATGTACTTTTCCTTGCAGCTTCTCATAGTCATAAGAATTTTGGAATTTTGAATTTTGCAGCTGTTCAGAAGTTGCAGCGCTTGGCTTCTGTTTAAGCATTTGTACCTACAGTTGCCCATAGCTGTAAGACCATAGCTGTAGGGCTTTTGGCTGTTTTTAATAACTTTGAAGGAGTTTTGTCTATATGGAACATAGAAGCAATGTAGATGAATAAAGCTTGTGGAAATAGACAAGCTGATGTTGTCTGTAATTATTTCACCAATGAAAAGACTTATACTTTGATAACTAGATGAATTTTGATGTGAGTTGAAATTGGTATCTAGTTTCATTCTGGAATTAACCCTTTTTCAGGGATAAATGCCAACTAAGAAGAAAACAGGCTCCTGAGACTTCCTAAAGGTCTATAAAAGTCTATAGAGTTCTTAGGGAGGTGTTTAGGTATAAGCGTTTCTGACCTGATGATAACTACCTACCAAACACTTGATTTTCTTTCAGTTTGGATAATCTGTCTTCTGATCATCCAAGACAAACCATCCTGTGAAAGAAGAGGGAGGAAAGATTGTGATGTATCACTTCTTGCCTTGGTTGAAATAGTATGAAATGTGTGATTTCTTATGGTTCCAGAATGTTTTATGGATTGAGAGACCTCTGAGAAACACTGGCAACAAAATGGGATACAGATCTTCTGAATAAATAAAACAATAAACACACCTTTCTCCCAGTAACTGTTACAGATTAAATATCTATAAGTACCTCTGAAACTCCAGTTGTCAACTCTAGGTTTTCAGTAAATCTAACCCAATGACAATCATCATGTTTTGTGGAAGAGTGAGTGAGTGTGTGTGTGTGTGTGTGTGTGTGTGTGTGCGCGCGCACACACTGCCAAATCAATTCTGTCTTATGGTGACCCTTTTCAGGTTTTTCCCTTTTTCCAGGGGTGTCCTGGGACTGTACAGCTTGCCCAAGGCTGCACAAGCTGGCTCAACTCACAGAAGCAAACATCACAGAATAATTAATTGTTCAGTATGTGAAACATTCCCTTATTTTGTCTGTTTTCAGTTTACTGCCAATCTCCTTCATGAATTGACCTGAATGGTTGTAATATGAAGTAGAGGGAATTTCCACCTAATCATGCTTAGTTATATAAATTTGTGTCATGTTCCCTCCCCACTTAGCTGTCTTTTCCTATAAAACTAAAATGCCTCAGATTCTTTAGCATTTCTGACTTCAGTTAATTAGCTGTTAATGGGAGAGACTGAGATGCCGTTGGAAACTGGGATATACAGTACAGTAAAACCAGCCCTCCTTCTACCCAGTCACTTTGTATCACATATATTTGGGAGGTCTGTCAAAACGCCAATAAAGGATGTTTTTTACAGAATGACAGTTCCTGGTCCAACCAATCAAAAGACAACACGGAGCTTTCCCTCCTCCTAATGTAAGGAGTGTTGCAAATGAAAAACAAGACCACATTGTGAACAAGTTACATTTTAAAAATACAAATCAAAGCACACACACACCATAGCATGACTGATTCAGGGAGTTGTAAATGAGGCATGGTGGTGGCACAATAATGCAGCCCTAGAAGAGGACCGAGGGGACAATTGTCTGGAATATGAGAATCATAGCTAGGTGAAAAGAAGAAATACCTGGACATGCCATGCGCCACAAGGTGATCCATCCAGGAATAAGATTTGCTTTGTAGTCCTGAGCTGACCCACATTGGTGGCAGGGATCCACTTGCTACTGGGCCCTCTCCATAAATAGCCAACCGATTCATGTCTGTCCTCTGCCTGTTCACTTCAAGCCACAGTGATCAGCAAGCTTGTTGACGTCAATCTAAACAGTCTCCTGGGACCGTGGTATGTTGCGGGCAGTCTCTTCATGGTCATGGCTCTCCAAGTGCTTTGATGCATCTGCATTCCCTGCAGTAGCAGGACGGGAGCTGTTCTCAAATATATGGGAATAAGTCATTGATGAATTTTTGATTAATTACTTAAAAACTAAACCAAAAATCTATTAAAATGACCAGTAGCCAGTTGAAGTAATGACAGATCTCAACAGCTACGAAAACATGAATTTTGTTGGGCCAAAATCTTGTTCATTCAATGTAAAGGTGGAAGGGCATCCCTCCCACATCCCTAGTAGACTCTCCACTCCACAACCAGTCAACACAGGTTGTCAAATCAGGCATGTAGCTGATCATGCGGGCCTTGGTGTTTAATAACTAAAATAACAGGTAGAGATGGGCTCCTCGTATTTGTATCTTGGGCATACAAAAACAACCCATGGTACCTGTGGTGTCATGGGGGCCCAATTGCTTCCCCAAGAACCATCCTGGCAGGAGCTGAACTGGCCCTTTCCCACCTCCCCATGCAGACAACCATTCATCAGTTGGTCAGGGAGACTCCTCATCTTGGCTCCGCGAGACTGGTGCACCAACAACGACAAAGGACCCCAGCACCATGCAGAGTCTATTGAATCACCCAGCTGTTTTTTTTTGGGGGGGGAGGGAATTGAGCCTGTGGTGCTGCAGGTCATATTCATGTGCCCAAGATATGAATATGAAATGCCCATCTTGAATAACAAGTTAGTAGTTGGACATTTTATTGCATATGGGGCAATAGGTTAATTTTACTGAGTATCAGCCCCAAATATTCAAGGAGAGTGATATTCACACAATGCCAATTGGTCATTCCTGCTTATCCAATATAGTCTTACATCTGAACTATAGATTATGTTTCCGTTTATAAGACGCCCTGATGTATAAGATGACCCTCACTTTTCTAACCCCAAATTATAAAATTTTATCACTGCTTTTCCCCCTCCACTTGCTAAGCCCCATGGGGCTTAGCAAAAGGAGGGGGAAAGCAGAGATCAAAAGGCTGCGGACCACTTTGACCGCTGCTTTCCCCGCCACTTCCTAAGCCCTACGAGGCTTAGCAAAAGGAGTGGGAAAACAGCGGTCAAAGGGATTGTGCAGCCCTTTGACCACTGCTTTCCCCCTCCTTTTGCTAAGCTCTGTGGGGCTTAGCAAGTGGAGTGGGAAAGCAGTGATCAAAGTGTGGCAGGATCACTTTGATCCCTTCCCCCCTCCACTTGTTTTTGTGTATAACAACCCTGAATTTTTAGTCTAAAGATTTTAGACAAAAGTATTGTCTGATACATGGAAAATATGGTATTTCACTTCATGTTTTATTAGAAGCAACATGAGTAATGGAATTTCGTAGAGACAGAAGTCATCAACCAGCCAATATGCAAAAATGAAGCCCTGTTTAAGAGAGCAAAGCCATCAGCAGAATCAGATCCAGGGGCAAACCATGGAGAATGTGCCCCAAACGGCATGCTACAAGAAATATAGAATCACTGCTAATCTATGTTCCCCCGCTCCCTTTTCCTTAGAACCGACAATATTTATAAAACACATCATACAACATGATCACACTCCTTTGGAATCAGCGTTTTGAAACTTTTAAAAAACATTATTGTCATGCTGTGGATAAATAATTTAACTGGAGGGTTGATTTGATACTCTGCTCATGGCTTTAACAAGTTCTGTATTGAGACATGAAAAATAAAATAGCCTTCAAAACAGCACACTTACTGACTCTCTTTAGAACACAAATGCTTATTAGACACTATTAAATCACTGAACATCAATATGACAAACATCATTTCATGCAATTATACCTGGAACTCTTTTCATTACATATTCCATTGTGTTGGCATCCTGTATTTACATGAACTAGACTAGGAGGAGTTCATTACTGGATTTAACAATAGTAATTATAACATAATTATTTTAATCTAACTTTAAAAGAAGGTTGTAGTTAAGCAATGCTGATGGAACGTAAACAGCAGAATGCAAACTCTCCTCAACGTAATCCAGAGAAAAGGACCTATTCATTTAAAATTCAGAAGCTGCAATCTCTAAAAATAAAAGCAATCTCTAAAAGAGAATTATTAGGGATCATTTAACACTGACAGTTTCTCCCATAACACACATTAGTCATTTCAAACACACAATCATGCTAGCCAAAATGGCAATGAAAGAAGGGTACATTGATTATTTTACCTTTTCAATGCAAAGAAAGAGCAAAAGAAATAGAATGGCAGTAACGTTGTGTACAAATCCTGAAACTAAATAATCCCATCAGAAATGTTCTTTTGTACAATTATACTCTGCCTGAAGAGGATCGCTGCCACATAAACAAAGAGTTATGTTGAACATACTTGTACATGCATGTGACTGATTCCTGCAATCCAAAGATGGGAAATGTTTCAGAGGCTTGGCACTTGATACAGACAGATACAGCTTCCTACATTTTCGGATCTTTTGCATAGGCAGCGGCTACAGGGACCATCATGATGAGCACCTGCCTTTCCAAACTTACTACTACACCAATGGTGACAATGGATTGTGGAAGTTATAGCCTACAACACCTGGGGAGCTGGAATGTTCTCGAGTCCATTCATAAGAAGCTTATTATTAGGAGCCATGGAAGCGTAAAAATTCCCTGGGGTTTATGTGACTGTTGTCTTTTTAGCAAAGTTAGTTGCTACACTAGTTGAAGTTATGCAGGAAGATGTGCCCTTCCTACACTATGAAGATTCAGATCCCAAATAAAGAAAGAAATAAACAGTGCAATACTATGTACATGTATTTAAAAGTGAGTTATATTCTTTCTATCCAATGGGCTTTTTCCCTGCTAAGCATGTTTAAGGGGGCTGCTAAGAAAATGCAGAGTGGTTGTTGTGGGTTTTCTGGGCTGTTTGGCCATGTCCTTAAGGTTTTTCTTCCTAATGTTTTGCCAATCTCTGTGACTGGCATCTTCAGAGGACAGGAGTTAGAACTCTGTCTGTGCTCTATAGTTGAGTACAGTGGTGCCTCGCTATGGGGAAACATTGCTATACAGAACAGAAAACGCCATAGAAACGCATTAAACTTAGTTAATCCTATGGCTCTAAAACTCACTGTTGTGCGAAGTTTCCGCATAGCACCGCCATTTTTGCGCCCTCGGTAAGCGAGGGCAGGGCGCAAAAACAATGCGGGCGGCCATTGGGTGTTCCGGCCGCCATTTTGGAACCGCCGAACAGCTGATTCCCTGACATCGCAAAGCGAAGATCGGTGAGCAAAACGCTTACCGATCGTCACAATGCAAGTTTTGCCCATTGGAACCATCGTTATGCGAATTCTTCGTTAAACAGTGTGCTTGTTATGCGAGGCACCACTGTATTTATAGCTGTGGGATCAGCTTTTGTCCTTTCCAGGAGATTGGGTGATTATGGTGATCAGCGTGTTTTCATTGTGGGTGTATTGTGTGATAAGGGGAAGAGATGATCTGTCACTGTGGTTGATAGGTGTTGTTAGCTGGTCTTTTGTGTGCAGTGATCACTGGTCCTTGTGGCTGGGTAGAGTTTGTTGACTTTTTGCAGGCTGTATTTTTCAGTGCTGGGAGCCAGGCTTTGTTGAGTTTTAGACTTTCTTCTTTTTTGTTGAAGCTCTGCTGGTGGATTTCAATGGCTTTGTGGATTTCAATGGCTTCCCTGTACAGTCTAACATAATGATTGCTGGTGTTGTTCATTATTTCATTGAAATATAATTTCATGTCCAGCTTGTTTTAGGGCATGTTCAGTTACTGCTGATTTTTCCGGTTGTTTTAGTCTGCAGTGTCTCTCATGTTCTTTGATACTGGTGTGAATGCTGCATTTTGTGGTTCCAATATATACCTGTCCACAGCTGCAAGGTATCCGGTATGTTCCTGCAGTGCTGACCTTAACATTTGTTGTATTTTGTGGTGGGTCTGAATACTGTTTGTAGGTTGTGTTTTTTCAAAAGTTTCCCCATGCGGTCGATGACCCCTTTGATGTATGACAGAAATACTTTCTTTGTTGGTGGAAGTTTTTCCTCTTCAGTTTGGTGTTGTTTACTTGGTTTGATGGCTCTTGTGATCTCATTCTTGGAACAGTCATTTCCCTATAGGGTCTAATTCAGATGGTTGAGTTCAGTGCTGAGAAAGTGAGCTTCACAGTTCCGATTTGCACAGTCTACCAGTGTTTTGATTATGCCTCTTTTTGTTGTGGGTGATGGTTGGAGTTTTTGTATAGTTACCGGTCTGTGTGGGTGGGTTTTCTGTAGAACCTGTGTCCCAATAGGAGGTCAGTTTTGCATATGACCATAACATCTAAGAACAGGAGTTGGCCCTCTATTTCTTTTTCCATGTGAATTGTATATTTGGGTGGATGCTGTTGAGATGATTGAGAAATTCTTCCAATTTTTCTTCACCGTGACTCCAAATTGCAAAGGTGTCATCCAGGTATCTGGAACGGTGCCAAAGCCAGGGCCTCTTTTTCAAAATGTTTCTTAGATGTCATGGTCAGCTATAAATACTCAACTATCCAACAAACTGCAACAGAGCATACACAGAGTTCTGACTCCTGTCCTCTGAAGATGCCAGCCACAGAGACTGGTGAAATGTTAGGAAGAAAAACCTTAAGAATATGGCCAAAGAGCCCAGAAAACCCACAACAACCATCAGATCCTGGCCGTGAAAGCCTTCGAGAATACATAAAAATGCAAAGCGTTTCAGTCACATCTACGAGTCTTGAGATCCTGAAAAACCAACACAAACCAATTGGAGATCACACTAGATATGACATTGGCTTTGTTTATTTTGCATTTAATATCTATCTATATATATTGTTTTAAAATGAAAATTCCATTTGCTGGGGCATAGTGTATAATTAATGGAATCAAGATAGGTATTTAATCTTGTCCACTGTATTTGATTGGGGGGGCATTGAAGAGTTTCTCTTTCCTTCCACTAAATAGCATTTTCAGATTTCCCCCAGGAATAGACTATGGGAAGAAGACACCAAACACTTTTAGACTGCATTTTCATTCTGGCCTCCAAATGCGGAGGATTATCTAGATTATCTCTTCTTCAATTTGCAGCCCGCCTGCCTTCACTTTTGTTTTGTCCAGGGAAAATCAGCTAAAGAAAAGATGGAAGCATTGCACAGTGCCTTTTAATTGTGAGCAGCATGGGTCCCTTGCCCAGATGTTCTCTTCAGCTCCTCACCAGGCCTGATTACCAGTTCCTCCCTAATCCTTCTGAAAAACTGGCCAGAATCCTATTGGGAAAACACACACATTTCAGGGTGACTATAAGAGCAGTTTTCCCTAGGAGCCTCCCCTTCATGTGACTGGCTGTGCAACCAGTCACACACACAGTTTTGCAAGCAGTGTGCAACTGCTGTGGGGAGCAGCTCACGTGATGGCCTCTCTTCTCTGCATTCCCTTAGCAGGATACTGGTCACTATTTATCACAAATTCAATCCAGAGATGAATAACAAATGCGCTTTTCTGACTGTGGGACGAGCATGCTGTGGAATCTTGGCATTTGGGGAAAGGGAATCCTGCAGAACCCTATGGCCATGACACACCAAAGGGTGATATGCCCTTGGGATACAAGCCTGTACGCAGACTAAACCAGAAATAGATTTTCTTTGCAATCCCTAGATCTTAATCCACCAGTTAATGTAAACCATGAACTAGCATAAAGGTAAAGGTTCCCCTTGACAATTTTTGTCCAGTCGTGTCCGACTCTAGGGGGCGGCGCTCATCCCGCTCTTCAAGCCATAGAGCCAGCGTTTGTCCGAAGACAATCTTTCCGTGGTCACATGGCCAGTGTGATTTAGACACGGAACGCTGTTTACCTTCCCACCGAGGTGGTACCTATTTATCTACTCACATTTGCATGCTTTCGAACCGCTAGGTTGGCGGGAGCTGGGACAAGCAACGGGTGCTCACTCCGTCGCGTGGATTCGATCTTACGACTGCTGGTCTTCTGACCCTGCAGCTCACACAGAAATCTCTTTTCAGACAATTCTGAGAAAACATGTGTAAGATCATGTTATACAGTGGACCCTCGACTTACAGACGGCTCGACTTACAGACTTTTCGAGTTACAGACTTCTCTGGCTGCAAAATTTAGGTTCAATCCTCTCTTTAAATTAATTGCTTTAAATTGAAATTTGTAATCTTATGATTTTATATATTTTTATACTGTTTTGTTTTATTTTGTAAGCCGCCCCGAGTAGACATGGTCTAGAGGGGCGGGGTAAAAAATCAAATAAATAAATAAATAAATAAATAAATAATAAACTTGCAGCCGGAGAATCAGCCTACAGACCAGAAAAAAACCAAAATGAAACAAAAATGGAACAAAACGGCTGGTTACGGATTAATTGGTTTTCAATGCACTGTAGGTCAATGGAGACTCGACCTACAGACTTTTCGACCTGCAGCCACCATTCCAATATGGATTAATTCCGTAAGTAGAGGGTCCACTGTAACACCTATGTAGGATTGTGGTCCAGAGATACTAACAAACATGGAGGAAACATTATAAAGCAACTCGAAAATGCATCAGAGGGGGGATGACTGTGGGCAGGGATCTTTTGCCCATGTTTAGAAAAATTACTTTTTAAGGTTACAACAGCCCCCAGAACCCATCAGCCTGCAGGTACAGGCCATATAGAATGTGAATCGTCGGAATTTGTAAAAGTTTACAAATCATGGGAATCAGTTTGTAAAAATGTATAATTACCTCAACTGTCACTAAATCAGAAGAATATGGAAAAGGCTGTGTGGTCCCAAAGATTATATAAAAATTTAAGGTGAATTATAACCTCTAACTTGAGTTAGAGTCTACTATGTCTTTGTTGTTTTTTCACACTCCCACAGCCAAAAATAAACTTTAGTCTTTAAGCAGGCAATGTGACTGTGTGGGAGGGTGGGGTGGGGGATGGCAATTACAGAGTAACTGGCAACCTTTCAGTCCCAAGAGAGGGGTGTAAAAAATCCAAACTGTGTTGTAAAGATGCTTGAGACAGCAGCCTCAGGAGCAATGACATCAATTTTCACTAAGATGCACCATCAATTTTGAGACTCTGCTCTACTGTTTTTCTGCTCTATCCATGAAGGGGTTGTGCTAAGCCTGAAGAAGTGGAATTTTCTCCATGAAAGCTTGCAATTTGTTGGATTTTTCACAAATAATAAAAGGCATCACCCACTTTTACATTTGTGAATTAGAAGAACCAACTGATGCTAATGTGACATTCTCTGAGATGTTAAGCATCCCTGTACTTGATTAAATCGTGAGGCAGAAATTGCAATTCCACTTTCCTGGTAAATCATTTTGCTCGGCTTCAGCGTAATAATTTGCTTAATTTCTTAATGTGTTTCTACAGTTCAGTGTGCCTTCCCAACATCTAAGTGCTGTCATTAAATTCACATTTCAAATCAATGTACTAGTTGCACATTGCTGGGCAAACAAAGTATTTTAAGTGTTTTTTAACATAAGGCTAGATAATTGGTAGCTTTTCAGAGTAGTCTACATATGCACTCCTCTTTGGTAGTAACCAGAGGAGACTAGATGGGTGTGCGGAATGGGAACACTCTCTCTTTACTGCCAATATTACTGTGGCTGGCCTGGAATTGAGCTGCCCTTTACAAAGAAAAAAGAACAAAAAAGAAAGAGAATAAATAGGGACCACAGAATACAGCTGACAAGGCACAGCAGCTGGAAAAACCCAAAGATGTAATTGAGATCTTTTTCCTTTTGTTGGTGCCTAATTAATGAGGGTGATAATGATTGCTGAGTATATGTGGGGTCAGTCAGCACAACGTTTGTGCACAGTCTCTTCATTTTGGACTAAATCTTTCAGCAGTATGATAAAAGCATTTCCCTGAGGGGAGTTTAAGGGACAGAAAGAAGAAAGTCAGGAAAGTAACATGGGGAATATGAATAGAGACCACGAAGAAGCTCCGTAGATTTAAGGAGGCTTTCAAAAGAAATCAGAAAGAGAAAACGAGGATGTTATGGCTGTGAAGAATAAATGTGAAACAAAGAAACGACATTGAAGGAGCGTGTTGTGAGATCCAGAATGAGATAAATAGCTAGTGTTTAGTGAATGAAACAGATTCTACAATTGAATCATAGTAACCCAAGGCTTTACAGTTAGAATTGGATTTTTTTCTGGTATTTGTTTGGTGACTATAAGGAAACAGAAATTCAAAGTTTTTTTTTTCCAGGTAATAAGACTTAGGGCTACCACAATAGACACTGTAACCTTCATAGGACAGCAGGGCCAACTAAATAGTTACTCCAGAGAGACCATTTTAAACCACTGCTGCAGCAAGCACTGGCTTGGGCTTACCTAGATCTGGTAGTACAGTGGTACCTCGACCTACGAACTTAATCCGTATTGAAACAGAGTTTGTAAGTTGAAATATTCATAAGTCAAAGCACCATTTCCCATTGAAATGCATGGGAGTGGGATGAATCCGTTCCAGCATTACAAAAAAAATACCAAAAATAAAAATAGTTGCTACACTAGTTGAAGTTATGCCTTCCACTTGCTTCACGCCACCCTCTGTGGGCCGATGGTGGGAAATTCAAATGGCGGAGGGTGGTGAGCAGCCGAAGAAACCTCCCGGTGCTCCGCTGCCTCGGCTGTGTCTGGGGGTGAGTGGCCAAGCACCCAGCCAGCTCAAGCCTCCCAGCGCTGGGTGACCACTGCCTCTGATCGTGGCAGCGGGGGACACCCAGGAGGTCTCCCAGAGCTTCCCTGCCGCCATCGTAGACTTCTTAGGGGTTCCCCGCCACCACAATCGGCGCCTTCAGGCTTTCCCGGCAGGTAGACTGGGTGTACTAGGGGAGGTCTTCCCCTGGTAGGCCTGGTCTACCCCCCCGGGAAAGCCTGAAGGTGGCGATTGGTGGTGGCAGGGTACCCCCGGGAGGTCTCCGATGGCGGTAGGGAAGCCCCAGGAGACATCCTGGGGGTCGGATCGTGGTGGCGAAAAAGGGTGAGAAATTTAAAATTGCTCCCCCACCGTCATGATCAGACCCCCAGGAAGCCTCCGGACACCTCCGAAGGCACCAATCGTGGTGGTGGGGGACTGCCAGGAGGTCTCCAATGGTGGCAAGGAAGCCCTGGGAGACTTCCCCACCACCATCGGAGACCTCTTGGGGGTCCCTCGCCACTGCGATCGGACTCCCAGGAGGCCTCTGGAGACATCCAAAGGCACTGATCACAGTGGCGAGGAACCCCCAGGAAGTCTCCAATGGCTGCAGGGAAGGCCTGGGAGACCTCCTGGGATCCCCCGCTGCCATCAGAGACCTCCTCGGGGTCCCTTTTCCTAACCGTTGGAGCAAAAGAGCAGCCTCTTCACCACCAACGGTTTGAATGAAATGAAAAAAAAAAACAGGCAGAGGAAATTTGAATTTCCTGCCCTTTTCCCCTGCCTTTTTTTCATTTGTAGGTTGAGGCTCCATTTGCAAGTTGATTCAATTTTTTTGCGAACGGAGCTGTTCATAGGTCGAAATGTTCATAGGTAGGGACCGTGACAGCGACAGAAACCTCTGCTTCCAAGCATGATCTTGGGCCATGTGCTGGCTGACTCTCAGTAAGTTGGAACTGTTGCAGCTCTTCCCTGCCACTCTCCCAGGCTCAGCCAATCAGGAATGAAGTTATGGGAGGAGCTTTCCTCCTGATTGGAGCAGGCAGTCTGCCTGGTCCACCTGGGAAAGGTTTAAAAGGGGGGACTGTGCAGCACTCAGGCAGTTAGTTTGGTGCTGATGCTTTGGGAGGGAGCTGGGCAAGAAATGGCAGCAGTATCAGTGGAGTAGGGTTAAAGTAAGTACTGAGCTTGAATTATGGGAAGTGAGGCAAGAGTAGCTTAGAAGTACAAAGAAAGGGTGGGGATGCTATGGGCTAAGTCAGTGAGCTTCAGCAGTGAAGAGAGACTTTGTAAACAGGTACTTTTGTAATATTCTTCTGTTTTCTTCCCCTTCCAATGAGGGTTTCTAAGGAAGCATCCCTAGGAAGCAGCAGGTTGCTAGGCCTCTGGTGCTCAGTATCTCAAGGAAGCAGTACTAGGTATGGTTAGAGAGCAGGACCTCTGAAGAAGATGGCCTTGTTTGCCCTGGGATTTTCTCTCCCTCCAAAGAGTGTCTTATCTGTTCTTCATGAAACTATTCCTGGTAGATGGGAAGAGGACAGCAGGGCATTTGGATGCTGCTCTCACACCAGTTTATTCCTTTCTCTCTCTTGTCGCAGAAAACACTTTACCTCTTTAGTAGGGATTACCAAGTGGGGAGTGTGGTGCTCTTCAACAACTGGGTGGGCAGCTTGGCCACCTAGTTTCACCAAATGGGAGTGGATGGACATCCTAAAAAATAGGTTCCTGATTTTTGGCTAGACACCTGCTCAGTCCAGGTCTCAGTAGGGCGTGTCCTTTGCCTACAGAAAGATCTAGGCCCTGGCACCAGATTGCATTAGGGCAACAAAATACAGAAAGAGGGAATGAGTTGAGGGGAGAGCAGATCAACAGGAGTGCAGTTGGTTGTGACTTATTATGGGTGTGCCAGTGAAGAATGCAGGGCAGAAACAGGATCCCTTTTCCAGGAGAAGAGATGGGCACGGCAGGATCTGACCTGGAGCTTACTGAGGTTCCAAAGAGCCATGCCTTGGTGCCTGAAGTTGTATGCAGCTGATTTACAGCTTCCACCTCATTTTTATCAGGAATGCCTCACCTGTAACTCTATGGCAGGCAGGCACTACGTGGCTCTCTCCATGCTAAGCTCAATGGGATTTATTGAATTTGGCTCTTGAAAATAGACAAGAACTTCACTCAGTTTGTTCTTGGAGACTTCACCAAAATTCTCAGAATTGTTCTTCGGACAACGAACTTGAGGTTTTAAAAGTTGAGAGAAAGGAAAACAGAGAGATGTTTATTCATGGCGAACCATTCTGCTACGGAAGGATTCAATGGGCTGTGGTGATTATCCATTGGAATTCATTGTTTTTGCCACTAGAGGGCTTCTGTATTTTTCATTGAAGCAAAGCAAGCTGAACATGAAATGAGCCCACGAGCCCATGAAGGAGTAATAGATGAAAAAGGTTACAGAATTCCTCCCTCACCTGGTGAGGCTTACAATACAGGGCTGGTTGTTCTTTTCCCCTAAAGACCACTTTGTTTTAAGTGCTTTTTAAAGACCATGGTGCTCATTATATCCCCCATGTTGGTTTTAGGCTATCATTGAAAACAAACATTATCCTAGTTTCCTCCAGATGATGTGCTAGTTGTGTTGTTTTATATCAAGGATGGGATGCTTTTAAAGGTTCTGGGGCTTCATCCCCCTACCGAAACCAACCACACACCCTGTCAAAATATTTTGAGTTTTTGTTTCTACTCAGAAAGCCCTTTCATGTGGCACAGTGGCCACAGACAGCAGTGTTGCCATGTTTTTTGGCTGTTTCTGAGGTGTTTTGATCTTAGGAAAGGCCTTTTCTTTTCACACCTTGAAGTAAGGAATAGTGGGTAGCTCTTCCTCAGCCTAAAATGGCTTGGGAGAATGTGGGGTAATGTTGTGGAGTTACTGTGCCTCATCCATTCTAAGATGTAGGGTTGTTGTTTTTTTGTTGCCTATTGCAGTGGGCAAACTTATTTTTTGCTGAATAATATACTAATAACTTAGAACTCCAGGGCTGGAAGGGCCCCCATGGATCATGGAGTCCAGCCTATTTCAAGGAGGCACAGATAAGGAATCGAACTCTCACTTCTGGTTCCACAGCCGATACCTAAACCACAGTTCAGCTTGCATCCCTTCATTCTCCAGTGCTAGACCCAAGGCAGTTCACAACATTAATTGACATATGTATGGTAAAAAAGACAGCAAATTAGAATAACAGAACTGAAGTGCCAATCCCTCTGGCAACTGTTTCTGCTGTATTTAAGACTACTTTCCCATGATTATTTCCAAGGACCTTATAAAATGCTCTACTGAGTGAAGTGTCTAAGCTTAGCAAAAGTATAATAGGTAGTATAAGAATGAGGTTCTTTACAATCTAGTTCGAAGCTCTGTACATTGCTTATTATGAGGCTATCAGGGTGGGGGAGGAAGAAAATACAGCATGGGTGTTTACAACTCAGCTGAAAAATGTAGCTGGAAAAGAAAAGGAGTCTCATTTTCTATATTTAGCTCTGGCCAACTTCATTATATTTTAAAATGAGAGAAAGAAATTGCCTCGAGAATGTAGGAAGGTGCTTTTTTTAAAAGCAAAGCTCAAATGGCCACATTATGCATGGCCCAACAACTATAGCTAGTGAAGCCAGAATGGCTACAGACCTCCTCAAGGGGCTTGTGAGATGTTATATCAAGTTCCGTATAAGATGGCTAACAAGTTTTTTCACCCTGGGGGGGAGAAGGAGGGATATTGGTGATCAACATGTTTACAAGAAACCTAGCATACACTTAGAAATTGTATTGCTTTTAAAACAAATTGGTAACCAATATACAAATGGGCAACAGTATAGTGTAGTAGGTAGACTGGCAGACTAGGACTCGGGAGATCTGGGTTTGATTCCACACTTGGCCATGGAATCCCATGAGGGAGAGGGTGGAAGTGGAAGAACCTTTCCTTAAGTATCTGTTACCTTGAAAAGCCCTATTAGAACTGCCATAATTTGGTTCCAGCCTGAGAGTACATAACACACAATACACAACAATATCGTTGCTAACAAATATAAAGTGAACATATTAAAGAAACATAAAATGAACACCTTAAAAATAGTTTATACAGTATAATACTGAATATATACCCAAGGTAAAGTGAATGAACATTATCAGATAATTATAATCATTAACAAGCAAAGAATGCAAACAAAGGAAACTGGTCCAGTTATATCTGCACTTGAAACCATAGCTGTGTGCAAATACCTTTTGAAATTCATGCTCTTTCTGGGAAGAGAAATTTGGAGACAGCATTGTGTTGAACTCCAGAAGAAAGAAAGTTAAGGCATGCCATAGTTGGTCCTTGCATGTTCCAAAGTTTTTATTTTTCCAGAGGCTTCAGTTTTGCTGTCGGGACCCTTCAGAATTTCTTTTAGTGATGTTTATTTATTTATTTACCATAAATATTGCAAGATAGCCAGGCATGGACCAGGGGACATCCAGTCCAATTGAGTGTTGGGAAAGTGAGAAAAGACAAAAGAAAATATTTCTTTACCCAGTCTGTTCTTAGTCTGCGGAAGTCCTTGCCACAGGATTTGGCGATGGCATCTGGCCTAGATGCCTTTAAAAGGGGATTGGACAAATTCCTAAAGGAAAAGTTCATCGCAGGTTACAAACCATGATGGGGACGTACAATCTCCAGGCCTAGAAGGAAGATACCTCAAAATGCCAGATGCAGGGGAGGGGTATCAGGGGACAGGTATCTAGTTGTCTTGTGTGCTCCCAGAGGCATCTGGTGGGGCCCCTGTGAGACACAGGAAGCTGGACTAGATGAGCAGGGCTCTTCTTATGTTCTTATGACAGATGGCTGCAGCATGAGTAGGCTTACTTGAGGATTGTCTGCTTATGTTATGTGAATGGGACAAGTTCCTGGCCTTTGTTTTTGGAACTGCTTATAGCACTTTTATGTCCTTCTGTTACCTTCATCTATACTATGTCTCTTCATATATAGATCCATTGACCCACCTTTCTTACACAATAATAGTAGGTAGCAATATTGTACTAAGTAGTTATCCAAACTCTCTCCTCTCCTCTCACATATTCTTTCCTTTATATGTTTTCTCCCAAAACTCAAGCAGGTTACCAGAAAAATTATTTAGAAAGAGATGCATAAGTTATAGCAATAAAATACAACCTAAACACAATAGCAGTAATGATAATGTATTATATGATACAATTGAGAATAAGGGAAATTAAGGGTGAAGCTCTCAATCCTGCTACCCTCACAGGCACATAGGAGGGTCTTCTCTATGGCTGCTCCCAGGCAGTGGAATTCCCTCCCAAAGGAGGCCGTACTGGCATGCTGCCAATTGTGCTTTCCCTAGCAACAAAGCTCTTTCTACTATTCAGGGATTCAGCAACTGACTGGCTTCTAGGGAATGAGCTTTAATTGGGGTATTGCACCTTTTTACCATTTTTATGTGATTTCTGTTAACTTTTTTATTCATTGGTTTTAATATGATGTCTGTCCATTTTTTTAGTTGTCATTCACTGCATTTCTCTTCTCCCCCCCCCCCCCCTTTGTAGGCTGCCTTGAGTCCTTTTATTGGGAAAAATGTGGAATACAGAGAGAATGATGAATGAATGCTTCCAGAGTGACTTATAGGAGTGGGTAATTCCAGGCAATCAAATACTCCTTGCAAACCAAATGATGTGTTATAGACTCAATCGCTTTTGGCCACCTACAAAGGTCACTGAAGGCAAACAATTTCACTTCGGGGTAGGGATGATGTGTCCTAATTTTTTTCTAAATATTAAATTTTTAAAAAAGTTTTGAAGAGATCTGGCCACCCCAGCAGTGTATGTATACATACCCTGTTTCCCCGAAAATAAGACCTAACCTGATTTTCAGGATGCTTGTAATATAAGCCCTATCCCAAAAATAAGGCCCAGTTAAGGGAAACTCCGCCCTCCACCATTGTGCAGCAACCAGAAGAAGATGACATGACTGTATTTGAAAATAAACCATCCCCTGAAAATAAGCCCTAATGCATTTTTGAAGCAAAAATTAATATAAGACCCTGTCTTATTTTCAGGGAAACACTGTACAGTGGGGTCTCTACTTAAGAACTTAATCCGTATTGGAAGGTGGTTCTCAAGTTGAAAAGTTCTTATGTTGAATCTGCATTTCCTATAGGAATGCATTGAAAACCATTTAATCCGTATCTGCTCTTTTCCGTCCATAGAAACTACAGTGGAACCTCTGCTTAAGAACTTAATCCATTTTGGAATGGTGTTCTTAAGTTGAAACATTCTTAAGTTGAAGCAAAATTTCCCATAGGAATGGACTGAAAACCAATTAATCCGTTCTGGCTGTTTTTTTGTTATGTAGAGGTGCGTTCGTACATTGAAGCATTAGTTCCCATAGGAACTAATGCAAAGCTGGTTAATACGTACTCTACCACTAGGGGGAGAATTTTTTTTTTAACCTAAGATGACCTAAGGTTAAAAAAAGAGCAGGAAAGGTTTTTTTTCCTGTTCTTATCTTGGATTTCTGTTCTCAAGTAGAAGCAAAATTTAGCAAATGGAGCTGTTCTTAAGTTGGATTGTTCTTAAGTAGAGACGTTCTTAAGTAGAGACCCCACTGTAGTATGGACAATTAGAAATAGCCCACTTTATCCATCATGGTGTAATCTTATCTGCTTCATCAATAAAGCACTTCATGTGCTACATGTCTGTATTATTGCTTCCATCTTCTGTGCATGGTCTCCCAGAAGTTCCACTTCTTTTCAAAAGTCAGAATCAAGAAGGTATACAATATTTTCCTGGTGGGGCTTCTAGTTCTTTTCATTTATTTTGGCCAGCCTTTCTTGCACAGTTGGATGTTTTTAAACATTTTGGTTAAAAAAATAGTTAAAGGAATTTGGTTATTTCTCTTATTAGCAGAGCAGAAAGTAGATAAAAGCAGGGAGAGATTTAGTCCAGGCTCCCTTGGGACACACACTGTAGCCCTTTTGTAGTAAAAAGTTGACATTCTAAAGCAGTGGTTCCCAACCTTTTTTCACTTGTGTACCCCTTGGCCCATTTCCGTAAATTCTATCTTCATATATATATATACAAGCATTGGTGCAACAGCACTCAAATGCTTGTGAAGCAGAGGAGAATGAAAGCTGAACCTGTGGGAGGCATGCTGCCAGACATTTGTGCTGTAGTGGCATGTGGCACACAACACATTATTTAGGGAGGGACTCCCCACCATTCAGCAAAATAACACACTTAGGAATGGAGCTTTTCCTGAGGTTAAATGATGAAGAAAATACAGGTTGTAATTTGAAACCCATGAACAATTTATTGTGCATCCTAGTCTTAATTTGTCATGTTTCTTTCAAAAGAATTATTTAGGATCCCAGAGTTACACTTCACTTAGTAGTAACGTTCTCGTGAGACTGGCATTCTCCTACATAACAGGAACAGAGAGCACAGTACCATGTTTCCTCAAAAGTAAATCCCACTAGTGCCAAGTAGCCTACTGAGGACTCTAGCTGGAGACTACAAGCTGATTCTCAGCTTCCGTAAAAACCCCCAACATGGAATAAAAATGATGTAGGAGTCAAGCAATATCCAGAAATGTTGGAAATGTTCCCTTTTTTGGACTACAGTTGCCTAAAATACAGATTTTGAAAGTTATAGTAAACAAAAGTAACAGTTCTAGGCCTTTGGAGAGCCCTTTATAAAAACCACCTGCAAGCTGGTTCTGTCTTCTGCTTTGAGTCATGGCTATGTGGCAAGAAGAGTACAGGAATTTCCTTGTTGTTTCTGCTGCTTGTATATTCAACTGTCGCTTCTGACTTGTACAACAGCCAGGTCCAGGTCTCTAATCACAGCTAGTACTGCTTAGTCACACATAGTTTCCTATCGAGTGGAATGTGTGTGACAGTCTTGGTTGGCATGGCTATTCCTCATGGATGAGCACCCCTCTGTTTTTTCCCCTCTGATGCATTGTGAGTATAATGTGTCCTGTCCTGTTGCCAATACAACCACAATGGATGGCACTGCCTTGTTGCATACTGATGCTCAGGAGTAATTCTTTCCCTGTAAATCATTATTTCTTCACTTCTTGTGGGTGCTTTCACTTTCTTATTTCCTGATATCTATAGATCTGTTCATCTGTCTATCTTTTTAAAAAACCTTTAAATCATGTTAGCTGTCTGAGCCACACTTACCGTAATGATTACGTCTTAACATCTGCTTCTTAAGATCTAGGTATATGTCCTTGTTGTGTTGCCTTGCCTTGCTTTACTGGAATTCATTTTATAAAGGCAAGAAGCAATTTTTTAAGTTAGTGTTTTAATCATTTTCTTTAACCTGTGTGCTTTCCTCATTATTTGGCTGGTCCTCCACTAAGTCCCAAGCTGCCGCCTCATTGTGGTGCGAAGGAGTATCTTCTCTATTGAAAGATCTGCCAGCAGAGCACAAGGTCTAGCAGGTTCTACCAAGCTGAGAAGACCTTGAGTACATAAAAGACAAGCCTACCTTGTATGTTGAGGCTCATTGTGAGGAAGTTGGTTCTTGGGCAGCAGATTGGCTGCTAAATGCAGATTAAGAAATATCTTAAATTGTTGTTTACTTTTCTTATATAAACCAATCACCTTCTCTGAGGGGCTGAGAAAAAGAGGTAATATGTGCCCTGAGGAGCCAGAAACAGCGAAATGTTTGGATGATAAAAGCTGTGCACTCCACTAAAAGCTATAATCGTTTTTTAAACATTGTGCAAGCTCAATATTGTTTCAGTAGCGATTCATCCACTGTGCATGTGTGTGAAGGGTGATGGATAACCTCATAGGCATGAAAACATTTGTATGTGTGTCTTGCACCTTCATTTTGCTTCTGAATGCAGGGCTGTCAGGTTCAGCTCACGAACACACACAATCCTGGCTACCCTGTCATTCTTGCTTCCACTGAATTAATGGACTGGGAAATGAAGCCCTTTATCCCTAGTGGATCTTTATTGTCAGCACTTAGGATAGCCATGAAGTGCCCGAAATGTTGAGTGCACAAGTTGGAATTTGTAATTTTGCCCAAGGCTCTTTTGAATGTGATTCCAAACCATTACTACAAAAGCTGAGTGAGGCTACCTTTACATTTTTTAAATTTATCTACAGAAAAGGATGATAGGGACGTGGTGGCGCTGCAGGCTAAACCGCAGAAGCCTGTGCTGCAGGGTCAGAAGACCAAGCAGTTGTAAGATCGAATCCACGCAACGGAGTGAGCACCCGTCGCTTGTCCCAGCTCCCGCCAACCTAGCAGTTCAAAAGCATGCAAATGCAAGTAGATAAATAGGGACCACCTCGGTGGGAAGGTAACAGCGTTCCATGTCTAAGTCGCACTGGCCATGTGACCACGGAAGATTGTCTTCGGACAAAAATGCTGGCTCTGTGGCTTGGAAACGGGGATGAGCACCGCCCCCTAGAGTCGAACACGACTGGACAAAAATTGTCAAGGGGAACCTTTACCTTACAGAAAAGGACTAATTTGTTTATCTGTATAAAAATGGAATTCTCGTATCCATTTCTGATCCCACATTGTTTTCTCTTGGCATGTAAATTGACTCACACCCTTCTCACAAAGGGTAGCTTTTAAAAAAAAATCAGTGGGATTTTGTCCATACTGTAATTGGTAATCTCACTCCTTGTTATCTAATACAACTCAATGAAAATCTAATACAAGATTTAATGTCACAACATTATTGGAGGAGTTCTTCCTTTGTTTTCTTTCCCACTGCCGGTGTGGTACTCATGTTTATGATCAGAATTTGGTGTATTACAGACAGTGGTCTTTTGCCACTACTGTAATCCAGTCTTCAGTATGTCCAGCCCAAATGCAACAATGTTAATTGTTTTCTTTCGACATGATGCTGCTACTATCTCACCCCAAAAATCCACTCTCCTGCTCTCAAACCTCTGACATGATGTTGTCTGGAAGTTTCTCTGCTCTTCCTCTCCTTTGCCACAGTGTCTGGGTAGCAAAGTGTTGCTGGCATAACATCATCTGAAATCAGCTTTTGTTTACACCAGGAATGTCTTTAGGTTGCATCCTAATTGGGTTCCTTTTTGATATTAATGTAGTGATTCCTCAAAAAGGAAATACAGATGAAATTGAAAATAATAATGAAATCGGTGGGCAGGTATATACCAACTCATGTCCCCTCAAATGAACATAAAAGTGAAGGCTGTTGCATAATTTTTTCCCCAAGATGCTGAGAATGCAATTGGATGCAACTCACCAGTTGCAGTAGGTCACACTGATCATTCTGTTACCTTTCACTTTAGTAGAAACAGTGTGTACTACCTTACTTGGCTCTGCTTGCTTTGCACCTTTGACTCCCTTAGTAGGGAGTTAATGAGATCTAGCTTTACTTATGCTTCTGAGATGCCAGTGGGAAATAGCTCTATTCATCATGGGAACTGTTTGGGAATTGGGTTGCCACAGCAGTTCCTCAAATCTAGACAATAGGGTGCAGAAAGTGTCAGGTATAACCTGCATCCTTGTAAACTGTTGCAGGCTACCCAATTCCTTGAGCAGTGAGACATCTGAAGGGAAATGCTCTTCATGCTTTGACCTCCTTTGATGGGAAGGTCACGGAAAGCTCGTGGAATTTTTGTAATATTTGCTATGTTTATGAATATGCACATAGAATGAAGTTAAGACAAGCATAATGCATGCCTTGAAAGCTGCTGTACATCAGATCCCCAGAGAAAACATGTACACCAGTGCCTTCTGTTAGCTCTGCTCTCCCCCTCCCTCTCCTTCAAACTTCAGATTATTACACACACACACACACACACACACACACACACACACACACACACACACACACACACACACACACACACACACACACACACACACACACACACACACACACACACACACACACACACACACACACACACACACACACACACACACACACACACACAGGAAAGGGTACATGTCTCCTTGATCCAATATCTGATTGGTATGTCCTTCAAATAATCTAAGACAGATCTCTGGAAGATGTCCCAGGAATTTACTTTGAACACTCATGGCAGATTTCCGTTTTAGGCTTGGGCAAGGAGTTTTCCTTGGACCGCAGCTGGGTAGGCTGAGCACAGAGATGAATTCAAAGAGGGTTGACAAAGAGCTGCACAAGTTTTTAAAATCCTCACATGTCCCTTTGTAGCTTCCATTTGGCCACAAGGCATCCTAGGGATGTCATTCCTTGCTACTCAGCTTTTTCAGTGATGAGAAATCGGAACCACCTTCTCCTTTGCAAGGACTACATGAGATTTTCTGCCACTCTCAGTTTTGTCCTCAAGTTAACAAGGATTTCTCTTTTTTTGGTAAACATGAGTGCAAAATGGGGACAACTGCTCTTTAGGTTCGGAGAAGTTACATGTAAAGAATTTTCAGCCTCGGATGGGTTTGCTTCCTTCTTGACAATCAGCCAGCTCTACTTTGCTGGCTGTGTGTGTTCGTTGGTTCTCATGGGGAAAAGACACCAATTTTCATGCGTATTTTGTACAAATTACAGAGCACTTAAGAAGGGGGAAAAACTAGCATTTTGCTTTGCTCTGTATTGAGGTGAAGAGTCTTGTAGAGCTTTTGAGATCAGCAGCAAGGTGTCTCATTGAGTTGAGGAATCCTCAGTCAATGCCAGCAAGTCAGCTAATATTCTTTGCATCCTTCTTCTTATGCTCAGCATGCTATCTTGGATTCATTGGGTGAAGATGAAGCATTGCCCCAGCATGTGTGCCCACTTTAGGAAACATATGAAGGGAATAGGTTTGAGGAAACTCAGCTCTAAAAATATGTTATAAAGTCATAGGATGACCATAAAAGTGTTGATGGGGGCCTAAAGGTAATGAAGCTTGATTATCTGTTCCAGAGCAAAGTCCTGCACCTGATATCAACCTGCATAGTTGGGATTTCATTGTGAAAAGTTTTATTAGTTACAGTACCTTTGGAAACTTTACTTAAAAGCTGTACTATTTTTACAGTCTGCACAAAAAGGGGGCTGGATAGGGAAGAAAAAAGAAAGTCATCAAGTCTTCACACTCTTTGTTTGAACTAGAAAGGGCAGCACATTGAATTAGGATAATTTTAGTGGCCAGAAATACAGACAAAAGCCAGACCAATTTCCTTTAAATTTTGCAGGCGAGTTTGTTTTTTGTTTTTGTTTTTTGCTTAGTAGCAAAACTGACAATTTTCTGGCTAAATCAATTTTTGTCATCTGTTTTATGCCAAAATTACAATGCTCTAACAATACAGCTTAGATCATAATAACATCTGCAATTAACATGAGATTATAACATAAAAGTCTAGGCTATATCTTAATTAAGGTTGGTTTTTTTAAGCAAT
Source organism: Pogona vitticeps (assembly GCF_051106095.1). NCBI lineage: Eukaryota > Metazoa > Chordata > Lepidosauria > Squamata > Agamidae > Pogona > Pogona vitticeps. The sequence goes on along the minus strand of NC_135783.1, from coordinate 224,671,871 downwards.
TGAAAGACAGTGTCAGTAAACCAATGAAAGAACAACATTACTCTAATCATCTATCTTTTTCTGAAGGATTTTCTCCAACCTGTGCATTGTACCATTTAACTTTTAATACATGCTTTGAACTCAGGAGGAAGATGGTAAGTAGTGCTTATGAAATATTCTTGTTCATTGTTATCCTGCTTTTTTTGAGGCTGGCATGCCATTATGATTTGGGGAATGCTTTTGTTCATGTTTTAAGGGTCATACTCTATGCCAGAACTAAACAGCAGGAAGAAACCAACTTTAGACTGAGTCAGCTATCTACTAGAACGAAGGCTATGGAATGAACTTTGTAATTTTTTTGATAGATCTTTAAAGAAGCCCCCATAGCGCAAAATAATTTAGCTTTTAAACAAAGCATTCAGCAAATCTATAATCTGGTGCAAGTTTGTAAATGTTTCAAAAACTGGCAGGAACAGAACACTATGTTGATTCAGTCTCATATGATATTGAAAGTTAATCTAATAATGTCTCAACAGAGAAGCCCTAACATCAGTGGGAGATAAGTTAGAGCTTTTCCAGATGAAGCATTTGAATCCCTTTTTCAACCCAGGATTTACTGGGATTTCCCCCAATACCCTGAAAATGCTCTTCATAAGTTGCTATGTACAGGCACATTGCTATGTACAGACAGAAACAGGTTTTCTCCCAGAAATCTCTTGGTTTTGTTCTTGCAAAACACCTTGGGTTATTTTGTAGGGCTTTCCTTTCCAGCTTGGGTAGCCTTTTCTGCCCTTTAATAGGATCTTAATACAGACAGAAAAAGAGAGAGAGAGAGAGGGGACATCAACACCTAGGGGTTTACAAATGCCCTGCAATAGTTAGCCCTTACCAAAAAGATGGTAGAGTTAGAGAATGGAGGGAGATGAAAGCTATAAGAAAAGGGAAGCATGGAGGAGGAAAAGGTTGCACAGTGGTAACAGCACCTGGAATATAAAGGTGGTAGCGAAGAAGAACACTGATTTATGCCAATGGATGATTGAAAGTCATGGCAAGAGACTGGGGATCCCACAGCTTCTCAGTACACAGAGATTGGATGTTTCCGTATTCCTCACTTTGCAGTTGCAGAAATGTGAATCCCAATAAATCTTGGTAAAAACCACACTTTTACTAGCGCAAACAACAGGAAAAGGGACAGAACAAGGCAGTAAAAATGCCCCATCTGTGAGAGCCTCAAACCATTTATATAGAACTAACTCAAGTATGTAACATTTCCTTATCTGCACTTATGGACTGAAATGCAATATAAGAAAATTCATAATTTTCAGTCCATTCCTAACTAGCATAAAATAGCCCCCATTGAGGGGGATGTGCATGCATGCCCCAAGCCAGTGTCTATACGTTCATGTGTCTGAGAATCACAGCAGGAACTCTTTATTTGTTGGCTAGAAATGGCCTGTAAATTATAAATAATCATAAATTTTATTTGCGAAAGCTTACATGGCCGGGATCTAATGGTTGTTGTGGGTTTTTTGGGCTCTTTGGCTGTGTTCTGAAGGTTGTTCTTCCTAACGTTTCACCAGTCTCTGTAGCCAGCATCTTCATAAAGTAGACCAGAGCACAGAGTGCTGTCCTCTGAAGACGGCGCCTACAGAGACTGGTGAAATGTTAGGAAGAACAACCTTCAGAACATGGCCAAACAGCCCGAAAAACCCACAACAACCAATCATAAATTTTCTTACACTGAGTAACAGGATTTCAGCCATAGTGATGTAATGCTACACACTTAACAGAGGTGGGGAGACATACTGTATGTTTTTGGGCCACTTTTTCCAGAATAGCTCATGGTCAACATGCTGGCTAGGGTATTCTAGAAGGCATGGTCCAAAAATATAGCTCTGCTCATCTCTGTGCTTCACTGTGTGTATAGGTGTGTGCACATCCTAGTTGTGAGGAAAATGGATGAACTACATATTACCATACTTGAGGGACATACAGTACATAGTACATACAGTACAGAGAGCATACTGTGGATCAGGACCTTAATCTGAATGGAAAGAAAGGGTGTTTCAATAATTTATCCTTACTGTGGTCCACATAAAATGCTTTTTATCACCTTTTGAAAGCTAAATCCTTTGACATCTAAGCAAATTAACAGTTAGAGAACAAAGTGAGATGAAAAGGCTTCAAGTCCTCATGTTGCATAGGAAGAAAAGGAGGGGAAAACATGAAAAGGTGCTATGGCCTTTAATATCTCTCTGCCAGAAGAATATGCAAGATCGTCCTGTTTCCATTACTAGTATTTAAGTGAGATGAGCTTTTTAGAGAGCGAGACTAATTGAATACATGATCAATAAATGTGTGCTTCATTCCCCCTTACGTCTCTATGCATTAGCAACTTCTTTAAAGTTTTCCTAGTTTCCTATGCAGGGAAACCTCCTTTGGTAGCAAATCTAAAAGCAACTTCGTAGGCTGTACATTGTTTTTCATATGCTACAGAATTTGATCCTTATTCTACAGAAGATATTGGTTCATACTACCCGTGTTTTAGTTTTTATGAAAGGCTGATCAAAAGTGCTCTCTGGCTTTGTTTATTTTACTCAGTTGCCAGATCGTGAAATACCTTTTATCAGCATGAGTAATGTCTGTGGAGATACTGTTGCTGAAAATGGATGGAACAGGAGACTCTAACGTGGTGTCTCACATACATGTTTTCTGACTGTGGCAAATACACCTTGCAATGTGTGTGTGGCGTCCACCCTCGTGCCCCTTTTGCTTGACCTTCACGCCTCAGAGCACACGAAGGCAAACACTCTCCTCTTTAACACTGCTGCCACCAGGTGATCTCTAAATCACCATTACTTCAGAAAGGTTCAGGCCCACACTTCAAGTTCTTTTAAATAAAACTTTGGTTTATTGGTTAGGAATTCATAAATATCTTCAGTAGCTAATCACTCCTCAGAATTTCCCAAACTCCACACTCTGTTACTCTCTCTGATTCTTACTAACGTAATCTCTACTGCCTGACTCTCTTACATTTCTCTTACTGACTTAATCTCACTTAATCTAACCCTTGTTGACTCAGGCTGCACCTCTTATAGCATCTCTCCTGGCTCCGCCTTTCAGCAACATGAATATTCATAAGCCATTACATAATACAACAAGAATCATAGATCTAATAAACAGAGGATGCTACAGTGTGATTCTTGCTTTTCTGATTTATTGCTTCCAAGAGTAAAGGGGTAAATGAGAGAAGGCAAATGGAGTCGGGTAAACCACATGGTTTACATGTAAGCAGCTCCCGGTCCAATCTTTTTCCAATCCAAATAAAGTTGGAAAAAATCTTTCTGAAGGCCACCTTAGAAGGTTCAGATTTTACACATTTTCTGAAGTTTAAAAGTGGGGTGGGGACTTGGAGTATATCTGCAGGCAGTGTGTTCCAGAATGTCACAACCACCACTGAAGAGGCCCAGTTCCTGGTGGTAGACTAATCTAGGGTTGGCCACCCATAACCACGAAGCCTGGGAAAACTGGGTAGATGATCTCAGGTGAAAAGGCATTCCGACAGGTAGTGCTGTGACTTGGCATATTCCCATGTGCTGATTACATAAACTGGCCTTAAATCTGCCTATATTCTTCTGAACTTCTTTTTCTGTGGCATGTCTGTCACGCATACACATCCTATCATCTTTGGGTATTTTAAAGCAAAAAGCCTAACAACCAACCTACACAGATTGAATTTTAATATATGCTTTAGAATGACCAGTTTGGAACTGCTACTTTGAATTGCCTCAAACTCAGTCCGTTGATCAAAATGTCATTTATTAGAACTTCCTTTTGGGGCTGTCATTGCTGATTTATCCATTTTCTCTGTAATAACATCTTCCTTTCTCTCCTCCTCCTCTGGGTCTCATTATCTAACTTGAAACTGGCAGGATTCCTGCTTTAATTGGTGGATCTTGGCTATGTTTCCAGGGCATTGATACGGACGATTCCAAGGTTAAGAAGTGATGCCCTTGCAGTTGACAGCCAGTATAGATTTTCAGCCATCACTTTTGAATTGTCACCTTCGAGTTGGGTCTTTGCCCAGACTCTGGACTGGATAGTAGATGCCAAGGTCACAGAAGCCAACTCACAGCCTTTCCAGTATGTGATCTGGAATGCAAGCTGGTAGCTGTCACTCTGAAGAGATACTAAATGCTTCCTGCTGGCCTTCTGGGAAGTACACAGCCACCAATAGTTAGCAATGTGTATGGCACCAGTCGGGTAATTACAGAAAACATTGCATGTACACAGAGTGAATCTGGATACAGGAACCCTTTTACACAGATAGGATTTTTCCATCCAGTAAAAATATTGGTATGAACAGTATGAATTATTACAAAATGAAAGGTGCCAGCGCTCAAGCCTATCTGATGACTGAATAGTTTGCCTGGAAGCCTTCATCCATAATGACAGGTGTTATAACTCAGTGCTGGAAGACCTTTTGCACATGCTTAGGCACACTCTTCTCACTGCATAACTATACACATTCAAGGCTGAGCCCTGACTCAGGCTAAATCCTAGTTATAGGACAACCTGTCCACAGGGGTTGCCAACTAAAGAATCTTATGAGTTTGTTGACAATTTTGTAATGAACTAAATCCACAGGGTTTATAAGCACAATAAAGAGTCATGGTTCCTCCTTTTATCTCTCTAATATATTTTCTTTTAATATTTACTGCTGACTACTTTATTACAGGTTAGAAAACTGGGAATTATCTGACAGATAAAAGAGGAGAAAAGCTGCTGAACTCTATATTATGAGTAAATGTTATTATCTATTTGGGGTGTGCTCACTATCCAACACTTCCTACTCTTTTAATAGAATATAACTGATGTTTCACCCTATGGTCTATGGGTATAACTTCACAGTGACTGGAGACAGATATCTTAATAAGCGTATAAATGTCTGATTTTTGCAATAATTTTTCATGAAAATATTATGATGCCATCAATTTAATTTTGAACTATTGGTGTATTTTCTGGCGTCTTTAACAAAACAGTGAGTAGCAAGCTTTCCCTTGGCTTTTTAGCTTTCATTCACTGGCAGCTAAAATAAACCACACAAGGCAGCATCCATGCTTCTATATTTTAGAAAAGCCAACATTGTTCCTGATGACATTTTGAAATGTGCCAGTATAGATTTGTTTGGTAAAGGAAATCACTAACACAGTTCCGTGCTCATTTCCAATAAAACTTTGGATTCCTATTGTCGCTGTATCATGGCGTGTCTCTTTATAGGTACCAAGCTTAGAATATTCTCTAGCTTTCTAGACTACTACTTCTTTCTTTGTGTCAGAAGCAATCCAGTGGTGCTTCTGGGGAGAAAGGATTAGCTGCCAAGGTGCTGCCATTGCCGATGGGACGCCCAAATACATGCAGAATCCTTGTATTCTTTGGGGAAGCTGCTTCAGAATCTGCCCCCACTGTCAGACTAGGCAGTGCAGAGAATTCTAGTCACTGTTGTTCAGAAGTAACCTTCCTATTTTATTCTGGCTGGGGAAGTCTCAGAGTTTTAGTCCAAAAAATAACTTTTCTACTCCCAGCCACCCAGTGCATTAAACAAAGCTATACAGCTGGCTAGGGAGAGAAATATAACTCCAAAGCATATTCAACAGGGAAAATTTCTACCTAAGACCTCATAGAGCTGCTCTCAATTGAGGTGGACCATGTGCCAGGCTAGATGAAAAAATTAATTGACCGAGTATAAGGCAGTCTCCTATGATTTTTTCATTCTTAATGTTGGGAGGTGGACATCTGGCTTTCCAGTTGCTGTTAGATTACAACTGCCATCATCTCTTTTCTTTGGCAGGCCTGGCTATGACTAGTGGGAGTTTTAGTTCAACATCTTCTCAAGAATGTATGCAAATCCTTGTTTTTCTTGTCCTGCCTGATGCAATGAAGAACACCATTTTCCCCACCTGCACAAGTCAGATTTTTTCCCCTAGTTCTACTTCTTGTAATGGAGAGAATTCTTTTTCAGAAATGTGTGAATTGAATATAACTGCATGGCATGATGCATGGATGTTTTACTAAGTGGAAGTATCGAATGTGTTATTTTTAGTCAGCTAGCCTGGCGGCGGCACTGTGGGCTAAACTGCAGAAGCCTCTGTGCTGCTGGGTCAGAAGACCAAGCAGTCGTAAGATCGAATCCACGTGACGGAGTGAGCGCCCATCAATTGTCCCAGCTCCCGCCAACCTAGCAGTTCGAAAGCATGCAAATGCGAGTAGATTAATAGGGACCACCTCGGTGGGAAGGTAACAGCGTTCCGTGTCTAAGTCGCACTGGCCATGTGACCACGGAAGATTGTTTTTGGACAAAAACGCTGGCTCTATGGCTTGGAAACGGGGATGAGCACTGCCCCCTAGAGTCAAATACGACTGGACAAAAATTGTCAAGGGGAACCTTTATTTTACCTTTAGCCTTTTTGTACATCTCTCTGTTTTAGTTCTCAAAGGGAACAGAAACTAGTTTTGCTCAGAGTAATTTTCCACAAATTGCAGCAATCTTGATGGGAGAAAAGCTCCTTGTCTTCATCTTACATTGAAAATCGTGCTAGACTTGAAAAGTCTTCATTGAGGTAACTCATCATGTGGAGATATACTGGGTTGTCAAGAACAAAGAATTTAGCCAATATTCTTTGCATCCATATAAATATTTTAGTCATAACAATGGCATCATTATTTTTGCGGCAGCATGTCAGATATTAGAATTAGCTTTTGAAGTATTTAGAAGCAAGTTATTCTTGCTACACTATTTTACCAATCATTCTACCTCATCCATATAAGCAGACTCATTCTCCTCTGAGATGAGCCCCACTACTGTGGTATCATCTGTGAACTTAACGATGGTATTGCTGTTACAAGCAGAAATATAATCATATGTATAGAGCGTATAGAGCAGTGGACTCAGCACACAGCTTTGTGGTGAACAAGTACTAGGGCTCAGAACAGTAGATGTAAACTGACCTACTCTAACCCTCTGACTGCATTCAGACAAAAAAGTGCCTATCCACATACAAGTGAAATATGGAAGTCCCAAATCCCTTAGTTTAACCACCAGCCTCTGAGGGAGAATTATATTAAATGCTGAGCTGAAGTCCACAGCTCCTCCACATGTGACAGTGCAGTATGAAGGGCTGAAGCATCCTCTGTTGATCTGTTTGCTCTATATGCAAACTGGTGGGTATCAAAACTCTGGGGGATAGATTATGTAATATGACTCTGAACCAGTTTTTCAAAACATTTCGTCACTACTGAAGTGAGTGCAACCAGTCGGTAATCATTTAGACTCGAAATGTGAGATTTCTTGGGCACAGGAACAATAGTGGAGCACTTCAGACAAGATGGAACACTTGACTGTAACAATGACTGGTTAAAGATTCTAGTGAAGACTCCGGCCAATTGGTTTGCACAATCCTTCAACACTCATCCAGGGATGCCATCAGGTCCAGCAGCCTTCCTTGGATTGACAGCTTTCAGCACACAGCTCACTTTTATTTTTTTATTTATTTATTTATTTATTTATTTATTTATTTATTTATTTTTTATTTATTTATTTATTCATTCATTCATTCATTCATTCATTCATTCATTCATTCATTCATTTCATTTCATTTCATTTCATTTCATTTCTATCCCGCCTATCTGGTCGTGTCAGGACCACTATAGGCGGCTAACAACATTAAAAGATAATACAATAAATATACGTGTAAACAATTTTACATAACAGAAATGCTGAACAGAATGGGAGAGCAGAAGGAGGGGGGGGGAAAGAGGGCGTCAGGAATTATCTGGTGGGAAGGCCTGCCTAAACATCCATGTTTTTAATTGATTCTTAAAAATACCCAGCAAGGGGGCCACGCGAATCTCAGGAGGTAAGTTGTTCCAGAGGCGAGGAGCCACCGCTGAGAAGGCCCAATTTCTTGTCTTCTCCTTCCAGGCCTCCCTCGGCATTAGGCTCCTCAGCCTCACCTCCTGGCTCACACGACTGACACGGGTAGATCTTGGCGGGAGAAGGCGTTCCGCCAAGTATCGAGGTCCTAAACCGTTTAGGGCTTTATATGTGAGCATCAACACTTTGAAGTCGATGCGGAATCGGATGGGCAGCCAATGCAATGCGGCCAGAGTGGGTGAGATATGTTGGTATTTTCTCACTCCACTGAGTAATCTGGCTGCCACATTCTGCACCACCTGCAGTTTCCGCAGCAACCTCAAAGGTAGCCCCACATAGAGCACATTACAGTAGTCTAATCTTGAGATTATGAGCGCATGCACCAAGGTAGTGAGCGCCCCAACATCAAGGTAGGACCGCAGCTGGGCTCTCCGCCTAAGATGAAAAAAGGTGGTACGGACCACAGACGCCACCTGGGATTCCATAGTGAGCACTGGGTCCAGATGGATCCCCAAGCTGCGGACCCCATTCTTGGCGGGCAGGGTCACCCCCCCGAAAGAGAGGGAGTTTCCCAAATCCCCAATTGTTGGGGCGCCCACCCTTAGTACCTCCGTCTTGTCCGGGCTCAGACTCAACCTGTTCTCTTGCATCCATTCCAGTACGGTCTCCAGGCAGCACTGAAGGGACAGAACAGCATCTCCTGCAGTTGGTGAAAAGCAGATGTAGAGCTGAGTGTCATCCGCATACTGATGACATGAAGCTCCACACCCCCTGATGACCCCACCCAGTGGCCTCATATAGATGTTGGACAGCATTGGGGAGATGATCGACCCCTGTGGAACCCCACAATTGAGACTCCACGGGGCCGAGACACTCTCCCCAAGCTGCACTCTCTGGGGACGGTCCTCCAAGAAGGAACGGAGCCAGGCCAGAGCCCGGCCACCTATTCCCAACTCAGTGAGCCTCCCCAGGAGGATACCATGGTCAATGGTATTAAGGCCGCTGAGATGTCGAGGAGGACCAGCAAAGACAGTTTGCCCCTGTCAGCCTCCCTCAATAGGTCATCATACAGGGCGACCAATGCCGTTTCTGTACCATGGCACGGCCTGAAGCCCGACTGGAATGGATCCAGGGCATCTATTTCATCCAGGAGCACCTGAAGCTGATCGCCCACCACCCTCTCAACTACCTTGCTTAAGAAAGAAACATTGGCGACGGGCCTATAGTTGCCAATTTCGTGTGCCGCCAAACTTGGTTTCTTTCTAATGGGCCTAATGAGTGTCTCCTTGAGGGCAGAAGGAAATCTGCCCTCAAGGAAAGACCCATTAATTATAGCAGTAGCCCATTCCGTTGTTAAAGACCTGGCTGCCTTGATTAGCCAGGCCGGGCAACGGTCCAAGGAGGAGGTGGTGGCATGACAGCGGTCAAGCGCCCTGGCCACAGTGTCAGGCGTGACAGGCTGAAAGGAGTCAAAATTCACCAGGCAAGACGGAGCGCTGGACATCTCTGCTCGATTCACTGTATTCAAAAAAGGAGAGAGGTCCCGGCAGATGGCCTCCACTTTTGATTTTAAAAATGCTGCAAATTGGTCCGGTGAGAAGCTAGGGGGAGGCCCATCACTCCGACCAATTCCGGATAGGTCACGTACTATACGGAATAGTTCCTTCATGCTATTCCACTTTAAGAATGAAATTGCTATGAGCTGGGGACTGTAAAACATTTTCCTTTTCTTTTTTCTATCTTTTTTCTTTCTTTCTTTCTTTTGTATACCACCATCTTGGAAACCTTTTGTTTAGAACTAATTAGTATAAATGCATTTTATATGTTTTTAACTTGTTTTAACTGATGTAAGCCGCCCTGAGTAGACGTTGTCTAGAGGGACGGGTTAAAAATCAAATAAATAAATAAATAAATAAATAAATAAATAAATAAATAAATAAATAAATAAATAAATAAATAAATAAATAAATAAACAGTCCTCGTTGAGGACTTCAAACCCAGCCAAAAAAAAAAAAAAGATGTCCAGTTCCTCTGCCAATGCTGCATCACCCACCACAGCTCCAGTAATAGTCTTATAGTTGGTAAGATGCTGGATTCCTTGCCACACTTGCTTGCTATTACTACTATCCAGAGGGTGTTCAATCCTCCTTTTATAGTCTAACTTGGCCTCTCTGATGCCTCTCCTCAGGTTTGCTCAGGCAATACTATAAAGGGCCCTGTCACCAGACCTGAAGGCAATGTTCCTTTCCCTTAACAGCTGTTGTACTTCCCTAGTCATCCAGGGCTTCTGACTGGGGTAGACCCAGATCCGTTTGTCCACCGTGACTATGCAGTATCTATGCAGTTCCCAATATAGCACATGACACTCTCCATGAACATCAGTTCAAACATCTCCCAACTAGTCTGATTGAAACAGTCCTGCAGCTGAGGGGAGGCACCATCTGGCCAAGCTCTTATGGTTTTTATAGTGAGGAGAACAGTTTTTCTGATGGAAACATATGCAGGGATTAAAAACAAGGACACTTGATCAGACTGGCCCAGATGTGCTAACGGTCTGACTCTGTAGCCTAGCCTGATATTACAACAGACTTTATCCAATATATTGGCCCCTCTGGTGGCACAACTAACATGCTGATGGAATTTTGGAAGCGCTACTTTCAAATCCATGATTGAAGTCTCTGCTATGATATGCACTGCGCTAGAGTATATCAAGTTACAAAACTCTGGAGTTACAGTAGGTGCAAAAACAACCTCTAGATCTTCATGCTGTTGGGAAAAAAGAGATTGTTTATAGATTGTGGGGGAGATGTAAAGGCCAGCTGGGATGAACTCGGGCTTCTAACTTTTCTCAAGAGGTCTATAAAGTTCTGTAAGCCTCTTGGGGAGATGTTCAGGCATTAGAACCCTTGACTTGACAGCTATGTGACTTGAAGCTGCTTGGAGATCTGGAAATAAAGGCAACCTAGATTCTGGCTAAACATCCTATAGCAGGATGGCAATAGGAAGACCTAGCACAAGTGTAGAAAGATTCATTACAACCCTTTCTCCCTATGGACCAGGACTCCAGCTATAGATTCCATTAATACGGATTAAGCATGACTTCCCAGGTCAATTTTGTTAAAGTGTCCTTCTTGTTTTTATTTTATGAGTTCCCAGAGTCTTACTTGCATCATGTTTTAAAAAAAATTATAGAAAACTGCTAATAATTAAAATCCATAGAAAGAGTTGCTATGGAAGCTGTGTTAGATTCTCTCCCCCCCCCCCCATGAAAACATGTAATCTGTGTTTCTTTCTAGGGAAATAAATTTATGTTTGATAGCTCTTAGACAATAATCCTTTAAAAGGTTTTAAAGACTCCATAAGTTTTCATATGCAGCAGCATGGCTTATAAAAACAGTGAATTAATACCGGTGAATTGCTGTGACTGAGCTTGTGACTACTAAACTGGAGTAATTACTCTGGAAGCTGGTAATATGTGTGTATGTTTATACATTCTCTCTCTCTCTCTCTCTCTCTCTCTCTCTCTCTCTCTCTGTGTGTGTGTGTGTGTGTGTGTGTGTGTGTGTGTGTGATGCATGTGACATCTTGGTTTGGTCCTGTGAGAAGTGAATTTTTCCCCAGCAAAAATGGTGGCAGGAGGTGATAATGTGCTTCCCCTCATTCATTGTATCTTGACCTGATTGGGACTGGAGCCCTACAGCTATTTTCCAAAAAGTATATACAACTGTGTGTTTAACATACCATCTAAACTGCCATTTATGTTAAGATGTGTTGCTTATTTTGTGTGTCCAGTTAGGACTGAATTTGACCAACATAGAAAAAACCAAATGCTCACTCACTAATGCAGAGACGGTTGCCTACTCAATGTTCCACTTCCATTGCTGTCTACCATGGCCAGTGGTGGTGGATGAATAAATAAGCTGTAATTGTAACTAATACAAGATCTTATAGAGAAGATAAGAGAAACAGCAGAAATGGACATCTTATCAGAAGTAATGAAGGACTGTCCTTTGCAAAAGGCAACTGAAAGATGGGACTTATTTTACAGCCCCCTTTCCCAAGAATAAAACACACTGAACACATAACTGGAAGTAAAAAGGCCACAACGTTGTTGATTACAACCACAGTTCATCTCACTAAGCAGTGGGGTTGAATCCAGTTCCATCACGCGACCCATATGCCACCTGATGTAGCCATCGTCTTCCTACATCCCTCTGGGCAATAATCCAGGAATGGCAGTCGCTTGGTGACCATGTGGGCATATGCTACTCTGTGGTTCCTTACTACCCAGGGGCAGGCCAGGCTTCTCCCTCCCTGAGCTAAGGCAATTCCTGCCCCCTCCCCCTGGGCCCCTTAAGGGGTTCCGCAGCCACAGTGACATGCGGGTCCCTGTGTGCTGTCCCTCGTCCTTTGGATCCATTTCAATGCACCAAAAACTTCTCCTAAAGCTATGACAAGAAGAACACAGTTAACAACATACAACTTTGTAGTCCCCATACCTGTTGTATAACCACATTCTGATTTAACCAAATTATCACTGGTCATGAGACAATAGAGGGGCGGGTGGGTAGGCAGAATGTTGCTGAGCAAATTGAAGCCCTAGCTGGCCAGCCCCGTTTAAATGCTGAGGTGGCAGACTGGAGTGGAAGCCCCACCACCAGGTCCTCTGGCCTGCTGCGAATCCCACCTGCCAGGCGCAGCAGCCTATTTGGGGATGCCTGCGTGATCTCCTGGGCTCCCAGGTTCTCTTGCAGCAGCACCGTGTGGCCACAACACAAGCCCCAGGGACGTTGGGGGCTGTCTTTTCACAAGAAATGGCATAGTTATCACACACTCAAGCAAAAGTGCTCCATTTTTATATTTCTCTGCATATTTCAGAGATGAGAAGAGCATTTAAGACAAAGGGCCCTTCACAACTTTGAGGAACCTCATGAATTTAGTAGTCCCGAGGAAATATACATGTGTATACGTGTGCTTCCATACAAGCACACACGCCATAATTTGTTTCATACTCCATTTCATAATATGTGACGATCATGATGAAGTTATTTTTATTTGTTCCCTTTAAATGCTAAATCCATGTGTCTAAGTAGCATATTAAATTGTGTTTATGGACTAAAACAGACACGGGCAGCAATGGTGCAATAAATCAGGTTGTATTTGAGAATTTGGAGGTGCCAGCTCTGGTTTCCGGTCAAAACCTCTTCCTACCATCCATCTCTGTGAATTGCTGCTTCTAGTGCACATAAGATCTAAATTGTTTTATTGCTACAGATGGCAGATGCTGTAGAAAATCATTCTGATTCTTCTCATGCCCTCCCCACCTCAGAAGAACCTACTGGATGATGGAAAGGCGCATCCTTCAAATTTAGTTAATTGAGAAAGAAAGCAACCAGAGGTGGAGAACATGCTAGTTGTGATTAATTTTCAGGAGCTTTTAGCCAACTCCCTGATTCTGCAGAGCAAGGGACTATAGCTATGACCAATTAAATAGGCTTAGGTCCTTCAAAAAGTAACTTTGACATGAAGGGAGCGAGGGAGGGTGTGAGTGACACAGTGCCTTCTGTTACAACTCCTTTTGGCAATCAGCTATAAAGTTCTGTTATAATGAATACACTTCCTATGCAATCCCTTTCACATACGCCAGGTTACAACAGCTAGCACATTTCAGGGGGGCATATTTGGCTTAAAGGCCTCCAGCTGCTGTCACTACTGTGTCAAAAATATACATTCTTTTGCTTTCAAAACTGTGTGTATTTAAGAAAGAGATGGAAAAGAGGGAAGGAGGAAGAGACTGTTGGATTAATACTATTGGTAGACCACAGTTTGTTTATTTAAGGTATTTTCAAGCCATTCTTTTAAATTTTCAGAACAGATTACAAAATGAAAATGCTGGCATATTTTTTAAAATGCCAATAAAAGGCATACTAAAACAGATCACAACAGGGTGGAGGAAATTATTGACATAAAATAATCTCACGTTAAAACATTGAATACACCTAGGCAGAGGTAAAGTTTTCCATTGAGTACTGAGAGGGAAATGGAAGAAAATGGACATGGTACCAGGCTAACCTCTTTAGATGCTACAGGTCAGGTGCCACAGTGGAAAAGTCTCTGTTATCAGTCATCAGCCACCTTATGATGAAAGGCCCTGTAACTTTGTCATAGGCATGTTATTTTACATACTTTATTTCAAGGTATATAAAATGCCCACACTATGTGTTCCAATTTATTCTTGAATAAGCTCATAGACCATGCCTTCAGACATTGTTGAGAGTCTTTGCATCCTACCCCCCCCCCCCTTGCTGTAGAAACCAATTCTTGGAAATTTGTAAGAATGCTTCTGCAACCCGATGGATGGAAATGCATGGCCTCCTGCACTGATCTAGGGGCTAGATGGTGGTCAAGCTGCTTGGATGCCACATGTCATAGACAGGTGTCATTTTGAACAAATCTTGAAGAAATTAGCCATGTGCAGAGACCTGTTTTCTGAAGATCTCAAACTGTTTTTTGTTTTTTTTATATTTATTTCATAACCACATAGGACTTCAAAGCCCATAGCATGGCCAAAGATACTTCTTAATCAGTTATACATGGCAGAAGAACAGTTTAATGGTTGCTAGGCAACCATCTATACACATACTTCAGGCATCTGGAAATGGCCTCAGTGCTGGACATCAGGCATGAGCAGCTGGGTTGAGAGGTCCATCTGAGACTTGGCTCATATACTGCCTCTAGTCTAATTCAGGCAGACCTGGTGGCCTCCAGATGGACTGTGGCTGCCAACATCCACAGAAAGGCCAGTTGCAGTTATGGCTTAGGATGACAGAGAGTTGTAGTTCAAGAGGTCTATAGGGCACCGGCTCCTGAAGGCTGCTGTAAAGCCATACTACTAATTAGTCAAAAGATGAAGTCAGCTCTATGTGATATCCTATCTGGGTGTCAGTGCCCAACTCAGCAGTAAAGTACTACTTGCTATTCAGAAAAGAAGGGAGGATGAAAGATCACAGGATCAAAAGATCTGCAGTGTGTGGAAAGGTAAATGAACAGGACTTCCCTTGGTCAGTCGAACAAACATCTGTGACAGGGCAAGATAGCAAGCCGAGCCAAGGATGAGAAGAATAGCATGGAGCTGGGGCTGGGATTTCTGGATACAGTATATCACAGTAGGTCCAACTTTTTCTTGGCCATTTTGGCATCATGTATTTTTAATCTTCCACAGACACAATTTCTATAATAAAAGTATTGTGAGATACCTGTTGGTCTTCAAGACACTGGCTGTGACATATTTTGAGTAATAATGGCATTAGAATTAATGTGCTTATCACCTTTTTCCTCACTCCTTTAAGTGGGAGAGTCTCTCCTTACCTTTAGCATTCCTACAACATCATGTTTCCTAAACACATTTGCATTTTTTGAAAAAGCAAGGTCGCCAAGGTAATTCAAAAAAATTTTCTTCTTGTGATGCTTTATCTCAGTGACTTGTGCAGGTATCATGTCACATGAAGGCTAAGGAAAGATAAAGGATTGCGTACTGTCTTGAAGAGCTTCAAAGTGTTCTGCGTGAAATAAGAAGAGATTGATGCATTTGTGCCATTTTTCTTATATATTCTTATATTCATTACCCAACAGATCTTGAGGATCCTGACGGAGAAAGACTGGCCTTCCCATTCTGCAAACATCTAAATGACACCTATCATCCCTACTACAGTCCTTCCTAGTTGTATAAAATCTATTTCGTTGGTAATTTAGGCATTAAACAAAGTCACACAATTGGAGCCTTGTTCCTGATGCAGGATTATTCTAAAAGACTAGAACTAACACAAGCAGCGGGGAAGAGGATGAAAAACGGAACTGTGTATTAGAAAATGTTTGGAAAAGGGTGAAATCTCAGTGGCAGCTCAGCTGAATAGAAGACTGGTAAAGATCAATTTCTGAAGAGGAAAAGTAGCCACTAGGAAGTCCTTCCCTTCAGTTTTTAATGGATTGTGCCTAGCAAAACTTGAAGCAGAAAGAGATTGCTGATGGAATTGAACCACTTTTTAAAAATGAAAATAGAATAGCTCACATCATTCAGAAAGTACTGCTTTAAGTTGGAAGTGTCTGTATTTGGGAAAGGAGATTCTACAGATAACAGCCAGCACAGTTAACACTTAAAATGAAATTAATAGCTATCATTGTAGAAATTCAATGCATATTGTTCTCCACACTCTTGAGTGAAGTTATTAAGTAGTACTTTATGTTGTTAAAATCTGAGTAGAAAAGGAGACCATGATCCCAGTTATAAATAAGCTACTTTTTAAACAGCAACAACAAACCATGTTATTTATTGAAAATGAAGTGTGGAGAAAATCAATTTTTGCACAAGGAGTTTGCCATGTGTGCAACTGCATTGTTTTCTCCTGTTTTCTTCCTGATGTCTCAAATGTGCTCCAAAGGATGAGACAAGGAATGCATTGGGATATTTCAGGCACTGCAGCTGGAAGTACAGTGGTGCCTCGACTTATGGACGTCCCTACTTACGAAAATTTCGACTTACGAAAAGCCCCGGCTGCAAAATTTTGCTTCGACTTGCGGCCGGAGCTTCGATGTATGAATGAAAAAAGACAGGGGGAAAGGGCGGGAAATTCAAACCGTTGGTGGTGAAGAGGCTGCTTCTTTGTAGCTCTTTCAACCCAATGGTTAGGAAAAGGGAGGCTCAGCCTCCTGGGCTTCCCTGCTGCCGTTGGAGGCCTCTCCAGCTTCCCTGCCACCATGACAGCCACTACGAGAGGCCTTCAGCGGTGGCGGTCACAGTAGCAGGCAAGTCCGGGAGGTTGAGGAGGCTTCACACTGGTAAGGTGCTGCTTTTTCCTTTTTAAAAAGTTGTTCTGGGTGGGTTTTGGAGGGTAGTTTTGGGCTGGGGGGCTTATGTTTCTGTGTTGTTTTGTTTTTTGATGATTTTTTTTTTCAGTCCCAGCATGGGACTTGCTCCAATGTTTATTTTTGGATTTCTTTCTTTCTTTCTTTCTTTCTTTCTTTCTTTCTTTCTTTCTTTCTTTCTTTCTTTCTTTCTTTCTTTCTTTCTTTCTTTCTTTATTTATTTATTTATTTATTTATTTATTTATTTTATTTTATTTTATTTTATTTTATTTTATTTTATTTTTTGCAGTCCCAGTGTGGGACTTGCTCTGTTTATTTTCATTGGGGGGGTATTTTTTTCCTTTGGCCGGAATGAATTAATCGGTTTTCAGTGCATTCCTATGGGAAACGGTGCTTCAACTTACGAAAATTTTGAGTTACAGCCACTGTTCCAATATGGATTAATTTCGTAAGTCGAGGCACCACTGTATGTACACAGCTAAAAGGGGGCATGTTGGGGGACATGTGCAAACTCCTTTCCTGCATCTCTTTACCAACCAGAAGGCACTCAGATCACTGCATGATGAACATGAAGATCTGAAGCAGAGCCTGAGAGGATGTGCATATGTAACCACAGATACCTAAATAAAGATAGCCCTATTCAGGCATTATGCCTCAATCTGTGTACAGGTCTTAAAAGAGTCCTGGTGATTGGAGACACATGTATAATCCTGTGTGTCCTCCCCATGTAGAAGTAACTGACACTGTCACATGAGGGTCATGAAGGTCTGAAGCAGAGCCTCCTAAGTGCATTTGGCTGAATGTTCTCATGGTTGTGCACTAGGGCTTCCAATCACATGAGCACTGCACATGCATTCAGCAGAATGCACTTACATGCTCTGATTTGAACCTTCCCATAATGCCTGAGGAGAGCTACTGTTCTTGAGATATCTGCAGTTGCAGGTGCACCTTCTTGCTCCTTGGTGATACAGCCATTATTGGGGTTTTTTGGGGGGAGTTGGGAGCAGAAGTGGAAGACAGCCTACTGTGTTTTCACATGTTCCCTTCTTAAAGAGTTGAAATGGACCTGGATTCTCATCTCAGCCAGTATCACCAAGTGAAATGCAAAAGAGATAAACTGTGTCTTGACAAACCTAGTATATTTTTCTGAATTCCATGGAAGTGGCACACTTATTTGGATGGTACTATGCAGCCTTCTGTTTTAATAAAGAGAGCAGAAATGTTTATAGCCTAAGTCCAATTGCTAGTCTCAATTAGAGATCATATACATTAAAACCACGGGGAAGTACATTGTATATGATGTGGCATTAAGTTGGAGCCAACTTATAGTGATCCTAGTAGGGTTTTCTAAGCTGTCTAGATAGCTCGGTGGTTTAGGGATCTGACTATGGAGTGAGTAGATCCAGGTTGTGTGCAAGCACAGTCCCAGGATACCCACAGAAGAAGGGAATGGTAAACCACTTCTGAGTATTTTCTACCTGGAAAATCCTGAAAAGGGTTGTCATGAGTCAAATTGATTTGATGGCACATGTTTATTATTATTAATAGGATTTTCTAGATAAGTGAAATATTTAAGGAATAGTTTTACCAGTTCCACACCCCTAGTCAATTTCCATGGCCAAGTGGGGATTTGAACCCAGGTCTCCTGAGTCCTAGTCCATTGTTCCATCCATTATATGACACTATACTATTCTGGAATATACATTACACATGTTGATTGACCCAGTTAGCGCTGATTCAATGTGTCCACCATAGTAGAGACAGCAATAGGATTTATGCCTGTATATTTGAGAGTATGTAGAAGCTTGGGACCAAAGAGTCAGAAGGAATCAAAATGTGGAAATCTGTAGCTTAAGCGTCCTTGAGAGAGAGCTTCTAAAGTTTGTTTAAAACATACAGTAAAAGAGAGGCTACCAACTTGATGCTGATCTACTCCACTGCTGAGCAGTCTTTACCATTCCCAGCAACATCTTCCTAATGTTTAGCTATGACTTTTCTCCCATGTAATTTGAATCCATCACTTCAGGTCTCATCCTCTGATCTTCTTGCTTCATTGTCCCTGTATGAGACCTGTGTTCTAAGTATAATTACGGCATCACTTCTCCCTCATCTCCAGGTTAAAAACACCTACCATTTCAACGGTTTGATTTCTCGACTCTCTACTGTTGTTGTTTTGCTCTCTGGATCTGTTCCACCTTGTCAACATCCGTCTTAAACACTGGATTGTTTTGTTGTTTAGTCGTTGTGTCTGACTCTTCGTGACCCCATGGACCAGAGCACCCCAGGCTCTCCTGTCTTCCACTGCCTCTTGTAGTTGTGTCAAATTCATGTTGGTAGCTTCGATAACACTGTCCAACCATCTCATCCTCTGTTGTCCCCTTCTCCTCCTGCCTTCATACTAACAAATGCTGCGATTGCTGGCAAGGCATTGCCTTTGGCCAAAGCAATCGACCCTTGCTATCCACCCAGGATAGAGCGAGACTGCATTTAAGTCTCACGAGAGGTTGTGCGAGAGGCGGGAAAAGCCCTCGGTATTTAAGGGGCTTTTCCCCTTGCACTGCCCTCTTCCTTTTTCGGGCTCCCACCCACCCTCCCTTTTTCTAGTGTGAGTTTGTCTGGTCGCCTTTCAGGGGCCGGATAGGAATTTTTGACCTTCATCCTGATTGGCTTATGGATGGGGGGATTTTTTGCCTATCCCACACTGGATAAGGGTTGTTGGCATTTTGGTGGTTTAATTTTGGTCACACAGGCAGGTAGTGCGGAAATAACAGGTATTTTCGGTGTGTCCCAATTGTAATCTCTGTTAAGCCAACAACGCATCCCACTTCCCAGCACTGCGGATCGTGCGATTACAGTGTCTGTGGCGGGAGGATGCGCTGGGCCACTTCTGGACCAACAGTCATCAGCGAAAGATGGCTTGAGGTCTGGGGGTGTTTTATTAGTGGCTGGCCGGGTTCCTGCTGTCTGGAGACCGCGGGAACTTGGGGCCGGGGACTCGCCCATTTATTGATTAAGGGGTGTCGGCATACCCCTGCCTTTCACCTGTTTCCGCACTACAGCAGGCCCCCTCTTTTGGCAAAGGATTGCCATTACCGTATTTTGATGTTATCAATAAAGTGGCCCATATTTAATCCATATTGTTGTCTCGCGTCATTATTCCAGGGTTGGGATAGCAACTAATAACAGTCTCAGCTCTTTGAAAGCTGGTCATTATCAGATGACTTCAGAAGTTAATTTTATGGAAAACATTTCATGGAGAATGTGGTTTGGATATTCTGGGAGCCACAGTCCAAAAAGCAGTTCTCAAGAAGGTAACAATGTGAAGCCTCTTCCAGATGATTGGAAGTTCTTTCCTTTTCTTCCACTTATTTGTCAAGGAGCATGGGCAATTTTTCCTGAAAAATCACTTCTCTTCAGAAAATCCTTGGAAGCTTGATTATGAAAGGTTCTATAGATGGCTACACCTGGGAAGCTTACATATTACCTGTATATTTTATGAGAGGACACAGACTGCAAGTTTGCTGCACCTCTGTGGTGGACTTTTATATTATATTTTTGACAATCCTTCCTTTTAAGTTACTGTCCCTGGAAAATATAATTTTCGTTGGTGCCATATGTAACTAAAAAGGTAATTTTAAAAAATAGTGTTATTTTAAAGGCACTGTTGCCAAAAATATAAGATACAGTACTTTAAAAATAGTTAAGAAATTTGCTTTTTTGCTGGAATTTCTCTTCTAGAGCTTGTGTGCTTGTATGTGCATGCATGTGCATGCTAATTTAACTGAAAACTTCTGAAAAGGAGCCTTTGACCTTGGAAATGAATTGAGATGTGGAGTGTTATAGTGCTAAATCTGCTTTCCTGGAACAAGATGGAACAAAAAAAAAGCCATGCCTGCAGGGGAGATGAAAAATAATAGAAAATCATGAAATGGGTCACTGTTCTAATCAAGACAAGAAGAATGTTGTATGCATGGCAGGAAAAATATGGATAACATGGCTGAAGAGCTGAGACTGTTCTTAAGGAGGACAAAGGCTGTACCTGGACAAGCTCTAAGTCCGTCTCAGCAGCAACAAAACCAAGCCAAAACTGAAAGTACTGTGACACTTGAAGACTAACAGAGTAGTTTAACAAGTTAGTCATAGTGTGCTTGCTTTTGTGTTGTTTTTGTTGTAGCAGTCCAAAAGGTAGCATTTATAAGCATTGGTCCTTGGGCAGCCAAAACAGTACCATCCGCCAGCAAAACAGCAGTGTCAGCCTGTGCAGGGCAGCCTCAAGGTGTCTATGTAGGTATCCTCTCCTCCCCTCCCCACCACAAAAAAAAAACAACCACACACACACACACACAAAACGCACTTTGAAGAATTAATATTAAAGATGGCACCCTTCCCTGACTCCTGAAAGAAAATACTTTCCGGCAGACTGAGTATACAGTACTTGTAGAATTCTTATGGGGCCATGAAAAACAGAATAGAATGACACATCTGTAACCGGACACATTCCACACTGCAATGTTTTTACTGCTGTAACAATACTTCTAATCACTACTTAGTATAGACATTCCTGCATTAAAGACTGTACTATCCAACACAATGTCTTCCTATTATTCAGCAAGTTGGCATCAAGGCCTCCAAAACGGAACTTGGGTCTTTTACGTGTCTAGTGCCCGTTTCCTGGAGGGTGCTGTTTCAGACAAAGGACAAAGGACCTGGCATCCTGATCCACATTGCTAACCTAGGTTGTCTTTTAATGTTAAATTCACATTTCTGGCCTTGTAAGAACCGGCAGAACAGTGTGAAAAACAGAATAAGAAGACGACGACAGCAATGAAAGGAAAAGGAAAGCTTCAAGAACTAGAGTTGTGTTATATAAGATAGAACACAACAGGGGGGGTATTGTGGACCGATCGAGTGGCAGCGGAAGAGGACGAAAACACATAAGAAAGCGCAGCTGAACAAAAGGCTCACGTTGATAAAGGGAAGAGAGAACAATTTTATGACTTAATAAGAATTGCTTATTTTATTGATTACAAAATAAAAGAGCCTGTTTACTTCTGAATAAACCAGTTCAGGCTTGAAAAATATCCGTTCATTTGCCCCCAGGCAGTGCCAAAGCCCCGAGCTCATCGCTGTTGTGCCAAACAGGATGGCAAAACCGGTGTGCTGGCTTTGCAAGTGCATTTCTCTGGGGACGGAGGGGGTCGGGAAGGAAAGGGACCGCAGCTTTCAGCTCCTCTTAACCATGTGCTAAGCTAATAAAGTGCAGCAGGAATAACTCTCCAGAGCGCTGCTCTAGTATCATGGCTATGTATTGCAGCTTTATTGCCATTAAATAGAAGCATTCGTAAAGGTTAGGGGTTTTTTTTCCCTTCCAGAAATCTGACAGCAAGTGCTTTGCCTGTATTTGCAATGGGACGTAGGTACCTATTGAAGAGCTGGTTCCATCCTAAGCAAGGTTCTAAATTGTGGTTTGCCAACTTTCCATTGGTTCAGATTAGCCAATAGAACCAAATAAAGATGGATAGATACAGATTCAACAGGACTGGGTGGAGGAAAAGAATGTTTGCAACCGTGATTATAAAGAGGAAGATGTAGAGGAAAAGCAAGCCATTGAGTAATTTATGGAATTTCAAATTAAAAAAACACTACCCACCACTCATTCAATAAACAGTGTAAGAGTGTTATGGCTGAAACATGCCATGGCTCTCCTAGCGATGTCTTGATTCACCATTGCTGAGAATATAATCTAGTATGGGTGAATATTTATTCTGTTTTACTATTTGCTTTCCCAAAGAATTCTAATCAAATTATTCAGCCAGTACTGTATATATAGTATCTTTCTCTCTGTGTGTATATATGCATGCATACACAGATAAGAATTCCCAGTACACAGTTTTAACTGTAATAAAGAAGTAAGTAATCCTTTTGCTACACAGAGAGCTCATGTTGATACTAACAGGTTCAATGCAGAAAAAGGATTACGCACACAGTACTTCTATTGATTTGGTATCCAATCCCATAATGTAGCCTACATCATACACATCCTAACTAAAAGTACAAATTACAGATCTACAGGATATTTGTTCAGATTTGGAGAAAACGGGGCCGTCTTGATACTGGAAAATTCATATTGGAGACCCTTGAACTAGATTGACTTGTGGTTGTGCATGGGAGCATGCCAGGTGCAAGCCAAATGCTGTATTTTACTTAATACTGTATATGGAATGGGGTTATATAAAGACCAATGACTGAACTAGCAGCATGACAGATTACTAATCAGATCTCACCTTCTCCCTCTCTTTCCTCATTCCTTTTGGTATTACCAATAATTGGAATATCACCCAACTTTGAGTTGTCCTTGTGCCATTTCCCCTCTGGAAAGTGTCCCTTCTTCCAGAGCTTAAGAGGGGGCTGGAATGAATCTAGGAGCTTTTATGTGCAGAGGCAGTGTTCTAACGACCTACTGTTCTTCACAACCTGAGACATAAGAGAGGACCTATCTCCTGACAGCATGATCCTCAATCCAACTAGAACTCTTGAATGGTTAATTGTAATTTAAAAGATACAGGGGCATGACCAATTGCATAGTTCTAAACGGACACTCCTAGCAGTGCTGATTCCTCCTTCCTCTGCAGCTCCCTCATTTCCTCCAAATTTGCTTCAAAGGATTAGGGACCTTCTTGAGAAAATTCAGGGTTCTGTGGATTAAGGAGGAAGGAAAAGAAGGGAAAGCTCCATTGCAAGAGTGGGAAATCTACTTGGATAGCAGAGGACAAAAACCACAATCTTACAGTAAATCATATTCTACAAGAATGCCTATTATTACGCAAGAAATCTTATCTGGTTGACTTTTTCAGAGATTGTGCCATTCATTCATTCATCCATGTAACGTATATACTGTCCAATAGTGTGATATGCACTCTCTGGGTAGTTAGCAACCAACATATATGAACTACAAAAATACAGTAACAGCAATAAACATAAACAAACAATAAATAATAAAATTGTCCCACATGATTTATTTGGCATAAATAAACAAATTTAAACCACGGTTGGACATCAAATGACACATGTTAATAAAATGCATCTTTAAACAATTCTGTTTTAAGTAACTTTTTAAAACTTGGGAGGGAAAACTCTTGGAAAAACTTTGCTGGTAATTTATTCCAAAGATGTGAGGCCACAATCAAAAATGCCCCATTTTTGGTGGTAACTTTCTTGGCCTCCTTAGATGTAGCTGTTTTCTTTAACAATACTGAGTGTGAGGAATGGGTTGGACAGGTAGCTGTTCTGTAGGAGGCTGGACTCAATGATCCATAAGGTCTTTTCCAGCTCTGCAGTTCTAAAATTAGAAGTGTTA
Organism: Pogona vitticeps; assembly: GCF_051106095.1. Classification (NCBI taxonomy): domain Eukaryota; kingdom Metazoa; phylum Chordata; class Lepidosauria; order Squamata; family Agamidae; genus Pogona; species Pogona vitticeps. Next base: position 224,647,740 of record NC_135783.1, on the reverse strand, counting down.
TTGAGCTCCTAAACCATTTAGGGCATTATAGGTAATGACCAGCACCTTGAATTGAACACAGAAGCAAACAGGAAGCCAGTGGAGATACGCCAGAACTGGAGATATGTGTTCATATTTGTTGGTACTTATAATCAGTCTGGGCAGTGCATGTGGGACCTGCTGATGTTTCTGTACTAGCTTCAAGGACAGGCCTACGTATAGAGCATTACAGTAGTCTATTTTGGAGATTATCAAAGCATGAACTACTGTTGCTAGGGATTTCCTCTCCAGGTAGGGGCACAGCTGAGCAATCAAATGAAGTTGATAAAAATCACTTTTGATCATGGCAGATATTTGCACCTCCATAGAGAGAACCAGGTCCAAGAGTACACCCAACTGTGAACCTGATCCTTCAGGGAGAGTGTAACCCTATCAAGGCCAGGTGAATATCCCTCTTACTGGTCAGTGAAAGGAATCTCCATCTTATCTGGATTCAGCTTCAGTTTATTGCCTCTCACCGAGTCCATTATTACATGCAGACAGCAGGAAATGGACTGCATCTCTTGTAGATAAAGAAAAGGAGAGAGATAGCTGTGTGGCATCTGCTTATTTATGACAACAAATTCCAATGCTCTGAGTGATTTCTTCCCACAGCTTCATATAGATGTTAAAAAGCATTGTGGAAACAATCAGTCCCTGAGAGACTCCATAACGGACATCCCAGCGGGCAGGCATCCCCTCCCCAATCTGTACTCTCCGGAAATGGGCCTCAAGGAAGGACTGAAACCACTGGAGAATGGCACCCCAAAGTCCCAAGCTTGACAGTGACTCAGAAGGGTGCAATGGTCTATGCAGAAAAGTCTAGGAGGACCAGCAGGGTCACAACTCCCCCTGTCCACCTCCCTCAGGAGATAATCGTGCAGGGCGACCAGTGCAATTTCGGTTCTGTGTTGCAGCCTAAGCTCTGATTGAAGTGGACCTCAACCGTGTCCTCCAAAAACACCTGGACTTTTTGGCCTTCATTTTCTCCTTTCCTTGGTCTGCATTTCTCTCACTATTTTATATGCATATAAAATTAAGAAGGGATCTTGCCAAGGGTCATTTGAGAAACTTATCCAATATTCTTTTTGTTGTATTAAGCCCAAGTCATTATGAGATAACCATCTTTTTCTCAGTCAGAATGATGAAAATGAGATAACTGTGCTTTAGACTGCACCTAAATATATGGAAGCTCCACAATAAATTGGGGCATTTGTCTCTTCTCCTTGTTAGAAAGGTATATTGCTTTTAAATACTGAGATGGCCAGTGTTTGTTAAAATGATTATTTGTCTGATACTGCTTATGGTGCTTCAACAGAAGTATTGCATTAGTCATTGAGAAGCCAGCTAATAGTATGATGTATGATTTACTGTATAAGGTTCTCATTACTATTTGAGATGATAAAAGCAAAGATAGATTTGATGTATAGTAGAATAGCACTAAGTTGCAGCTTTGGATAAATGAGTATGCTTTCACTACTGACTCTTTATGGCTCATTGCATTGCTAATGCTTTGGAATATTTTTTTGTTGTTGTTGTTTAGTTGTTAAGTCATGTCCGATTCTTCGTGACTCCATGGACCAGAGCATGTCAGGCCCTCCTGTCTTTCAGTGCCTCCCGGAGTTGGGTCAAAATCTTTTACTGTCTCTAAATTTCAGAATCTGTCAGCCAGGACTGCCAGATTCCAATTCAACAAGAATTTATTTATTTATTTATTTATTTATTTATTTATTTATTTATTTATTTATTTATTTATTTATTTATTTATTTATTTATTTATTTATTTAATATCCCGCCTATCTGGTCGGGTCAGGACCACTCTAGGCGGCTAACAACCATAAAAAGTACAATAAAAATATATAAACAATTTAAATAATAAAAGCCAAAGACAGAGTGAGAGAAATAATAGGAGAGGAAAGAAAAAGCGTCAGGAATTGTTTAATGGGAAGGCCTGCCGAAACATCCATGTCTTTAATTGATTTTTAAAGATACCCAGTGAGGGAGCCCCGCAAATCTCTGGAGGCAGGTTGTTCCAGAGGTGAGGAGCCACCGCCGAGAAGGCCTGATTTCTTGTCTTTTCCTTCCGGGCCTCCTTCGGCGTTAGGCTCCTCAGCCTCACCTCCTGGCTCACGCGAGTGACATGGGTAGACATTGGTGGGAGTAGGCGTTCCGCCAAGTAACGAGGCCCTAAACCATTTAGGGCTTTGTACGTAAGCATCAAAACTTTGAAGTCGATGCGGAATCGGATGGGCAGCCAATGCAGTGCGGCCAGAGTGGATGAGATGTGTTGGTATTTTTTCACTCCACTAATTAACCTGGCCGCCGCATTCTGCACCACCTGTAGTTTCCGCAGCAGCCTCAAAGGTAGCCCCACGTAGAGCGCATTGCAGTGGTCTAATCTTGAGACTATGAGCGCATGCATCAAGGTAGTGAGTGCCCCCACATCAAGGTAGGGCTGCAGCTGTGCTATCCGCCTGAGATGAAAAAAGGCGGTGCGGACCACCGACGCCACCTGGGATTCCATGGTGAGCACCGGGTCCAGATGGATCCCCAAACTGTGGACCCCATCCATGGCAGGGAGGGTCACCCCCCCCCAAAAAAGAGAGGGAAGTGTTTGTCTCTTTAAGAAACCCATTTTAAATAAAGTCAATAAGGAATAATTTTACATTATATGAGTGGGTTGTGAGTTCATCTGATACTGAGAGGATACAGCGATCATGCCAGCTAGACACATCACACTTTCAGTTTGTTTGTCAGGCATTCCTTCCTCCTCAGCTCAATTCAATGCCCTTCTCACCATATCTCCACCTGTGGGCAGCAGTGATGTGTGGCCAGTAATGGCAGCATCGAGGTAGAGTAGCAATAACAGCAGCTGACATAAGCCTCACATGTTAGATGAATACCAAAGCTGTGTATGAATATTCAGTTCCCCCTGCAGGTTCATCTTCTCCCCCATTGATGGTGGCCCTTCTTACTGTACCTAGAGGATGTCTGGGATTCAACCTCCATATGCAAGTTACATGGGTGTGACGTTATGATCCAAGCTCCTGCTTCTCATCTGTGAGGAGCTAGGGAAGAGAAATACATGAGTCTTGATTTTGTTGTGCGCCTCTCAGTCCCAAACGTATTCTCATCTGATTGCTTTGTTCATATCAGATTATGAGACTTCTTTTTAATCCCCCGTGGAAATCTTTATGCATTTTGCCTAGCTTTTTTTTTTGCTTCATGTTTTCCTAGTGTACACATTTCATGGACTTCCCCCTGGATTAAGGTGTGAGTAAAAATTTGTTTGTAGAACTATTGATGGAGACTCATAACATTGTACAGGAAGCAGCAACAAAAACCATCTCAAAGAAAAAGAAATGCAAGAAAGCAAAGTGGCTGTCCAATGAGGCCTTACAAATAGCAGAGAAGAGAAGGGAAACAAAATGCAAGGGAGATAGAGAAAGTTACAGAAAATTGAATGCAGACTTCCAAAGAATAGCAAGGAGACACAAGAGGGCCTTCTTAAATGAACAATGCAAAGAAAGAGAGGAAAATAATAGAAAGGGGAAAAAACAGATCTGTTCAAGAAAATTGGTATTATTAAAGGAATATTTTGTATAAAGATGGACATGATAAAGGACAAAATTGGTAGGGACCTAACAGAAGCAGAAGACATCAAGAAGAAGTGGCAAGAATACACAGAGGAATTACACCAGAAAGATCTGGATGTCCTGGACAACCCAGAAAGTGTGGTTGCTGACCTTGAGCCAGACATCCTGGAGAGTGAAGACAAGTGGGCCTTAGAAAGCATGGCTAACAACAAAGCCAGTGGAGTTGATGGCATTCCAGTGGAACTATTTAAAATCTTAAAAGATGGCACTGTAAAGGTGCTACACTCAATATGCCAGCAAGTTTGGAAAACTCAGCAGTGGCCAGAGGATTGGAAAAAGATCAGTCTATGTCCCAATCCCAAAGAAGGGCAGTGCCAAAGAATGCTTTAACTACCGTATAATTGCACTCATTTAACATGCTAGCAAAGTTATGCTCAAAATCCTACAAGGTAGGCTTCAGCAGTCTGTGGACCAAGAACTCCCAGAAGTACAAGCTGGATTTCAAAGGGGCAGAGGAACTAGAGACCAAATTGCTAACATGCACTGGATTATGGACAAAGCCAGAGAGTTCCAGCAAAACATCTACTTCTGCTTTATTGATTACACAAAAGCCTTTGACTGTGTGGACCACAACAAACTATGACAAGTGCTTAAAGAAATTGGAGTGCCTGACCACCTTATCCATCTCCTGAGAAATCTATATGTGGGACAGGAAGCAGCAGTTAGAACTGGATAAGGAACAACTGATTCATTCAAAATTGGGAAAGGAGTACGACAAGGCTGTATATTGTCCCCCTGCCTATTTAACTTATATGCAGAATACATCATGTAAAAGGCAGGACTGGATGAATCCCAAACCAGAATTAAGATTGCCGGAAGAAATATCAACAACCTCCGATATGCAGATGATACCACTCTGATGGCAGAAAGTGAGGAGGAATTAAAGAACCTTTTAATGAGGGTGAAAGAGGAGAGTGCAAAAAATGGTCTGAGGCTCAACATAAATAAAAAAAACTAAGATCATGGCCACTGGTCCCATCATCTCCTGGCAAATAGAAGGGGAAGATATGGAGGCAGTGACAGATTTTACTCTCTTGGGCTCCATGATCACTGCAGATGGTGACAGAAGCCACAAAATTAAAAGACCCCTGCTTCATACGAGGAAAGCGATGACAAACCTAGACAGCATCTTAAAAAGCAGAGACATCACCTTGGCGACAAAGGTCCACATAGTCAAAGCTACGGTTTTTCCAGTAGCGATGTATGAAAGTGAGAGCTGGGCCATAAAGAAGGCTCACTGCCAAAAAATTGATGCTTTTGAATTGTGGTGCTAGAGGAGACTCCTGAGAGTCCCCTGGACTGCAAAGAGAACAAACCTATCCATTTTGAAGGAAATCAACCCTGAGTGCTCACTGGAAGGACAGATCCTGAAGCTGAGGCTCCAATACTTTGGCCATCTCATGAGAAGAGAAGACTCCCTGGAAAAGACCCTGATGTTGGGAAAGTGTGAAGGCAAGAGGATGACAGAGGATGAGATGGATGGACAGTGTCACCGAAGCTACCAACATGAATTTAACCCAACTCTGGGAGGCAATGGAAGACAGGAGGGCCTGGTGTGCTCTGGTCCATGGGGTCATGAAGAGTCAGACATGACTTAACAACTAAACAACAACAAAGAAATTTGTATTTTAAAATATAAACATGGCTTTTTGCACATGTTGTGTCTTTGAAATTTACCTTAATACTCATAGATGTTTTTCTTTCTGAGGCAAGATGAACTTTGGAAAACAGATACTTCAGTCAAGAACATTGACTTCAAAGAAATTCATTCCCATCCCTCTGGCAGTTGATGCCCAATGTGGTTTGTAGGATGGAAAGCACTGCAACCTAAGATATATTAGGCCCGGTATGATAATTCATTGCTTTCTGCTACTTCTCTTCTGTTCCTAGCTATTCTCTTTCATAGAAACACTCACACAGAGTGTGAGGCTGGGTCATTCAAGCAGAAAAGAGATACAAGTGAAGCCCTGTACCTCTTGTCTATTAAAAAGGTAGGGGAGAGTCAGCTGGCTGGGGATCCTCAGGTTGAGTTGGGACACCAATGCATTTTTCCTGGTAGACCACTCACTTTGAGTAGATCTAGGTGAGCCTGGATGTAATTGTTGCTGTTACATGCCTTCAAGTCCCTTCCCACTTATGGAGGCACATAACAGCAACAATTAAAATGAACACTTATGGTGTCCTTAACAGAGTTTTCAAAATATGTGAGATATTCAAGGGCGGATCTACCATTGCTGCCCACCAGTGATTTTCTGTCACTGAGTGTGGATTTGAATCTACATGTCCTGAGTACTCATCTGATACTCTCTCCACGACACAATACTGGCTTTCAGAAATTGGAGTATTAACCGTGTTCCATATTGTTCACTCCTAGACTGTATTAACAGAGGTACTAGGATCAGCAGCTAGAGAAGCCAGCCAGCCACCCAACCAGCTGTAATTCTGTGGAGGGGAAGGAGACTGAAAGTTTTAATCCACACTGTAGTCTTAGTGACATTATAATGTCACCTGAAGTAGGTTAAATTGTCACACAACGTAGCCTTACACATTAAGAAAGTGGCAAAACAGGAAGACAGAATATATCTAGGGCAAGTTGCAAAGTGGAAACTTATACAACACTTCCCCACTGTGAGATATAGGCTCAGCTCAAGCATGTCTTCACCACAGGGGGACATGAATGATGGCCCCCTTTGAATGTCACCCACAGTCTTCAGATATAAAGTTTGACTCACTGATGCTTCATTTTTTACCTACTCCTTATAGCATGCAGTTCCACAATCAGAGAGTTTTATGGGTGGGCAAGGATTACAATGTCAGTCTCTGAAGTTGAAACGAGGGTTACAAGCTTTCTTTGTCTTTTCCTCCTTTAAATTCTGGCCTTTTGCTTGACTTCACATACAGTATAGGGATTTTGAAATCAAAGCTTTCAGTTTCCTTTTATCCTGATACTATGGCATTTTTTTAAATGTATATACTTGCTTGTAACCTGCTGTTTAGGGCATAGCCCTTTTGAGGTGGACTACATAGTCAAAAAACAATAAAATACGTTCAAAACCTGAACATCCAAATATTTTCAAGCTAGCAGCATGAAAAAGTGGGACAGCATTTATAGGAAAATTGTGACATGGAATCCAATAAACACAAAAAACGTTGTTGAAAACAGCTCTATCATTTATCTAAATGAGAATATGACTACATTGGCAAATAATCTGTGAAATGCTTGGGGACTTGGACAGATTCACAATATTTTCCATTGATCACATGATGTACAAGTCTGTAAGTAGAAGCCTGGAGTCTCCCTCCAACCCCTCTCTAATCTGTAGGGTTTTTTTAAATTTACCTCCACTACCTTTTGGGAACTGAATGCATTCACATCAGTTCAGACAGTGTGATTGCTTGAACCATCATGGAAGGGTTGTATTGGATGCCATTCCAGTGGGCTACAGCAATGAGAGAGGCAGGGCAACAGGGAAACAGGCTATTTGAATCCTCTTTTCTGGTGTCTCAATCTGCCTTCATCTTCTTTTTTCTTTTCTTTTCTTTTCTTTTCTTTTCAGGGCTTGCTAATCTAATGCCAGGGTAGATAAGTTGCCATAGGAAAAAGAGGAAGATGTTGTCAATCAGCCTTGTTTCCACTTTGTTAAGGTAGCTCTTGTCTAACCATGCATCCCATAAATCTGGATGGCCAGAGCACAATAGAGCTACAATAGAGCTACCATAACAAAGCTTTTGAGTGCCAGTTCCTGTCCCCTGATGACTCCTGGGTGGTGGGCTAACAAGTGAATTAACCTAGGGAAACCTGACTTCCTGGGTACAACTTCATAGCTGATCCATTCAGATCTTTCCTGCAGTGTAGTCACACCGTGAATTCTACAAATATGTTATTTACTATAAACACTTCAAGGAGAAGTAAGCTCTATAACCTGGAGATGTCATGGAAAAGAATCTGTCTGTCTTGTCTGCCAATCAAACTGACTTTCCTGGTGAGTCTCCAGACTCAGATTCTCAAAATTCTGAAGGCATAACTGATGCCCAAATAGGTTTGCATGGGTGTTGGTACATATAGTTTGGACTTAGAATCATAGAATAATGAAGTTGTAAGGGGCATAAAAGGCCATCAAGTCCTGCTTACTGCAGGAATACATATACAGAATCATAGAATTAACAATGTGATGATTTGGCTGAAAATCTGTCGTGAAGCTCCACATGTGCAACCGGGATGGAATCACCATCAGTGGAAAACCACCAAACAATGCAATGAAGTTGTGTACAACTCAAGATTTCTAAAGAAAGCCTTTAATCAGTGGCAGTTTCCTCCCCCTCCTCCTGCTGTCATCCCCATAATGTCATCCTGTGTGATAGGATATCAGCCTTTGAACCAATGAGCACCACCTGCACATTCACTGATAGCACTGAATCCAGAAGAAAGCCTAAGGTACAATCTTAGAGCTTCTGAAATCGTAACCAAAATGACATGGTTGACCCTTTCCTGGAGCACATCAGACAACTTTTCTGGAAGAACAGTAAGAATTTCATCCATCCCACACATCTGCTGGAAGCGCCACTCTACAAAGAATGGAACATCTGACAACTCCTGTTCTATTCTTGCTAGCAATCTCATCTCTCACATAGAAGAAGGAAGGACAGGGGCATCTTCAGTGCTAGAGTTAAACCTGAACAGCAAGAAAGGACAATTAGATGTTGTGGAAATGGTGTGAATGTTGAGGGAACATGGTCATTTCCTTGGAATTCAAGTCTGAAAACTGAGCTTAACTGGATGCACAATATGGACTTGGAAGCTCTATTCAACTGCTGGCAAATCATGTATACTTACAGAGGTAGATAGGAATGCTTATCCCTGAGCCCTTTGTTTCAAGTGAAGAGCATAATGTGGAGAGCTTCTGCTAGTTATAGGGAGTAGGGAGGGTTCTCCATGTGAGTAAGGACATGGATAAAGTGTGTCTTATGTGGAAAGCCCCCATGCATAGCAGAGGGTATGTACTTCAGATTCATAGCTCTCCATTTATTAGACAGTAATAAAGCTGGAAATAGAGGAAGACACAGCTAAAATATTGCTCTCTATCTGTGGTAATTATGCACAATTTGGTAGTGATTGAATTAAGGCAAAGGTAAATCAGTTCAAAAACATAGAAAAAACTTGAGTACAAGGAATTTTGATGCAACAGAATTCCAGAGGGATAGGAGATATTGAAAACTGAAATACTAACACTGTGAGCAGCCCCTGCTGCTCCCTCCATTATGAGACCATAAGTACTGGTACAACTTCACTTTTATTATATCCACACAAAGAATCACACTGTCACAACAGTTTGTGTAACCACAGGCATGTCTTAGGCAGTGAATCAGGTAGTTCTAGTTCCTTGTCAGCCAGGACCTCTGGGCTGACCAAAGAGAAAGTCTCTACCAGAACACGCCTCCTGTGGACCTGATATGCTCAGGCCCCTCCGAAGGAGGAATGCAAAAAGAACTGGGTGGCAGAGCTGGGTTCACACAACTAGAGTTCTGACAGAAGCAACTGCCTAAGCCAACCAAGCTTTAGGCTCAGTGGCAGAAACAAGCAGAGGGTGAGGATTGAACACAAGTTGGGAGGAGGTTCTGTTTTTCCTCTAGGTGTCGGGGGTTTCCATGAACGTGCAGCCAACCTGCCCCCCCAGCCTTCGGTTCCTGGTCTCACCCTGATAGCTTCTGCAGGACAGGGCAACACCCCCCCCCACCCCATGACCTCCCCAGTCTCTCTCTGGCAACACACCTTCATCTTCTGCTGCTGTTGTTGTCAGGAATTCCTGTGTATTCCCATTCTTCCTCAGAGTTTCCCTCTTTCTCCCATCTCTGTCCTATTTCTAATCTGGCCAAGGCCACAGCTGTGCTTGTGGGGGCCTGGACGGTGTCTTCTCTGCTCTATGGCCCAGGAGCTCTGCAAGCAGATGACATTTTCCCCCCCTCCGACCTGTCAAGGGGGCCTAGCCACTCTGGCACTTAGCCACAGCCAGCCAGCTGACTGTAGCTGGCTCACAGACACATTTACAAGGTATTTCATAGAAAAGGAGAAATAAGAAACATATAAAGATGCTAGTAATATGGTTGCACAAAGGAGCATGTATAGAGTGGTGGGCTCTTGTTCAACACTTTGGCCATTAGCCTATGGTGTCCCTTTTGTCTCCTAGGCTATTTAATATCTACATGAAACTGCTGGGAGAGGTTGTCTGGAGTTTTGCGGTTCAGTATCACCAGTAAGCTGATAACACCCAACTCTATCTCTCCTTTCTATCTAAATCCAAGGAAGCTGTTTCTGTTCTAAATCAGTGTCTGGTGTCAGTAATGGACTGGAAATGTAATAAACTGAAACTTAATCCGGACAAGACAGAGGTGCTCCTGGTCAGTTGAAAAGCAGCTCAAGGAATAGGGTTGTAACCTATGCTGGATGGGGTTACACTCCCTCTGAAGGAGCCAATGAGGGAACGGAAGGTGGTGCTAAAGGGGGAGGGGCTGGGATATAAAGGGGGGTGTATGGAGTATGAGAGGGAGAATGTGAGTCTGTGAGTCAGTGAGAGTAGGGTTCTGTGTTTCAGTGAGTTCAGTGAGTGAGAGAGATTGATTAGCAACTTGTGATTTACCTATTACATATCACTGATCAAATAAACAAGTTTAACTTTCAAAGTAACACATGTCTCATTGAATAATTGGTATTGAAACAGCAATACCTGGTGGCAGCAACTAAGGAAGAAGAGTGAGCACCTCCTGGAGGCCTGAGAGAATAGAGGCTTCAGCGCGCTCGCTACAGTAACCTATGCTGGATGGGGTTACACTCCCTCTGAAAACACAGGCACACAGCTTGGAGTTGTTCCTTGATTCACCTCTGAGCCTGGATGCCCAGGTTTCAGCAGAGGCCAGGAGTGCCTTTGCACAGTTAAAACTAGTGCGCCAGCTGCACTCGCTTCTTGAGAAGGTTTATATAGCTACAGTGATAATTGCCCTAGTTATATCTCAGTTGGATTACTGTAACATGCTCTTTGTGGGGCTGCCTTTGGAAAGTGTTCGGAAACTCCAAAGGGTCCAAAATGCTGCAGCCAGATTGTTAACTGGGGCTGGTTACAGAGAACACATAACTCCCCTGTTACAGCAGCTCCACTGGCTGCCAATCTGTTTCTGGGCACAATTCAAAGTGCTGGTTTTAACCTAGAAAGCCAAAAATGGCTTGGGTGCAAGCTATCTAAAAGACTGCATCTCCCTCTACAAGCCTGCCTGGGCATTAAGATCATCAGGAGAGGCCTTTCTCTCAGTCCCACCACCCTCACAGGTGCACTTGATGGGGACACAGGAGAGGGCTTTCTCTGTTGCTGCTTCCAGACTCTGGAACTCCCTCCCACAGGAAGCTAGGCTATCCCCATCATTGTTGCCCTTCCACAAGCAGGCAAAGACCTTTCTGTTCAGGCAAGCTTACCCTGAGAAGGGTTTTCAAATGAATAGTTGTGCTTTGTTGTTTTAAATGTGTTTTATTATTGATTTTATTTACCATTTTAATATAATACTTGTTTAATTCTTTTTAAATATTTGTATACTTACTATTTTTAGGTTTTAAATACTGTTTTTAATTATGTTAGCTGCCTTGGGTCCTTTTAAGGAGAAAGGCAGGAAATAACCAACCAACCAACCAACCAACTAAGCTTCTTTGGCTACATTAAGAACAAGAAGGGGGGAGTTGCCAACTGTTTAGGGAAGATGGCTAACTGTTGACATGCTACAGAGAGAAGGCATAGCTACTGAACTCCTATTTTGGTACAGTCTTGCCTCACAAAGGGATTGTGTTTAACCTGGGACAGAAAAAGCAAATGATGCAAAACCCTGCAGCCCAGACCAGGTCTGGAGAGCACCTACCTGCTTTAATTGATTCATGGCCAGAAGACTTACTCCCTTGGAGTCTGCAGATGTTCTTTCAGAGATACAGTGGTGCCTCACAAGACGAGTGCTTTGTTTAACAAAGAAATCGCATCACGACAAAGATTTTGCGATCACAAAAGGGATCGCAAAACAATGTTTCCTATGTGGTTTTTTCACTTTGCGATTATCAGTTACCTGCTTCGCTAACCGATTATCGCAAAATGAAGATTTTCTGATATGGTCTGATATGGTCGGCGCTCCTGTCGAAGCTCAGGTCACCCTATGGAATAGGGAGATGACCCGGGCGGTTGACACGATTGCGCCTAAGCGTCCTCTCCCTGCTCGCCGAGCCCAGACAGCTCCCTGGTATACTTCTGAACTGCGGGCGATGAAGCGAGAGGGGAGACGGCTGGAGCGCAGGTGGAGGAAATCCCGCTGGGAGTCCGATCGAACACGACTTAGAGCCCATTATCGGGCCTATTTCGTGGCAATACGGCTGGCAAAACGGCAATATTTCTCCAGCCGTATTGCTTCCTCAGAATGTCGTCCAGCAGAGCTGTTTCGGGTGGTCCGGGATCTTCTTCAACCGGGAAATCCGGTGGAGGTCCCGGACTGCTCATCAGCTCGCTGTGATGAGTTTGCCATACATTTTGAGGGAAAAATCGCTCAGATTCGCAGTGGGTTGGACTCCACAGTTACTGCAGAATCAGAGGATGTGTCCAGTGCGCCGTGCTTAGGTCCAGTATTAATGGATGAGTTTCAATTGTTGAGACCTGATGATGTGGACAGGGTGCTTGGATCTGTCCGTTCTACCACCACTCCGCTCGACCCTTGCCCATCCTGGCTAATTGGAAGATCAGCCAGGGGGGTTCGCACCTGGGTCCAGGAGGCCGTGAATGCCTCTCTGAGAGAGGGAGTGGTCCCTACCGCCTTGAAAGAGGCGGTGATTCGACCACTCCTTAAAAAGCCTAACCTGGACCCAAGGCTGGTGGTCAACTACCGACCAGTGGCAAACCTCCCTTATTTGGGCAAGGTGTTGGAGCGGGTTGTGGCCGGGCAACTCCAGGCGCTGCTGGATGAAACGGATTTTCTGGATCCATTTCAATCGGGTTTCAGGCCGGGTTTTGGTACAGAGACTGCCTTGGTCGCCCTGTACGATGACCTTTGCCGGGAGAGAGACAGGGGGAGTGTGACCCTGTTGATACTCCTGGACCTCTCAGCGGCTTTCGACACCATCGACCATGGTGTCCTTCTGGATAGGCTGGCTGGGTTGGGAGTTGGGGGCACTGTTTTACAGTGGTTCCGCTCCTTCCTGGCTGACCGTGTCCAGAGGGTGGTGCTGGGGGACAGTTGCTCTGCCCCATGGCATTTATGTCATGGGGTTCCTCAGGGCTCAATACTGTCCCCCATGCTGTTCAACATCTACATGAAACCGCTGGGAGAGGTCATCAGGAGGTTTGGGCTGAGGAGTCAGCAATATGCTGACGATACTCAGCTCTACCTCTCGTTTTCCACCAATCCAGGTGAGGCAGTTTCTGTGCTGAACTCGTGTCTGGACCTGATAATGGACTGGATGAGGGTTAATAAATTGAAACTCAATCCAGACAAGACGGAAGTGCTGTTAGTGGGTGCTTCGCCGGACAGGCTGGAGGGCCATTTCCCTGCCCTGAATGGGGTTGCACTCCCCCTAAGGGACAGGGTCCGCAGCTTGGGGGTGCTCCTGGACCCCAGTCTAACACTGGAAGCCCAGGTGGACTCGGTGGCCAGGGGCGCCTTCCTTCAGCTGCGGAAATTATACCAGCTACGGCCCTACCTGGACGAGCGGAGTCTCATGACAGTCACACATGCACTGGTAACATCCCGCATAGATTACTGCAATGCGCTTTACGTGGGGCTGCCTTTGAAGACGGTCCGGCGATTGCAACTGGTCCAGAATCGAGCTGCGCGGCTGGTGAGTGGTGCAGCTGCCACGGAACATATCAAGCCGATTCTGTATAAGTTACATTGGCTACCAGTTGCTGCCCGGGCCCAATTCAAAGTGCTTGTTTTGACATATAAAGCCCTAAACGGCTTGGGCCCTGGATACCTGAAGGACCGCCTCCTTCCATATGAACCTACCCGGCAGTTAAGATCTAGCCAGGGGGCCCTTTTGAAAGAGCTGTCCCTTAAGGAGGTAAGAGGGACGGCTTGTAGACAAAGGGCCTTTTCGGCAGCTGCCCCCAGACTATGGAATGCCCTCCCGACTGAGATTCGTCTGGCGCCGACGCTGATGACATTTCGGCGCCAGGTCAAAACCTTCCTGTTCCAGAAGGCTTTTAACTGAAATAATATTAGCTGTGGGTCTGATGGCAATTTTAATTGTATTTTAATTGTATTTTAATTATTTTATCTTTTGCTGTATTGAATTTTAATTATTGTAAGCCGCCCAGAGACCTCTGGGTAGTTTGGGCGGCATATAAATTGAATAAATAAATAAATAAATAAATAAGATTTTCGCACAGCTGATTGGCGGTTTCAAAATGGCCACCGGGTTAAAAAAATGGCTGCCTGCTGTTTTCTGGGATGGATTCCTCACTGCACGGGCAGCGAAAATGGCCGCACTATGGAGGATCTTTGCTGGACAGTGAGTTTCAAGCCCATAGGAACGCATTAATCGGGTTTTAATGCGTTTCTATGGGCTTTTAAAAATCGCTTTATGATGTTTTCGTTCTACAGCGATTTCGCTGGAACGAATTAACATCGTAATGCGAGGCACAACTGTACTGGTTAAAACCGTTACTTATCACATTAAGTCACTGTGGCGTTCACCCTCGTGCCCCTGCCTGACCCTCCAAACACAGAGCACACTGAAGGCAAACTACTACTCCTTTTTACCCCACTGCCACCAATTGATCACTAAATTAACTTTAATTATGGAAGGATGAAGATGCAGGTCCAAACTTCACTGTCTTTTAAATAAAATGTTTTCATTGATTACAGATGTTATTATTAATCATAGGTAACTTCTAATATATCAATCACAACCTTCTATTACTTATTACAATTCTTATTCACTTTCCACTCTAATCACCTAAGATCTCCCAAATACCACACTCTATCTCCTTCTCCACTTTCTCACTCTGACTCCTGACTCTGACTCCCTCTTACTGACTCTTACTGACTGACTCCCTCTCTGACTCTGACTCTTTATTACATTTCTCTTGGCTCCGCCTCCTAGCAACACTAGCCTACAACATGAACATTCATAACTACTTAACATAATAAGGGTGAACGCTACAATCACAGTTCATGTAGTGCCATTGAATCAATGGAGATTTGGCGACTTACCACTTTAAGCAACAGGATTTCAGTCAGTGTCTGTGATCTTGGAGATTTCATGGGCCAGAAGACTGGCAAATGTTCACGACATCAAGAAAGAAAAGATGAGGGTTTAGAAAATGACAGACAAGTCAGCCTGGTGTCAACCTCCATTCTTCTTTGGACAGAGTTACTAAAGATCATCGGAATGCTGTGGACATAGTAGATCATAATTTCAGCAAAGCATGAGGAAGTATACAGGAAGAAATGGTTCCACTCTACATTACTTGATACTGTTGAGCTTTGATAAGAGAAAATTAAAGGGAAAATTTGACAGTGATCTTAAAATAGTTGAAATCTTTTTACTGATGAAGGTGAAGCAGACTGCTCCTGCCTTCTGGTCTGGTCTGCAAATGGCTGCAAATTGCAGATTTGCAGGAAGGGGCATGAGCTATAGGTGTCTTTAGGTGTAGCCCAAATCAGTGTAGAATACATCACCATCCTACCGGAGGGATTCCCCTGGAAGAAGCTTTACCCCTCTGTTAGAGGTAGATTCTGGACCCAGTGGCTCAAGGTTGACTCAGCCTTCAGTCATTCTGAGGTTAGTAAATAGAGGACCCAGTTTGCTGGGCCCCCCAATGTGTAGCCTGCATGCTTGAATTGTAAACCAGCAAGAGTGCTTTAAGCACTATGGGGCAGTATATAATCAGCACACTTTAAATCTTGTCCAGCTTTGCAAACATCTTTACTAATTAAAGGGAATTTCTTGGTGTGCCCAACTCACATGGAAAGCAATTAAGTTGCATGCACCCTCCCAAAGGAAGCCTTTAAACAGCAGCGATTGGCTCCTGCTTATGACATCATCCCTATTTTGCATGCGGAGATGTGCAACAGGATTTCAGACAGTTTTGTCAGTGCCGTTATCGTCATACAGTAATGCAGTGATGTTGACTTTTCAGGAGAGGAATATGCTGTTGGATTTTACTTTAAGGTCCCTTACCTTGTGACCCAGCAAACCAAAACAACTCATTTTCAATATATTGTGGCCTGCTAATATTGCTTTTGCAAACACCCATTTTTGCCAATCCCAGGCAGGGGAAGAAACTAGACCCATTGCATAGCCCCAGATGCCAGCCACTACATATAGGTGCTGAACTGCAAAACATTGGTCTATATAATGAGGACTAAATAACCCTCAGTGTCTTCCTAAGTTCCATTAGTATCAACAGTAGATATATATTTAAAAAAACTGTCCCTCTCCTCAGAGAATCAATTACCAGTTTTTGAAACAATCAGCAAGTAGTATCCTCTTTGGTAATATTCCTTTTGGTAATTTAAAGCCAGTGCAATGGAAGCTATTGTCTAAAAGAGAAAAAGAGAGATCATCTACAGCCAGTGTCCCTGTGTGGCATTCTTAGCACTTATTTCATCATGATTATTACAGTGCTATTGCCCACCGCATCTCAGTTAAGAGTGTGTCAGCACTTCTGTTATAAAGTTCTATTTTCAGGGCCTGAAAATTGGCTGTAAATTCTTGCTCCAAGGGGCATATATGATATTTGAGGGCTTTTGGTGTGTGTGTCTTTTTATTTGGGAGCGGACTTGTGTTAGGAAATTAGAAAATCTGTATTAGTGCTATACTTCTATTAGGCCATCCCAGAGGAAAAGAAACTGAGTGGAGGCTGTTGAGACCTCAGCAGGTTAAGCTTCAAGTGGGGATGGAAGGAAGGGAAACAGTAGTGCTACATTTTCTGTGTGGTGTTTTGAAATAAAATGGAAGAAGACGAGTCTGTAGGCCATCGCATCAAGCTCTTGCCCAGACGTTGTTGGGCTGCAATTTCTCTTAGCTCTTCTCAGCATAGCAGGGATGATGAGATCTGTAGTCCAACAGCATGTATAGAGCCACAGGTTGCCCACTTCTGCTGTCTCTGGCAAATTATTTGGCTTGTGGCTTCACCATTAGGAATGCTTTGATCAAGAAACACAGGAAAGTTTGGTGTCCTCCATTTTGGAAACTACATAGCACAATAACATCTTTCCATGAACTTTTTTTTGGCTTTTCCCCCAAAAAACATTTCTGCTCCAGGTGCAGTGATGGGTTTCATTTTTCATTGAAATTTCCCACTTCAAATACATGCTTTTAAAAATTATATGTCATCACTGAAACAGCAGCTGTGACAGAGGAAGTGGGCTGGGTAATCCAACCCATGAATTCATTAAGCCACATTTGTAGGGTTTTAAATGACAAAAGCTTTGTCAAGTTCACATGAAATGTTGAGACATTTCATTCAGGTGCCAGGCAGTGAAGTTTCCACTCAGGGCCATAGACTATGGCTGATAGGAATTCTATAAAGGGATGGTTGCCTGACATGGTGCCCAGTTCATAGGACAGCACATGGTAGAGTTCTCTTGTCATACAGTTTACTATGAGGACATTGCAATATTGTTCTAACCAGAGAGTGGTTAGGTGCACAGCAAGGTGACTAATAATCAACTTGAACCTGAGAACTCTGGGTTGTTTTCTGTAGGATACCTGTGGGCTAACAGAAATAAAAAGTCAAAATAGGTGTTTGATTGTGAAGAGGACAATAGCATGGATTCTCCTGTTAGTTTACCATCATGCTTCACCCCAGGACCCAAAGCTAATACCCAGCTAATATCAGAATCGACCATGGAGTCAGGAGACCTGGAGGGTAGGAAGGCAGACCTAGAAAGGGAGGAGAGGCCCCACGCTCAAGAACTGAGGCCCTATCCATGGAGATGGTGGCAGAGACACCAAGGGAAAAGAGACAACTCCTAGGGTGGAAGAAGGAAATTGTGTGTCCCTTGTGCCTGGGAGATATAAAAGCCACCTTGCCAAGAACAGAGACAGAAACCCCCAAGGGGAACGAACTGGCAAGAGGTGGGTTGCCAGACAGAGGAGGTCAGAAAGATTAGTCCTGGATCTCTGGACAGAGAGGAGGAGGACTTTGAGGAAGTGAAACCCTAAGGAGGATCTCTGGGAGACCTGTTGGGGGGGAGGAGTCCCCAGAGGAAAAGCCAGAGCCCCTCCAGAGAAAGGGACTACCTGTACATCCTTAAGGAAGACCCCTAGACAGGGGTCTTGCTGCACTTAAAGTCCTTAAAGGAGGGGGGGGAGCATCAAAAACCTAGTCCTCCACCCTGACTTTCCTACTAGGGGAGAGCATCCAGCAGCCAGACAAGCAGAGGAGGACAGATATTAAACC
This sequence comes from Pogona vitticeps, assembly GCF_051106095.1. Classification (NCBI taxonomy): domain Eukaryota; kingdom Metazoa; phylum Chordata; class Lepidosauria; order Squamata; family Agamidae; genus Pogona; species Pogona vitticeps. The sequence goes on along the minus strand of NC_135783.1, from coordinate 224,629,643 downwards.
TGGAGAGCCAATGGCCACCCAGATTTGACACTGGCAGAGAAAACACCAGCAAGAACTCCAGTGCCAGAATGAGAGGGAGGAGATCGGACCTTGAGCTGGGGAGAGAACTCTCACATATTTGCCCTCATTGCAGTCATACTGGCCCCCACTCTTAGGTATTTCATTGTGTTTACAGAGTCCTGGGGCTGGATTAAAGAGTGATGGGCAAATGCCCTCCCTGGTGACAAGACTGGGGTTGAGATTCCAGTAAAGAGAACTGGGAGGCAGAGACTCAAAGGCCAAACATTGGACCAGTGAATCTAACTAGGTCAGAGGGCTCTATGGTTGTTGCAGCTCAGTTACGTAAATGTTGCCCCTTCCCAATTCCAATAAATCATTTTGTGTGTGAATGTTCCTGTCTTAGTTTATGCATCAGAGAATGAAGGATGCCTGCCGAACAAGCTAGGGCTGGCTGGGCTTAAAAACTGTTCACCTTCTGACAACAGGATCTCCTCAGAGATGTGTGCCTCAATAATCAGACTTCCAAATCAAGCCAATGTTTAGCTTCCAGTGACCAAGCACAAAACAAAGCATGCTAAATGCAAGATGTGTGGGTGAGGAAAATCACATGCCACAGCCAACAGACTTCTGAATATGTGCTGAGCATATAGTTTGACCTGAAGACATTAAATAAGGGGGAAAAAAGCATAGTGTTCCTTAATTTCATCTGTTTCCATCCAAAATAAATGGGCTATAGATTTGGGAAACTCAAGGTTTTAAAGACTAGAAGAGTTTTCCTCTCTTGCTCAAGCCTTTCTCCATTTTGACCAAGAAAGAAAAGCATCTGTGCTATTTACAAGTCCAACTTTAATTTTAGCTCTAGTTCAATTTGCACCAAGCAAGCTAAAATCTGGACAGCTCTGACAGATCCCTGCCTTTTACATGCTTAGTGTTTCCTGTCACACAGCAGCCAATTGAGAGATTACGTGCATGGGAAGGCTTAGTCCCTTGAGCATATTAAGAAGGTTCTCTGTACACCTGTACTCTGGATGCTTGCTACTAATTTCCAGACCACCTTCCATTCCAGGATGGAGAATCTGTGGGTTCCAGTTGCACAGTCCCTTTCCATAGCCATGCTGAAAGTGCCTTTGGAGAGCAGAAATCCAGAAGATCTTCGAAGCCAAAAGGGATATCATCATCAATCCATTCTGTGGCTTGTAGGAGATTAGAATATTTTGCTCAGGCAGAACTGGGGGAGTGTGTGGGGGAGGCAGAGATTTACTTATCATAGCCTGTCTATTCTCAGTGAGATGATGTGTGCAACATAACCTTCGGGCTCAGTGAGTTGCCTTTGATTTAATCACATCACTTCACATAACTTATCTGCAGGTAGCAGGAGATAAATCACTCACCAGTTGCTTCTTGGAAATTCAAAGCTTTTTAAAATAAGCTGCATATTTGTGTACCTTGACGCTGCCTTTAAGCAGCTTTAATTTGTGCAGCCCACGCTTACTCAGCACTTCACTATAACTCTTATTGACCTTGACAGCTGTCACACTCCACATCCAGTTTTATGTAGCCAGAGGTGTCAATATTGAGGAAAAATGAGTGGAACACGTGTGTCATTTTATTTTCAAGTCAGAACCAAGCATGCACTTCCACAAGCACTCAGCAATACAACAGCCGGCCCCATTCAGTCACTTTTAAAATAAATGGAGAACAAAGATAATGATGAGGAGTGTTCGGGCCTTGCCCTCCTCTGTTGTTGCCTTTAGCACAAAACACAACTGTCTGATGAAGAAGATATTGCTCTCTCTGTGTAGGTCCCTCATGTGAGCCAGAACGAAAGGGGCTAGGAAGGACCATTCTGGGCTGGGGTGACCTGTCAATTAAACCTAGAACTAACCAATTGTTCCCTCCCTGCCTCTGATTTCAAAGACAGCCGCAGCTCTCTGCTTAAGAGTCTCTTCCCCCTCTCTTCTTAGTCCACTGGCAGTTAGTATGCAGTTTTTGCAATTATGCAGTTAGAATGTAGTCTGCAGGAGGCTGCTGGAAGCAGGTTGTGAGTCTGTTGAGGCCTACTGCTGAAAGTTAAGCTGTCATTTTTGTACAGTATGCTGTTTTTTCAATTATAAGTAAATGAATGTTTTTTATTCTTTCTCTTACCAATCTCTCAGAGTGAATTATTAAGACTGTAAGTACGGGTTGATGAGATGACAAGAGATGGTCTACTCAAAGGAGACTTGAAGTTCTGTTAGTTTTTAGCCAAAATTCAGAACTCTGCAATAGTTCTGACCGACCAGGAGAGGGTACACAAACCAAGCAGTCTCTCCCTCTCCAATGACGGAATCCAGGGGTGGCTAGCATGTTCCCCCTCATCCTGTATGTTCTTGACCCACCTTAAAAGATGACTGAACAAGGATATTGTACTTAGGCAAGGTTTTTCGTATGAGGCAGATTTTTCATACAGATTTGTAAGAACCGTGGAAGAGAAATAAATATCTGATTCCTTCACAGGTTTGTGATCTATTTGAATCCCACACCTTGGCCACCATTGTAGATAAGGGCCCTCTCATGAATCTTCATGTGCCTAAATCTCACTCATGGCAAATCCTGAAAAGTAAAAAAAAATAAAAAAGAAATGTTACAAAATCACACATCTCAGTTCCAGCACACAAACAATCTCTTGTAGATACCATTAACATAAAACCAGTGTTGCCTTATTTTGTATCTTTCCTTGAAGCCAACTATAATTGGATGGATTTGCAGTCCCTACAATCTCCTCCAAGCCCCACCCCTACATCGCCAAATCTTTTTGGGCTGTTGTTATATTCTGTTTCTTTTTTAAAAAGCGGGGGAGGATGTCATCTGACTGAAATTACATTTCAGGACAAATTGCCCTAGCGGGAGCTGTGGATAGAAAGGCAAGTCTTGAAAAGCAAACAATAGCTTTGGAGGTCAAAAGAGGCCTTTCTTTATGTGTAGAAGCAGCTTGCTGGAAAAATGGACTTGGGAGGAGAGTTTAAAAAAAAAAGATGTGAGCATGGGCTTGTGTCAGCAGGCATTGCCAGATTATGTTATCTACTGTGTTTCTACACTGAAGTACTGTCTTCTGTGGAAAGTGCCTACCTGGACAAGCTGCTTGAGGAGACCACAAAGCTGGCAAGGTTCAAATGTTCAAATGTCTACCCAAAGGTCACCTTCCCAGTGTCATTAAAAAGTCCCCCATTTATGTTTGTTCAAAAGAGGAAGGGGACGTGCATCAAATATGTCCCCTAGTCAAGCCAAACACAGTGCATTGACCTGTGTATTGTTGTCTCCAAGTAGTGAGCTGGTCTGTGTTTGTAGAGCTGGTATCTCTATTTCTGGACACATTCCAGGGAAACCAGTTACTGTACTTTTTTTTTACTACAATCTCCAGAATCCCCCAACCAGCATGGATAGTGGCTCTGCTGGCTGTGGGATTCTGGGGACAGATGTCTAGAAATAAACATTTCCAAAGTCTGAGCCAGACCAGAAGTTTTGTGAGTAAGGTGATAAGAAAAGAAATATACTTTTGATGGCTAGTCCAATGTTTGTATTTTGTGTGTTGTTGTTTTTTGAGTAAGGAGATGTCAGCTGGTATAAGTGCTTGGTACAGAGGTTTTATTTAGGGAGGTAGATGATTTCAGTAGCATGCACATTTAGTACTTAAATGTATTAACACCAGCTTCCTGTGTTTGGAAGGCCTTGGACTGTGCTGTAAAAGTAATTTAATAAAATCAATGAGCTTTATTCTGTATGCTGGCTGACTGAATAGCTTAGTAGTTTAAGTATCTGGCTGTGGAGGCAGAGATTGGGAGTCTGATTTCTCACTGTGCCTGCAGGGAGAAGAGACAGCCTGTGTGACCTTGGGCAAGCTACACAGTCCCAGAAGGGAATGATAAACCATTTCTGAGTACTCTCTACCTAGAAAAGGGTTGCCATAAATCAGGATTTGCTTGACAGCAAGCGCGTGATGATGATCCTATATGCACGTGCCTGCGTCACATTGAATTCAGCAGAGCTTACTTCTGAACAGGCACGCACAGGATGATGCAGTAAAATTGTGCACAACTTGTGTCTCTGTGCACAATTTCAGAAACTCTTTGTGTGTGTGTGTGTGTGTGTGTGTGTGTGTGTGTCCTTCAGTAGTACACACTTCAATCAAATTCATTGAATTTGAACTAGTTATGGAGCTGGGCCAGAGTGCCTGGCAGAAACCATGTCTGAGGTCTGGGTAACCACTGTTACCTTCTTCAATAGAGTTGTTCCACTACAGATCACCACAATTTATTTCTTTATTTTGAAAATGTGGACTGAAGTCACTTCTGGGGCCCCTCTGGGATTACAAGGCCTGAAGCTTAAGCTTCATTAGTTTCACAGCAGATCCGGCCCTCTGTATACGATTCCTAACCGAGAGCAGAGTTTGGAGAAGTAATTTTTCTAAGCTCTGAGTATTTGAAACATACATAACTTTGTGCAGTATCCCATGGAGAAGAAGCAGATACTATTTATTAGGGCTCAGTCCAATTCACTGCTTGTGAATTAAATAAAAATCCCATACAAGACAATGAGAGACTTGGTCCATCTGTACAGTATATCAGAATGATGACAACCATGTCAGTTTCCAGGTATTGCTGGAATGAGCCCCTATTGTCCCTGATCAGGGAGATGAGAATTGCAGCCCACCAAGATCTAGGGTGCCACACATTCCAAACCTTTAGTATGCAAGATTTGCTTCAATGGGTCAGAGCGCAGCATGTGCTTAATCCCTTCTACCACAATTGAAACCACTCAGGTTTTAAATAGCTTTTAACTTCACTTGCAATAGATCTATTGTTACTTTAAAAATCTAGACTTCAGCACTTTGTACTTCAATTACATTCTGTCATAGACCATGATTAACCAAGGGGCATTTTTAAAAGGCGAAAGACAAAAGACCATTTCTGGAAATACAAATAAATCTAACTCTGAGTCCCTAGCCTCATAGAATAAAGGGGACTTGTTACATCAACACTTACCGTATTTTTCGCTCTATAAGACGCACTTTTCCACCCCAAAAAAGTGGTGGGGGAGTGTCTGCGTCTTATGGAGCAAATACTATAAAACAGTGCTCTCCAGGGCCCGGCGGGGGGAGGGAGGGGGGAGCCTCAGAAGGGTCTGAGAGTGCCTTCCTGGAAGGCACTCTTGGACTCTTCCGAAGTTACCCCACCCCACCCCCACGGGCCCAGCGGGCTGAAATTGCCAGAACATTTTTCCCTGTTTTCCTCCCCTAAAAATGAAGTGCATCTTATGGAGAGATGCGTCTTATGGAGCGAAAAATACGGTATGTTCATTCCATTGATTTAACTATTCTAGTTGGGATCAATAACTGGATTTAGCTCAGAAAAAATAACTGCAAAAATAAATGAACAGCTAGAATCATTTCAAATTTCATTTTTCCTCATCTTCTTAAAAAAACTTGATATGCTTGTATGTAATTTCAGGTATACCAAAAATCCACTTGAAACACAATGGACTCCTCCCTAGAGCCAGGTGTGCATCATGGTGTTATTGCAGTATTCATTTTATATGTGATTTTAAATTTGAAAGGCAAAATGTAAGACAACTTGCCCTTTTAAAAAACATTCATTGGATCCCTAGTGAATTATTTTTTTAAAGAATGTATGAATCAGCCTTGCTTCCACTTCGAGCACTTTTTTTACCTTTTCTGGCAGATGGAGGAGATTTAGTACCAAAGCATCTCTGAATGCAGGGCAAATGTTTAATATATAGGTGATCAAAAATGCTATGTTCAATATTTTTGGTAGAGATTCAGCCCTTCTGAGAGAATACCTGGAGAGTGTTTTGTTGCCCAATTGATGCATACCTTGGCAGTTTGAGGGTGACCTCTGTGACCTGGTACATTTTGATTAGCATAGTTATTTGCTGGTCTTTTCTTCTTCTTCCAAAAAGTAAGGTAATCAATTTTAGGTCACAATTGAAATGTCACATGTGACAGTAACTGTCCAACAGCAGTGACATCTGTCATCAAGAGTTACTGCAGCAGATGGCACTGTGCTCTGATTGTTAGTGCCAGGCCATTCCTGGGGATAGTTGGTCATCGGCAGATGCTGAGGCCACTGAGCCACAGTGAGATCCAAAATACTGTAGGTCTGCTCAAAAGTATGTATGTGTGGGATTAAGGCCTAACCCCGTACCCCCATACCTGTCCTCTCAGAAATACACCTCCTTACCTGATGCCTACTCCAAGTGAGTCTACTATTTCCAGGTAAGTATACCTGGGTTGTCAGCCATGGAATACTAGCCAGATTCAGAAGGAAGCTCACACGGATGAAAACAGATGGACATAAGAGAATGTTGCAAGCTCACCAAAGCCTGGGAGACTGTAGCAGTCTTGATGCTGGAAATAAGTATGCACGTACAGTCTTCTTACACAGCTTTTATTGGAATGAAATTGTTTGTTGACCTTCAAGAGAAGAAATTGTCCTTCATCTTCTCTTAAGTGGCCAGTAAAGATTGCTAAAAAAAAAGTTTTAAGGTGATAAAATTCTAGGAATACATCCTCGAAAAGGGATCCTCCAGGACAACCTTGTACTGGCTGTTATAAACTTGCCAGAAGCTCAGGGGAGGGGGGCATCTACCGTTTTCAGGTTTAGCTTTTCAAGTGGCTTGTTGACTTTATAGAAGATTTCCCTTAAAACACAAAGTTCTGCAATTCTAAAGTAGCATTCACAAGCACAACAGACATACAAACCCTTGGGAACCAGTCTGTTGAACAAAAGGAGACTTTGGTTTCAGTACATTGTATTACAGCTTTGTTCCAAGCATCACAGGGTACAGGAAAAATGCTGTCTGCAACTTGGTACAGGTTCAGTATATACAGTAAAATCTGACTAAACCTAAAACCTTTATTGGAGTGGTAGATTGAAATACTCCAGGAATCGAATGGTTTTGTTTTAATCTATTTACTAGCTAATGGACCCAACCCATGAATGCCATCTTCAACCCAGTGCCCTCTCTTCTCTCTGTGCACCTCTTTCTTTTGCACACTGTCTTCCTCCCCTCCTTTCCTCCACCATCTTCAAACCCATTTAGCTTATCTGAGATGTTCAGCTCCCAGAATTCCCCAGTCAGCACGATTCATGAACATTTAGAACTCCCCTGTCCAAAAAAGTATGGCAAAATTTAAAGCCCATAAAAGTCTGAATTTAGCTCATCCATTTTTTAAAAAATGATGTGCCACATGGTTCTGTAGTCAACACAAAATAACTGGGGTGATCCCGAGAACCCCTAGATTATTTTCATATATGCCGCATAGTCTTTATGTCAATTCTGTCCATCCCAAGCTAGCCAGCCATTTTCACATGATGCAGTAACAAAAGGGCAAACGGACAAAACTTTACTTATGCACACAAACACACACGTACTTTGGATCTACATTTGTTGCTTCATCTTTCCAAAAGTCATGTATGTCTCTTATCACAGGACTGATAAACCCAGGTGTAAGCAACAGGTAGAAACCATGAAGACATTTCTTTTCTTTTTAAAATACTACAGTTGTATGAAGGTGTTTACTTTCACAATGCAAAAATTAAAATGAATATAGAACTATGATTGAATATATGGCCATGGAAACTCTCTCTCTCTCTCTCTCTCTCTCTCTCTCTCTCTCTCTCTCTCTGTGTGTGTGTGTGTGTGTGTGTGTGTGTAACTGGTAAAAGAGCATGTTAAATATCTCACTTACCTTGAAAGCCCTACTAGGGTTTCTAAGTTCTGACATGACAGCATATAATGCAGAACTGTGATTAGCATAGGACAGAGATGGCTTGAAACCAGTGGATGGCTAGGCAAAAAGAGGTTAAAATGGTTTTAATCTTTCTATCAAAGTGATTTCCATAGAAAGTATATTACTTTATATGATTAGGTGTGCAGCAAATTAATTCTGTAGACCACATACTACATTCCTCAGGTGGTGTCTTCTACAAAGATGATGCATCAGCTGGGTATGGAACAAAGGGTAGTTGTACCATAGTAAATAGTTTTCTTTGCAGTATTCTCTCCCATCCCTAATCAAACTGATTTTATCAACTGTGCAAAGTTAACGGTTCTAAGGGATGACAATCATAAAATTCTAAGATGTTCCACAGCTTGAGGAAAGAGAGATGGTGAGAGGTTAATGCTCTCCATTGTCTAATTGCACAAGAACACCACTCTTTGTAAATGACAGTAAATGGGTTTTCTCTTTGCTTCTCAGTGCAAATCTCATCGAACAGCTCAATTATTTTGAGGATTATTATTGTTGCCATTTTGAGCAGAAGATAAAGACAGAGAGGGAAAGACAAGAAGAAAGGAACTGCTGAGGAATTCTGTTTACTGCCCAAGTCTCATAAGATCTATAGTTCAAACACTCACATTTCTTCTAAGAAAGAAACTTGAACAGTTGTATTTTCTTTTACCAAGAGAAATTAGTCCAATAAAAAGTCACATTATCTACTTTGTGTCAAGAATCCCAGTGACAAATTGCAAGATAATTTTGAATCACATCCACCTAATTACAACCTCTTTACTTTCGCTAATGAGATAAATATTATGCTTGGATATCCTGTGTTTTGACAGCTGTGGATGAGTGCAAGTACTTAGCAGAATACATTAAAATTAAAAGAAAAGGCTAGTTTTTACAGTTGAATAGCAATGTAGTTAAATTACACAAAGTGGTCTGCTTCCAAGACAACATTGCCTTACCGTTATATGACAGCATCCCAGAGAAATTTATTCATTTGCTTATTGTAAAATGTCTGTGTAGTCTTGTGTTAGGCTAACGTGGTCATTCAAACGTTGTGCACAAGGATCATAGCTATTTAATTACACCCAAGCTCATATTAGGTATTCTTAAGGGCAGTGTTTCCCAAGCTGGGAATCATAAAGTATTTTCTGAGGGGTTGTGGCTCACCATATATGTGTTGTAGCCCTTGTTAAATAATTTCTTCCTTGACCTTTCAGAGCAGGATATTAAAGTTAGTGTGTATGTGTATGTATGAGAAACAGGTCTTTTGGGGAAGAAAGAAGCCTCTGCTATCTGAAATGGGATGACTTTATCCTATTAAAAATGCCTTTTTATGCAAATGTGGTAGTGGTGGGTTTGCAGATTACTTTGCTTTTATAAAAGGGGTTGCCAACTGCGGGAGGGCAGTGGAAGACAGGAGGGCCTGGCGTGCTCTGGTCCATGGGGTCACGAAGAGTCGGACACAACTAAACAACTAAACAACAATAACTCAAAGAAGGTTGGGAACCACTGCTTTAGGGTTATTCTTCACATCCTAAGGAAGGAAACATAACATTGGTGGGCATGTATGGCTCTTGGCACCAAACCAGTATTTTCAGGGCCAGAGACAATATATTTTAGTGCTGAACATTATGATTGCCATTAAAAATTGCTTGGCTCAAAAAGGTGACCAAAGGAGTACCAAAGCATGTGCACAAAGATCAAGGAACTGTGAAATGTGTAAAATATAGAAAGTTAGACCTTAAAGGTTGTTACCACTGATCGCTCTGTGTAAACTAAAGAGAAAAGAGGTGCAAGAAGGATGAAGCTGGCAGATCAGTTTGAATACAGCACAGTATCATTGTTCAGAGCTGCCACGTTTAAAGTCAAGATAGTCTCTGGTGGTGGTGGTGAAACAGCAGAAAGAATTACAATTACCTCCAAAGGTGATGGGCAACCACGCTGCCCACAGTGCCACACATACAAGGACTGGTGGTGGATTGGAAGACTGGCAGATGTGCTTGGAATGTCAGGTGCCTTCCATGCTTAGTAGGTATAGCCAGGACCAGCATCCCCTTGCACCCCTGCTCTCTGTCTTATACCCATGAACACAAAGCATTTCCCCACACCTAGGCAGACACGCTCACATTTTCAGCATGTGAACATGAGAAGGTTTTGGTCTCCATTCCCTTCATCCTGAAAGCCTACTGTGCTATATCTTCCATCTGTCCATCTGATTAGTGCAGGGTTCATTGACGAACATGGATCTATATGTTCTTCAGTTGTTTCCCGTAGAACTTGGCTAGGCTAGAGCAGCATTGCATGATTTTAAAAAGGAAAATATCACATGGGAATGACTGTCGCCATTTAAAGAGATTTGTCAGGATAGAGAAACACAGTTCAACTTGGAGAAGAAAATGCATGGGGAAAGTTACTTCCATGTGTCAAATCCCTCATTTAAACCGCCACCTTCTCCTGCTCAGCTTTCAGACACTGGTAAGACCTGAGGAGGACTCTCCCCCTCCTTCCTGTGTAAATTGCCATGCATAGATGCCTATTCAACAGGTCAGAAGAGTGCATTTTAAATGGTGGCCAATATATGGCAATTGTAGCAGTGGAGGAAGGTAGATTTTAGTGTATGAAAAATATCAGAATAATAACTCCTCAGAGACATATTTCTTTATTTAAAATATTTTTACCCTACCTTTCTTCTTAAAAAGAACCCATAGTAAGATGTACAGTGCAGCCACATGCATATCTAGTCACATGTCTCATGCTATTCAGGGGACTTATTCCTAGGTATGTATGCTTACGATCGCAACCAAAATTTCACCAATCCCATTCTAAATTTAGATACCTTCCCAGTTTCTCCCATCCTTACTCTAGAGAAATCACTATGAGCTTCTATGATATGGGTCTGAATTAATCACCAATCTAAGGTTCCACTAGGAGGGCCTGGCATGCTCTGGTCCATGGGGTCATGAAGAGTCGGACACGACTTAATGACTAAACAGCAACAAAAAGGTTCCATTTGTCTATGTTCTTATCAGAACTACTTGCTCTTACAAGTAAACCACTTAAACATCTGTGCATGTTCCCATTTCACAGATGTGGTTTGATATGATCTGCTTTTACAATTCTGATCACTTATTGGCGATAGAAGGAATGTGGTGATGACAGGGAGATTGGGCTTGATCAATGCTGAGCAGCATCACAGCCATTCAGATAATACAGGTGCTGTCACTGTGCACCACAAATTTGTCATTTCATGATCTTCCAACTCCTTCAGTTTCTTTATTCCATGTTTTGCCAGACCTTAATAACAATGGCATTTTTATGTGTGTGCTTTCACATTTTTCATTGCTTGCCCATGCATCCAAATATGTGCCAACATGTCCTTTGATATTTTATGGGTTGCTGCTGCCTTCCATTCCATCTCATCCCACCTTTGTTTTCCTACAATGCTCGTTGACTGTTCCATGACCTTTAAACACCCTCCATTTCCTCTTTCTTCCATTTTTTCCTACCTCTTTAGCATCATTCAGTGTGTCATGTTGACTGCCCTCTCCATTTGCCAGTGCACCACCTAAAAACCTGCATATAATTTTGAAATATTTAATGTTTGTATTGCTAGTCCTTGTGCAACTGGGTCTTAAAAAATACTAATTCCCTCAAGAGGTGTGTTTTGGAACCACCAGGAGACTGTACGTCTACTTGATATTCAAATAGAATAGAAGACCAGAGAGAACTCCCTGTCAGTCCCTTCAGCAGGGATCTATTTGAAACCATTTGTTCTGAAATGACAATTGCTCCTCCTTAGGCTACTGTAAGCAAATGTCACTCTAAGACAAAGGCTATGTGATAGAGTCCCACAGGGTAATTGATTGCACTGCAAAACCTTGGTGTGATGCTGCCACTTGTCCCAGCTAAGCTGCACAGCGTTCACAGGGAAGTGACTACCTATGTCGAACATGCATAGAATCAAAAATATAAGGACAGAGGCTCTGATCCTTCAGCATGTTCAGCATATTGTTAAGGGATTTGAAGACCTCTTTGCCAATGACCTCCAAGCTATTAATCTGGCACACTGCACAAAGACGAAAGTAGTGATTATTGGCAAGCCCCAGGCTTTAACTTTGCTTTTGCCTCCGTATTGCTCTATATGCCTTCTTGGGCACAAGCATCACTTAGATGTGTGGCTTCTTTAGTGCATTTTGAAATCAGCAGGTAATGAACACGACTGAAGATTCACCCTGTCTGTTCCATAATCAGCAGGGTTGGTGGCGGTGAATGATGATCTGCTGTCATTTCAAAGCCACATGACACAATCATGGCTGTGAAGGAGTAAATGTCTTTCAGGGGGTGGTGGCATGCTGTCAGTCATCCCCCTGGTGCTACAAGATCTGTTTGGATGCAAATAAGGATTTGGCCGCTGCTTCATTTGCCTGCATACCTAAACACCTGCAATAATTCAAATAATGTACAGCTATTGATTTTCATAATCTCCATCCCCAGTCTCTATTCATTTTGTAGTGAAATGGGTACCTTCTGTTCCCTTGAAGGATATACAGTGAGATTTCACATTACAAGATGTGGTTCACCTCTGGCTTGTACTTTCAGTCAGCGTGCAACTTCTTAATATATTTCTTGCTTTATATAAGAGGCGCTCATGATTTATTGTGGATTGGCCAGTTTTAGAAGTAGCAAGAAACACTATAGCAGCCAGGGTGTGTTTTTACTCTGGGAAAGGCCAAAGAAAATACTTTGCCCTCAAACTTAGATGCCTTGGAAATAATTTAGCACACTCCTTTGTCTGTAGACATTGGCCATGCCTGCTGGGCCTAATGGGATTTGTAGTGCAATGGCTCTGCATGCATCCATAGTGGTCAAACCCACAATGCATGCACTTAATACTAACTAACCAGATGCTTCTGGTAGCACCACCTTGCCATTCCCTGTGTCTGCATATGTCGAAGTCATTTCAGTTATAGCCATAGCAGTAAATACAACATTTAAATTGTGCTTCTTTTTGCCAAAATAACTATGTCACACTTCTGCACCTCTCGAGAGGAGATCTGGTCAACAAAGCAGATCCAAAGCGAAGGTACCACCTTCTGTTCATGAATTGCCCTTACTCAATAGAGGATCTACAGTTAAAGCAGGAAGAGAATGTATTACATGTGTGTGCATGAGCGTATGTTTCAAACTATGTTTTTCCACCACTGATGGTAATGGAGAGCCAGGTTCATGACATTGTTATCTGAAAACATTTGCAAGGTGCATGTTGTTGTTGCCTGCAATTGCAAGGATCATGTCTATGCTGAAGTAGATAATGCTGTGATTTTAAACTATTGGCATGAAGCACAGGACTCTGAAGTTCTTCCTTAGCCATTAGAGGTGGGTGAATCACAGTTTACAGTGATGAAATACTTGTGCGCTCCTTTCAGCTTTCACTAAAAGCTCTCAACGCACGGTAGTGCCTTTTGAAATGGTGTTTCTTTTGGAAGGGGAAACTTGGGAATAGAGAACAAACGTTATTGTTCCCAGAACTTTTTATATAGAAGTATTGTTAAAACAAAACTCCAACGTGATAAGTTTTATTGATTGTTCTTGTCTACCTGGAAACTCTTTTGTGCTGTCAGTGTTTCTAACAGGCATACTCGACCCCCCACCCCACCTCCAAGACCTCAGTGCTAGCAATCTGTGCGGGAGGAATGGAAGAGATTGCTTTTTATTTTGAGCAAAAGTGGTTGGGTCTGCATTGCCTCCACAAAAGAAAAGACAACTCTGTTGTTGTTGTTTTGTTTGTTTGTTTTGATTTCTGATCTGCGCTGGTTTCCAAGAGGCAACTCTTGTTTGCTTTGTGTTTTGAACATTTTTCTCCACCCTGGACAACTCAGTGAGTTGGCTACCTGGATGTGGAGACAGAAATCAGGAATTTGATTCAGCACAGTACTTCCTTGGGAAAGAGCAAGGCAGCATGGTCTTGAGCAAGCTGCACAAACACAGAGTATCCCTAGAAGAAGGGAATAGCAAAATATCTCTAAGTACTTCATACCTAGGAAACCCTGAAAAGGGTCACTGTAATTCAGAATTGACTCAGTGGCACATACTTACTAATTATCCCATCTCACTTTTCTGATTTTATTCCTCCATTCCCTGAACTATATCTAAGGGCTAAATTCTTTCCTTATATTTGTCTTCTATAAAGACTTTTCTCCACCTTAGGTTAGTCGACTAATCTATGCTTCGATTCAATCCTTCAAAAAACCCTCTAGCTTATTAATATGGGATATTGCTTATGTATCCATGATTCAAAATGCCAGAAAAATCAGCAGACTTTGTGTTGCAATACCACATCTGTGTTCTCAGCAAGAAAAAGGACACCAAGCTTTATACAGCAAAGGGCAGTCTGAATGTTGATTATACTGGTGTCAGCGGTAGGATATGGTGTACAGGACCTCCTTGTGTGCTCACAAAAAAGGCACCAAAGAAGAGAAAATTCAAGAAACTGACTCCTTTTTTTTAATCAATTAACTACTTGAGACTCAGCACAAAGTAATTGTTGTGGCTGTTTTCATACATGTACTCTAGGTTTCTATTGCTCGGGGCATAAGGCAGTCTCAGCTCTTTGCACTCAAATACATCCATCTATAGCTATAAGGTATAGGATTGTTAATCCCCAAGCGCATGAATTTTATGTGCTTCTGCCCCATGTGACCCAGGGCACAGTGCTGTTAGCCACCTGTACTGAGAAAGAAGTCTCAGCCAGATTCTTTTCATGTGCTACTCAGGGTCAATGTTCTTTATGCTCAAAAGTGGAGCACAAGATTTGGAGACAAAATATAGATTCTCGTTCAAAAACTTGGGCAAACACCATTTGCAGTTGTGTGTGGTGTGGATCTTTTAGCAAAGGATGCTTCCTGGAGATTTTCTTGAACCTTTGGGAAGGTCAGTAGATAACACTAGACAAGCCTTTGCTTGCTATTTGGGGAAGGATGAGCCCACACTCTGAAAAAACTGCTTCTTTCCATATAAACCTGCCAGTAATTTATGATTGCTCTTGGAGGTTTTGTTATTTATGTCCCACCAATTATAGAAGTGGGCTGGAGGCATTCAAGGAAGAGCTTTTTCGGTCTCAGCATCTGTCTTGTCAAGGCTGACAAAGGTTCTTTTGGAATTTGGTGACATCAATGGAGGAAAAGGCATAAAATTTTATTTAAAAGACAACGGACGGCAAAGCAAAAAAATATAAGTGTAGTGGGCCACTCTGACGTCACTGCCAATTCAGGCCTCTCAGAGTGCCCACCACTCCTCTTCACACTGCTGCCACCAAATATAATTATTGCTTAAGGAGGACAAAGGTTTCTTTCAAACAAAACAGGTTTATTGTGCTAACAAAATAAAATATGTAAATCACTGGTTGATAATCACGATGTAAATCACTTTTTTATTTAATCAATTACACAGACTTTCCCTCACTGACAACTCAGGCTCACAGGCCTTTAAACCAGCTATCTCAAGCTCATCCTTATCCGGTCCTTATCTCTACACACACACCCTTATATAATTCAGCTCCTCCCCCTTCAGCACCACCCTCTGTCCCCTCATTGGCTGATGATCCACTACCCAGCTATGAAGGACAGGTGAGGTCAGGGCTGCCTGTTACAATAAGCCATAAAAAGCACAAGATGGAGAGAAACGTCATGCCCCACTGGCATGCTGGAAGTACCTGAAGAATGGTAGCAGGAGGCAGTTGTTGTGTAGGACCTCTCCGAAGTCTGATCTTTGTTGAAGCCCCACCGTGGCCAAAATCCTGGTCTTTATATACATTTTCAGAGCATACACTTACTAATTAACACATCTTTCTGTTAGCCGATTTCTTGGATGTTTATATTGCATGAACTGGCAAAATGGTAACAAAACATCTCACTAGTGAGCAAATGGACAACCAACGAGACATTAAAGATGACAGTCGGACATCAAGGTATAACTCCTGTTAGGAGTCTAGGACCTTGGTATGCCTTATCACTTTTTGAACTTCTCACCCCAGCCCTTATGCAATAAGCAACTTGGTAATTTGGAAGGAGGAGAAGAGATAGCCGCGTTGGTCTGCTCAAGCACTGTAAGCAAAAACAAAATAAAAACAAAATTTAATAAAAATAAAAGAACACATAAAAGTAACCTCAAAGTAACCTCTGATGCCTTGCCCATATCTAGCAAGAGCATTTTACACTGTCTTGCATTTAGTATGTACAGCATCTTAAGCAGTGAGCAAAGGGAAGGATACTGCTGTGTACCACACTCTACCTTCTTTTCATTCTTCGGCAATGGACACTATTATGGGCTTCCCTCCCTAGGGAGGTCAAAGTGCCTCTTCATTATGCTTCAGATGGTCAATGAAAACTGTCTTGTTCCATTGAACGTTTAATGGATTCTAATGTCATTGTTTGATTTTATCATAATGAATGTTGTTGCTCCTGTTTCTATTTTATTATTATGACATACTCAATTTATTCTCTTTTTGTTGCTGTTTTTATCTGAATTTTGCAAATAGCCTTGAACACCCACTTAGTGGTGGAGTGATTTATTAAGTTGTCTAATAACGGTCATCATAAACAGCATATTTCGTTCTCCAGTTGAGAAAGATGCCAATTACAGATAGTAGACAAAAGATAGCAATTCTTATGTTGCAGGAGTAGCGGTTGCTTAAGCAAATAATCCCACTGATGTCAATGTGACTTCATAGAACTTCCCAACCTAACCAATTAGAATATTTATTGTGTCACTCCTCTGTGCTACAGGAGCCGGCTTTGCCTCATTTCGTATGAATATTGCATTACTTCTTCGCTTGGCAGTAAGAAATTATTGCACATCAACTACAACTATAGCTGTCGCCTGTCTCTAGGCTTGCAGAATGGTAAGCAATCTTGGTCTTGCAAAATGTGGGCTGCAGCTATGTCATAAAGTAGCCGGTTTTGAAATCTCCTGTCTGCTCTCCGAATCTACCTGATTTTACCAAAAATAAGTTGAAATTAAATTAAATGAAAGCAAAATGCTCTATTTTTAAAGTGTGTTGCATCTATAATACACTTTCCATTCCATTTTCAAATAGAAAACTGCATTTTATCCTCTGTCAAATTGAAAATGAGCCCTGTGCGGTGCAAGTAAGAAGATTAATGAGCCTCAGCGTTTATTTCTTAAGTGCATTTTAAAGGCAAGCAGTAGTTTCTGTTTCTTTTATTACATTTCTGCATTTGATTTTGTTTGTCAGGTTAAGATGGCAACTTCACATAAAGTGGAAGATTGGCTAAGATTATATGAATGCCTGTTTCCATGTTTTTGCATTCTTAATCAATCATCTCTGGCAAAAAGGAGGGGTTTTTTTCTCATCAGCCTGATTTGCAACAGACAGCAGTTTATTTATGGTCCATTTTGATGGGTATATACACATTGCTTATCAAAAGTCTCCTCTGCTCTCCCTCTGCACTTCTTCCGTTTGATTTTATATTTTGATTATGAATGGAGCTGTAAAAGCAATCTTCTGAAGCTCACCAACACTAACAGTATAATCCTGTTCAGGTCTGCTTAGAACTAAATCCTATTATGTCTAATGGGACTTCCTCCCAGGTAAATGTGTATAAGACGAGAGCATTAGACTTTGTGCCCTAGCATCACGGGTTTCATCCACCATGCAAAAATTGGATATATATTTTCCAAGATCAAATATCTGTACAGTATATAGGTAATTTATGGCACAGAACTAGACAGGTGGACTATAGAAGAAGGAGAAGCTAGTTCCAAATTAAAGTTCTTGTTACCAGTTAGTTTCTTGAGATGATTACATACACAGAGCTGTAACTAGTCATTTTGGCACCTGAGGCAAGTGGCATCACCCTTGCCTGTTCCACCATGAAGCATGAATGTGAGCTGCCCAAGGAAAAGGAGGAGGAGAATTTGGTGTATTCCCTGAAAGAAAGAGATTTATTTTAATTTTTGGGGTCATTTATTTTCCTAACACTCGGCTCTAGATTCATCTCTAGGTTTTGATGCCCTAGATGTTTTGGGTGCTCCAGGGCAAAGCCTCAATTGTTCTTCTTTAGTTATACCCTGAAGGATAGTAAGAACAAAAAATGTTCTGTCTCCAGGGCCGTAAACCTCTGAACAGAGGTGAGGGAGTCCTTGTGTGCACAGTAAACCATGCAAGCTGCTCTTTGAACTTCTCTGTTACGGAACTTTCCAGAGGTGAAAGGCTGGCCTGAATCTTGCCTAAAGCAACAACAACAACAAGAAATCATTTCCTCTCTCCTTGTAATCAGCTCGAGTTTCCCTGTGACCCACAGCCTGGCCACATCAGTTTGGATCTGCTGAATTTTCTCAATGCATTTCAAGGGCAGCTCCACACAGAACACATTATGGTAATTCAAGTGGGAGATAGATAAAGCATGCGTCAGTGAAGCCTAATCCAGGACTGAGTACAACCAATACACTGGTTCTAACTGTACCAACACCCACCCACCAGTGCCTTGGTCATTCCGGCTCAGACATGAATTTAGGAGCACTCCCAAATGGCAAATCTGAGTGTTCAGGGGAAGTGTAACTCCATCTAGCACAGCCTGAAACTCTTTTTGCTTATCTGTCCTCCATCTTGTACAGATGAACCTTCACTTTATTTTCCTTCATTCTGTCCCTTTTTGACACCCAATAATGGTTTAGAACCAAAACAACTTCTTTGGATTTGGATGCGGAGTAGAAACAGAGTTTAACAGTTCAAATAGAGAACCATGAATGTTATGCCATAGTGAGTTTTCAGCTTATTGCCTGAAGCCTGAATCTCCCCTAAAAACCCACACAGAGGTGGCAGCCTTTTCAGCTTCACATAAACAGCCTTTAAACCTTCACATAGCTTCAAAAGAATTACAACCAACCAAGCCTTCAAATTTATATATGCCTCCTCTTGGGACATCATTTTCCTCCCTGATTCTTTGAGGGGGGGGGAGTTCTTCTAATATTTTTCCAGAGCTTAAGGACCTCATAATGCTTAAAATAATGGGATGCAGTGGTTTATATAACAGCAATGATTAAATCAAAAAGAGGGAGGCTTTAATAAGTAGATATGTTAAATTGTTCAAAGAGATTGCTGTCAATTCTTGTGAAATGGAAAAAGTTGGATGTTTTTGTTCTTATGTGGACTTTGTATGCTTAGTTGTGTTTTAACATGATGTAGTCTGCCTGTCGCCTTCTCCATCTTTCGATCTTTAGCCTCTTTTTCTCTGGTGCTGTTTCCGTTCTGCAATACTGATAGGTGGGCATTCTGCCACACCTCAGTTACTTCCTTCAGCTGCTATTCCGGGCTGGACAGCAGGAGTTCTTCATTCTGCACTCTCAATTCAGATCAAAATCAATTTACTATTTTCTTTAGCATTTTTCTCTGTTGCTGGTAGGCCTCTAGCAAGGCAAAGGGAGCCAATCCTGTTTCTGAAAAGGCACAAATTAGTGTGCTGTCTTCTTTAGCCCTTCCCTAGGCTGTTGCTGTTGCCGCTAATATTACCACTGCTACCAATGGTAGAACTCTATCTGGACAGCCATTATGCCACACCTTGTACAACTGAACAAAAGCAGCTTGCATGAAGAGTGCCCTTTCTGTATCCCCCAGACCTTGCTTTCAATATAAAAGATGAACTGAACAGTGAACACCAGCAGCTAAAAGAAAGGGATAGAGTTCCAGATATTTGGAAAGCTGAATATCATGGCTGATCCGGGTCTGCATCAGGGCAAAAAGAGTGTTGGGTCAGATCAGGTCTGCCTTGCGGAAGCTGAATCAGAACCTAAACCAAGGTGCAGGGAGAGGGGAATCTGTGCACAGTCCTGATATTTATATACTGTCCTACTATTTATTGGCTGCCTCAGACTCAAAAGTATATGGATTGTTTTAAAAAGTAAAAACACAGTGCAAACACAATCTGAAGAGTACTTATCTAATTTTTTAATTGATCATTTTTTCCAGCATTGTGTTTCATCAGTCAGCTTGCCCAAGCATAGCCCAAATCGTAAGACTCTGTTACCTAGTGAATGGGACAAGAGAGATTGAGAAGCAGGTTTCTCATATGGCTCCTAGAAAATTTCATTAGCTGCCCTGTTTTACCTTTGCAGATGAAAAGAGCCTGTAAAGAGGGAATTTTTTTCCTGATCTCATGGTTGTATTAATCTTATTTTAGATATGATTTTTTTGGGGGGGGGAGTTGTCAGTTTTATATGTATATTTACTTTTACTTTGGTAATTTAGATATTTGTTTGATGATGTTTAGTATTTTAATTTAATTTTGAACCCACCTTAGGAGTCTTGTTATAAGATTGGAAAAGAGATTAGAGATAAAAGAAGCAAATCAAGAAATAAACAAAAGGTTTTTTTTTTTTTACTGTTTGTGACATAAACACAAGCGCTGAACTTTATTCCTTTTCATTCAAGTCCAAGTGGTAGATGTTGTGAAATTCCTCACTTTGAACAGCTAGGAAGAATGGAAAATGACAGGGATGTTCACATGTACAGTATATTAGCTATTCATTGATAGATGGTGCCTAGAGGCCAACATATATGACCACACGTATTTTGATTGCATTCCAACATGTACATCCAGCTGTCGTGTGAAGCAGGGAGGTGCCTGGGACAGTTGGAGATGCAATTTGTGTTGGCCCAAGAAAGCAAAATCAAGAAGTATTTTTTGCATTCATCACATAAATACTATTGGACAGTGTATGTGGAAAACTTTTGGCTTAAACAATTTACAACTACACAGCAGAGAAAAGTCCAGACAGGCACCTACAGAGCAGATAAGTATAATTGCAAATCTTGCTCAAATATACCACCTCTTATTGTACAATTAGTTTTTAGTTAGATTTATCTCAACTGGCATAACATAGTCTGAAAATATTCAGTCAGAGACTCTGGTATTGGGAAAGAACAAAAATGTTTCTCTTTTACTTACAAAATCTTCATATATGTCAAAATGCAAACAAAACATTCGCTTGTTACAATATACAATATCTTAACTGGTTGGCTTCATTATTTGCTTCACTGACTGGTTACATAAACATTTTACTCAGACTGAGTCATAGAACACTGCCATTACTAACCTGTCTAACTGACACTGAATCCTAACTGAGGTAAAAAAAAAAGATGGGAAAGAGAATCTAAGGTAAAGAAGAAAACAGTTGTTTACTCTAAGTGATTGACATTTACCCACTATCTCTTCCATCCAAACTTCTAAAAGATGTAATGTGCAGGTTGTAAATTCTAATAAATACTAACTTATTTCTTCTTGTCAACTTGTCTAGTACAGCTTCAAATATTCCTTTTAAGAGGAGTTAACATAACAACATGCCAAAAGCACCTATAATTGATGGGATGATGCTCTGGGTGGCTGAGCATCTTCCTACCTTGGCTTAGTTGTTAATGTTTTCAGCATGTCACTGCTTTCACTCCTCTTAAAGGAACTTTCTAAGCTCCGAGGGTCAAACCAGATATGAAGGGAAATGCAATTCCCTGCAATTAGCACATTCTTTCTTCTGAGATTGATTGCCACAAAGATATGTACCTGGACAACCTGACTTGCAAAACTTGCAAATAAAGCTCATATTCATGAGCAATCACAAAATAAAGCTTGCTGGAATGTGAAATATGAAGCTGAATGGAATTACTTAAAGTAACAGACAGACATCTTTGACCACTGAAGAAAATGCTGCTTTTACAATATTTTACCTGCATTGTGTCGTCTGACCCCATGATGCAGATATGCTGGTATACTTTCACATTGTGCTTTGAATAGCTGAGACTGAGTAAAAACGACAGCAATATTTGTTCAAATATATGGATTCATTTAGGCACTGACAGAGGGATCAGGATGACTACCTGAACCCATTCTCCTGATAACCAGTGTACGTAGCAGCCTTTAAGCAAGGTTAGAAAGGGATGTAGTACTGGCTGGTCCACGGTTTCTCTTTACATGGAGATGCAGCCCTTCCAAGGCCACTGTGGTGTTCACCCTCGTGCCCCTTGCCTGACCATCCAGACACAGAGCACACGAAGGCAAACTACTACTCCTTTTTAGCCACTGCCACCAGTTGATCACTAAATCAACATTAGTTATGGAAGGATGACGATGCAGGTCCAAACTTCACTGTCTTTTAAATAAAACGTTTTTATTGATTACAGATATCTGAATATTAATCATAGGTAACTTCTCTTATCATCAGTCTCAACCTTCTATTTGTCATTACAGTTCTTTTTTCACTTTACACTCTAATCTAATTTCATACTGAAATCGTCCACAAAGGGTTAAACTGAATGACTACATCTCTACTGACAAAATACTCAGCACTGGCACTCCACAAGGCTGTGTCCTTAGTCCACTACTGTTCTCCATTTATTCATCAGATTGCACCAATAACCATCCCAGTAATAGGATTATCAAATTTGCAGATGATACTACACTAGTAGGACTTATCTCTGGGGATGATGAGTCTGCGTATCGGGACGAGGTATTACAGCTATCCCGCTGGTGCAAAAAAAAATAATCTTTTATTTAACATCCAAAAAACCAAGGAATTCATAGTGGACTATAGGAAAAAAAGAGCAGACATTCAGCCACTGTATATAGATGGAGTTTGTGTGGAACAGGTGGTTGAATGTAAGTTTCTTGGGACTATCATAACAAATGACCTGACTTGGAGTGCAAACACCGCTGCGTTAATCAGGAAGGCACAACAACGGTTGTATTTTCTAAGGATTCTTAGAAAGCAACAATTGACTGAGAGTTTATTAATCACCTTCTATCGGAGTTCGATTGAGAGCATATTATCCTACTGTCTCTGTGTATGGTTCACGAGCTGCACAGTGGCGGAGAAAAAGGCAATTCAAGGGGTGATCAAGACGGCCCAAAACATCATTGGCTGTTCACTCCCCTCTTTGGAAGAATTGTATAAGAACAGATGTAAGAGGAAGATATCTAACATACTGAAAGACTCCTCTCATCCGGGATATCAGCTCTTTAAACTATTACCATCAGGAAGGAGATTCAGGGTATTGAAAGCAAGGACAAGCAGATTCAAGAACAGTTTTTACCCAAGTGCAGTATTGAGTTTAAATGCGGGGCCATAAGTTTTTGGTGGACTTTTTAATTGCTGAGAGAAAACGGGGTATCTATATTTGGATGGTGAAAGTTGTGTATATTTTAACTTTTTTTTTTTGTAGTGTTGTCCAGTTTTACCTTGGGGAAGAGCACCTCATTTCGTTGCACCCACTTGTGAGCGCAATGACAAATAAATTTCTTATGTCTTATGTCTTAATCACCTCAGATCTCCCAAATACCACACTCTGTCTCCTTCTCCTGACTCTCTTATTGACTTTTACTCTTACTGACTGACTGTCTCCTTGACTCCGCCTCTTAATTACATTTCTCTCGGCTCCGCCTCTCAGCAACATTAGCCTGAAACATGAATATTCATAACTACATAACATAATACACAGAGATCTTGTCAGGTTTTCGAAGGTAACTCAAATCAAATCTAGAACTGATACTACTTGGATGGGTGACCCACTGCAGAACACCAAGCATTTGCTAGTGGGACGAGGAAGACATTCTCCCTGAAATGCCGGCGATCTGCTGTCAGTCAGAGTTAACGGTATGATTTAAAATGGACCAAAGATTTGGCTCAATATAAGGTAGCTCCCTATGTCCACATGCTGGCTAAACTCGAGGTGGGCATGGTTGGCATGATTGTTGAAAGCTTTCAATATGTGAGAATAATTTGTACAATTATATCTCATTTAGTGTATTGTATTTAACTGGTGTGCAGTGTGTATAGTAAGTGTGTGAGAGATAATAAATGTAATAACATTAAAACTTCTTTTTTACCTGGAACCATTTTTGTCTGCATTGAAGATGGCCTCTTAAGTGTGTGTTCATAATTAATTTCTTACACTTTTGTGGTCATTCATTATACATGAGCTATTTTCTTTCATCTCCAGCCATAAACATTTTAAAGTTTAGTGCTTTTCCAGATGATTGATTTATTGTGAAATAAATGCACATTTGTTACTCAGTTTTCATGGGAGATTTCTGCCAGCCAGTGCGGCTGTTGCCATAAGCGTGCGGTTGGGGAAGGGCCACAGATCAAATTTGGGGAAGACCACTATCTGGAATCCTGGACAGCCACCGCCAGTCAGTGCAGGTAGAAATGAAACAGGTGAAGCAATGACAAAGGCATTGGGGTAACACTTGTCCTGTCGTCTGGGGCCAGCCAGGATGGAAGGAATGTGTGCATTACTTTGTCTATGTGTAAGTGCTGGGGAAATGCCCTTCTGTTTACAGTAGTTCATTCTAGTTTTGGAACCATGTAAAACGTGGATGCACAGGTCTCAAAAGCATCTAATGGCCAGTGAACATGTTGTCATTACTGATTATTACTGCTCTCTGTCTCTTTTGACCATTTAATTTTAATGTTGCTTGCCCCCACCCCCACCCACCCAAAAAAGGCTACTTTTTTAGATTTGTCACAAACTTTCTCAGAAGATTTAAATACAGATATTCTGTACGGCCTTAACAAATTCAGTTTTTTCATAATGGTACATAATGTGAGACCCTCAAAGCCAAATCTAGTCCAGAAACCGTGATGTCCTTCCTGTTTTGACTGTCTTCCCAGAATGGTAAATATAAACAGGTTATTGAGTAGCTGGCAAGTTCAGTGTAACCTTGATTGTCTGTGTTTAGCTTGGTGAGTCACAAGTGGTTCAAACTTACATTCCTTTTTCCTATACTGTAGTTCTATAAGCTAGCAGCTCCCACTGAGACAATTGGCACTCTATTGCCTTTAATTTTTCTTTTTGTACAACAGCCATTAAGTAACTGTTGTGTGAGAGAATATTCTGCTTCTAGTGACTTGTTAGAGAGCTTCTCCCTGAGATTTCTCGTCCATTCCACCTGATGTTGCTGCAAATTGCCACCTAAGGGAAGCCTGGAAATCTATGGCTAGGAATTGGACCTTCTCAGTGATGAGAGCCACATTATGGAATGCATTGCCAGTGGAGTTACACCACGCCCTTAGCATTCAGAAAGTCAATCTTTTCGGAGAAGTTTTTCTGGATACCCTCCCCATGACTACCTATTACATTGTTTATTTTCATTTTAAAATTTTTTGGGGGGGTTGTTATCACCACTGGGCATTTTAAGTCATTTCCTTTCAATGATACGTGTCAGGCTGGGTGTTCTTATGTTTTTATATGTGTAAGCCACCCGGAGGAGAGACATGCCACTAGATGGGCAAGGTAAAAATCTAATTAAATGAAATGAAGAAGATAATACATAGCATTGGATTCAGGATAATTCTACTGTAGCCATGGGGGGGGGAAATATGGGGCTTTTTTGGGGGGTGGGCTTCTAGCTTTCTAACTGATGAACGCCCTTGCTATTGACATGTGTTAAGCAAGTGTGGCAAACACCTTTTTGGTTAAGACTGCTTTCTCCTGAATTTGTAATTATCTTACAGGGTCAAGCCAGCACTACATGTATTCTGCGTGCCTGACAATTCTTGGAATGCTATTTTTAAAACCCAGTGTTTTAAAGCTTGAGCCGCTATTTTTAAAACCTAGTATTAGGTATTTTAACACCTCTCCCTCTCTGAGCAAGCACTGCTGGTTACCAATAAGGTATTTTAATTTTTATAACCTTTAAAGATAGAAAAATGGTCCCAATTGACCCCAAAGTGCCATTTAAAAGAATGTGTTAGAAATAACATTCCAGTCCTCCCCCTCCACAAGCCGACCACATTAATGTTGATGTAGAAGGAATAACACTTTTGAATATAATGCGGGGGAGGGGAACTGAAACACCTTTTTCAGGGTATAGCCTTGAAAAGCATCTTTTAAAAATTAATGAAGATTAGTGAGGAATTCAGTGTAATTGATGTTTGTGTATCTGGTAAACTGTTTTCCCTTCACCTATATTCCAACAGTGACATCACTGATGTGGATTTCATTATTCTGAACTTTTACTTAGAATACACAGAGCTACCTTGAAGAATTATGCAGCTAATCAATTAGCTGCATTAGTAATCCTTAAAAAATATATAAGTGTATAATCCTTAGGCCAGTGTGTACCAGCAGGTGCAAGAACTGTCGTTTTCCTTCAGAATGCTTAAGCCCATCCTGTGCTGCTTGTTGTTATTAGAAAATACTGTTATTTACACTGTGAAGTTAAAGGAGAAAAAGGCATGGAGAGATGTGGAATGTTTCAGAGCTAGGTAATATAACTATGCAGAAGCAGAACAGAGATGTTTTAATCATGCTTGCTCTTAGTCTTTTTTGAAAATTTTATTAATCTGGGAAGTTGGGGGGGGGGAATAGCACAATGACAGTTAATTATAACTAATCCTGCAGCACTTCAACACAGACTAATAAGAACAGAGAGCTCTGCCAGCAGTTTGTTATACCCTCAAGGAAAAAAAATGCTTTTGCCTAAAATAATTCCACTTGCCTCAGACTCAGAAAGGAAGCCTGATTTGCTTAGTAAATATATTAGGTATTTGGGCTGTGGCACTCAGAAAATGGAGAAGGTAAGAAAGGAGCTCAATGCCTGTGGAGGCACTCAAACATTGGAAAGAGGGAAAGGGATTCACCCCAGTTTTGCCTTCATCCATGGGGAATCATAAGTCAGTCTTGTTTTCAACTGCTATGTGTGAACGTCCATTTAATTACCAGCAGGGCATTTGCTTATACAGGAATGATAGCAAGGGTCTCTGCACTGCTTCTGTGGAAACTGAGAGACATGGGGATGGGGGGTGGGTAAGCCCTCCAAGAGCTCAGACGAACCTTAGTCCATTTCACATGGTGAAATTCACCTCATTGTTTGGGAACAGGGGCAAAAATAATATTTTAAGATGAAGAATGGCACGTAAACCTATATTCAAAGAGTCTCTGCACTGCTTCTGTGGAAACTGAGAGACATGGGGATGGGGGGTGGGTAAGCCCTCCAAGAGCTCAGACAAACCTTGGGTCATTTCACATGGTGAAATTTCCCTCATTGTTTGGGAACAGGGGCAAAAATAATATTTTAAGATAAATAATGGCACGTAAACCTATATTCAAAAAATTAATGCAATGCAGAATGGTATATTCTTATTTAGATTTCCCCTTAGGCTTTAGGCTGAATAGCCCCATGCCTCCCTCATAAGGCCTGCAAGGGGGGGTGTAGTAATCAGAGTACTGAGATGGGTCTTAGGAGAGTGAGGTTCAAGCAAGCCATGAAACCCACTGGGTGATCTTGGGTGCATCCTTATCTGTCAGCCTGACTTACCTTACACTCTTGTTGTGAAAGTAAAGTGGAGCGGAGGAGAGCTGTATATGCTGCCTTGAACTTTTGAAAGGATAGGCAAGTAATAAATAGTTACACTGTACCCTTATTTTCTGCAATTCAAAGATCAGCATGTTCACCATAAAAGACAATGTATTTATTGTGTTGCATTGCATTTTTATGCTGCCTTTCCCTCAGTGAAGGAACTCACAAATTATTTTAAAAAAATCAGCCAACTATAAGACATGATCAATGATTGCTTTAAAAACAATTAAACATATAATAATTAGTTAAAACAGTTCCAACACCTTAACAATGCCTTAAACATAGGTAAACGTGAAACACCTGAAATCAAAAATCTGCACTACCAACTTCATTGTTAAAAGCCTGTCTTAAAAGGGTAGTCTTTACCTGTTGTTGGAAGAAATAGAGGGAGGGGGCCCAACCTCGTCTCCTGAGGCAACCTCTTGCTGTTGGAAACACAATGAAAAGATCTGTGGAATACTGCATGCTTTTTCATGGATAGGCTTGGAGACTTTACTGCCTCTGGTTAAGGACAAGACAGTACCCCTACCTACTTGCTTTTTCCATTGCCACCACACAAACTGAGCAGACAAGCAGATGAAGCTGATCAATACTGGTGAGATGACAGCAACTTAAAGCTCACTCTTGCCCTCCAATTAAGAGAAATCTCTCTGAGCATCTGCTGCCTGAAGTGACCATCTCATTCTGCTTTGTGAAAGGACTTGGTCCTGTTTGGGGCATCCTTCCCCTTATTAATCACAGCAGCAGTGCTTTGTTAGCTACTGCTAAGCAGTTGGGATGTAGTTCCTACTAAGCCATAAGAGGATGGATGCTTAAATGACTAAAAGGGTTCCACATCATTCTCACTAGTATTTCTCAAATGTTCAGAACTCAGTTCTCCTCCTGAACCTCTTTATTGTCTCATCCCTCTCTTTAACCTGATGTTAGGACTCTGTTGCATGGAGAAGCAGGGGACTTGTGTATTTGACAGTGCAGGCAATAATATGTGGACCCGGCCACAATACCTTTAGAAGGGAAGTCAACCAAAATATTTCTGTCCTTCTCCTGAAAAAATACTACCAGGGAAGAATCATTACCTGAACAAACAAGGAGCACTTCACGGATCCAGTTGAAATAATGCTGGTACTGGAGATGTACGTACTGCTACCAATCGAAGCTGGCTTTGAGAATGTCCTCTGCCAAGGACACTAGACTCCACCAGGTGTCTGGAGGAGAAAGCCTTTTCTGTCTTCAGATCCTGTGCCTCCCCGAAATACTGAGCCCCCTTTGAGCATGCCACACTTTGAGAGTAACTGGCATTAATGACTGCTAGATGCTTGAGATCCTGTTCTGCATATTTCACCACAGTGACATATTTTAATAAAGCATTGGAACCTCCTGCAATGCTGCCATTTTGTTTTTCCTATATATGTTAAATAGCACAGGGGGTCAACACTGAACTATGAGAGACCAGGAGCCAGTGCTGTCATTCTGGAGTCCCCCAGCGCCATTATTTGAACTTATCATCCAGGGAAGAGTGGCAAAAAAAAAATCAAGTAGCGCTGGAACAAAGTTAGAAAACAATGGCCAAAATCTTGTTGCTTAGCATAAACCAAAACGTGACTTATGGTTTGTTCTTCTCTGATAAACAAAGAGCCCCTGCTACAGTTCTTAGGGCACATGTGTGCATACACCAAAGCACATCAGGCAAAAACAAGAAAAAATATAAAATAAAGAAGACAAAACATTGTGGCACCTTAAAAATGAACTGCTATATTTTCATGTGAGCTGTTGTGGACAAGTCCACTTCCTTAGACATAAGAATGGGGCTACATGGCAAATATTTGTACCTTTATACATGGCCCCAAATCAGAGAGTAATGACTTAGTAGAATACTAAAATGAAAGCTTATCTGGACACCAAAGAGACAGAATGGTGCAATGACAGGACTGTTTAGACGAGTGTTTCCCAACCTGGGAATTGTGACCCCAAGAGCCTGACAAAGTGTTTTCAGAGGAGGGAGGTGTCATAGGTTGCCTTATGTGTATGGTAGCCCTTGTCAAGTAATTGTAACCTTTTTGACTTATAGGAATGGTATATTAAAATTAGCATGTCTGTGTATGTATGAGAAACAGGTTCTTTGGGGGAGGAAGAAGCCTCTACTTTCTGAGAAGGGATTACTTTATCCCTATTAAAAATGTCTTTTTGTGCATACATGGTGAGTGGGTGGGTCATAGATTACTTGGCTATGACAAAAGAGGGTAGCAACTCAAAAAAAGGTTCAGAACCACTGGTTTAGAGCCTTCCTTCCGCCAACACATCTTGACATTAACGATCTTTGTGTAATTACGGTAGAGTTGATGTCCTAGCTGTTACCCTGTCTTGTTAGTACTAGACAGTTCCGAAGGAAATAACATGTTCTTTTCTACACCTGCTACAAGCAAATGAGGGGAACATTTAAAAACGAAAACCCAAATCTTTCAACTCAGGGACATTATGGCAAAACTATTACATTTTTGCATGAATAATGCTCATTATTGCCAAGGCAAGCCTGTAGAACCTGCAAAGCATCCGTAGAATTAAGAGCCAACAGCCATAGGTTGGGCGGGGGGAGGGAGTTTCAATGAAATATTTTAGAGTCAGGGTAGCCAAATGGAAAAAATGTGTTTGTCAAGCTCCTGGTGGGTTGCCTTGTATGGTTTGTAGGTTGTGTCAGTCTGAGTAGGCTGCAGATTGTGTAAGACTGATGTAAGGCGGATCATAAACAGCCCCACTGAGAAGCTAGTTTCATCTCACTTTGTCTGTCCCCAAAATATTATCCAATAGGCTTTGTGTAGGCTTTAGAAGAAGGAGACAGAGGGAAGATGGCTACCCCTTTGCTCAGCTGGGGGACTAGAGATCGTGGGCTCATCCTCACCATCCACTGTTTTCATGCCAGCTGATTGTGATAACATGATGAAACAGTCATGTGTTGGCAAGGAATCTGAGTTTTGCTTCTATTCCATGTAGGCATGAACTAAGCATGAGCAGATAAGGATAAAGGAGATGGGGAGGCCTTCCAATTTAGAGGACAGCATCCAGGATGTTGCAAACTCCCTATACCTTTCCTGAACTTGAAAAGGATGCAGTGGATTTCAGCTTAATTTCTCCTTCGCTTTACACTGCAGTGATGCATCATTTGTATGTTCATGTGATTTATATTCTTTTCTGTAGTGTTTGTGATTTATGTTGTTTTAAAACAACGGCTCATGCATGCACACAAATGGAATAATATTATTATCAGATATGTTGTAAGCCACTTTGGGCACTGTTAATAGAAAAGTAGTATGCAAATATACAACTAACTATAATGAATGAATGAATGAATACATCAATCAATCATTATTTTGAAGATGATTACTGTTTCAGAGAAGAAGGAGGAGGCATAAGGACTAGCCGATCTGTGCTGAGTACCATCAACTTTTTCAGTAACTGGTTTTTCCTATGGATGTCACCAAGACATAAGATTAATTTGGCACAAGAAACTGCCTGACTCCTCGTGCCCAGCTGCATGATTAATCAGTTCTCATTGTCTTAGAATTGTTTTTGCTGGCTCAGAATGTTAAGCATGATGGTGTACAGGCTGACTACCAAGCCAATGCCAGCTGCTTTGTATGCACATGCATAGAAGTAATTTAATTAATTTTATTCATTCAGTACATTAATATATCATTCTTCATATGAAAAGTAATGTATTAATGTGTTAAATGAATAAAATTAGTTAAATTACATCTGTGTTTGTGCATACACACATGGTCTACAATGACAATTAACAGAGCAACACAGTAAGATATACTTAAAGAATTAAAATCAATCAGTAAATGACCTTATTAAAATATCAAATAGCAGCAAATTTCCAGTCTTTCAAATATAGCAGTCTTTCACTACTTAAAATAGAAAAAAAAATATGTGAGAGATTAGAAATGACAACTAAAGGATAATACAGCGAACAACGTGTGAAACTCTCTAGCATCAATATGTAGGGAGGAAGTCTCACAACAGGTAAGAAAGCCCTTTTATTTTTGCCATTTGCTTAATCTCTGATTATGAACATAGCAGGGGTAGCCTAGCCTTTAGATGGAGAGTGTCAATGCTTCAATACCAGTGTTTCAGATGGTGGCAAAGCTGCTGCCACCCACTCACTGCTACTTATTCCTCTGCCACCACTCTGTGCAAACAGGAGAGGAAGGCTGAGACAAATAAGGATGACAATAGTGGTGACAGCAGTATTTTGAATTAACACTAGCTGAATGATCACCTTTGCAGCATCTATGGACAGCTGTTTGTCCAGTGCCTGGATTAGACAAACAGGATTACAGCATTGTAGAAAGCCACTCTTCCCATGATGCCTTGGCCCCAAAGACCCAGGTCTTAGATAAACAGCCCACTGCACAGCAGCAATGATCCAAAGATAGCAAAGCAACTGGTGGCATTTCAGAACAGCCTGCTACCGCCTGCTAGTCAGGAACGCTGAGGAAAAACAGCTGGTTGTAGAGAAAGCTCATACATACCAAGCTAATTCTGAAGGAAGATCACACATTATTAGCTTCCCTAAATGTGTTCTTTTAAAAGCACATTGGTGATTATGCTTTACGACTGATGCTGTAAATTAAGTGATTCTTACCACAGACTGCTCACGGCCCTTTTGATATACAGTGGGGTCTTGACTTGAGAACTTAATCCGTATTGGAAGGCGGTTCTCAAGTCAAAAAGTCTGTAAGTCAAGTCTCCATTGACCTACAGTGCATTGAAAACCGATTAATCCTGTAACAGGCCGTTTTTGTTCCATTTTGGTTTTTTTCTGGTCTGTAAGTCAAATCTCAGTCTGCAAGTCAAACCTAAATTTTGCGGCCAGAGAAGTCTGTAACTCAAAAAGTCTGTAAGTCAAGCCGTCTGTAAGTCAAGGGTCCACTGTACTTTTCTCTTGTTTTCCTTCTGTCACCAGAGTCCCCCTGGTTTGTCACTTCTCATTCCATATGAATCCAATAAACAAGAGTTTTTAGAAAGACCTCTGCAGTTTGCTTCTTGAAACTGGCATGAATGGGAAGATGGCCATCCTTTCAGGAATGTTCTGTGGGATATTGTTACGGGGTGGCCATAGTGTTTGGGTACCCAACTCCAACCCTCTCTGAATGGCACCAGGGCCCACTGGCTTCCTGTGTCTGTCCAACATGACATATAATATACTTGCTTAGGAGCTCAGACAGGGAACCCACAATGCCTAGCTCACTCCCTCATACATGCATGGAGAAATATTATGTTCCCAATTCCTGTGACATCACTGTTACATACAGCACTGATGTTACCTGTCTGTCATGGGTTTGGAGGGAAAGTTCCATCCTATGGGGAGTGGAAGGCGGGACATCAGGAGGAGGGGCTGTACTGTATATATATGTGATGCGTGTGTGGAGAAGTTTAGACGCTGGGATGTGAAGAAGCAGCAGCTGGGAAGAAGAAGCTGGTGTGGGAGTCTGTGTGTCAGACAGGGTACTACTGTGTGTCAGAGTACCAACCTGATAGGTTCAGGTGTCTGTTGGTTAGCCAGAACTGATAGGTTCAGGGTCTGTGCTTCAAGTTAAGGGTTCTGTGTGAACCAAACTGTATGCATGTATGAATGAGAATAAGCCACGTTACTTTATCTTATTCACCTGATCATTTTATTTTCCCTGTGTGTTGTTTTAAATAAACCTTATTCTTTTATTTGTTGAAAATCCATCCCTGGTCTGTGTGACTTCTTATAGGGAATGGTTGGTGGCAGCTTAGTTAACATGTGGCTGATCCCAGTAGGTCTGGGTTTGTCACATTGATTGGTGTCCAGCGTGTGGGATACGACTGGTCCAGTTGTCCAGCGGTCCAGCAAAGCCTTGGCAAGTGTGCCCAGAGCAAGGGGGGTCTAGTCAGGGACAATCTGAGAGCACGTAGGTAATCTTCTAGGTGTACCTCACGGGGGGGTGCACTAGTAGAAGAACGTGTAACCTCAGATTGGGGACTAGATTAGGGTGCTCTGAGGCAGCCTGTTTTTGGCGGGAAAAAAGCTGAGGCAAAACTGTAAAGTAGAAGTGATTTAGCCTGCCTGCTGAGAGGCCCAGCAGAGGGGGGTAGACTCTAACTCGCTACAGTTGCAAGTAGTGCTGAAGGACAGCAGCAATCTATAGGGAAAGCTGGTTCTGAGGCAAAAGAAAAAAAAAGTGGTCGTTTTATTTTGAGGCTTGACTTTTTAAAGCAGCCTGTTCTGAGGGGGGGATTATGCCCTTGACTCGAAGCCAGATGGCAGAAATGGGTGAAGTGAAAGACCCCCAGGTAGACCAAGGTTCTGAGGATGAATTTGGCTCAGTGCAGGGTGACAGCACAGGAGAGCAGAACCCAGAACTCAGAAAGATACTCCTAGCCCAACAGCATGAACTGAGGGTGAGGGAAATGGAGGAAAGATTAGAGAGAGAAAGAAGGCAATTTGAGATAGAGAGAATGGAAAGAGCAGAAAGATTGGAGAGAGAGAAAATGGCGTTTGAATTAAGAAAACTGGAGCTGATGAATCAGAACAATAATAACAATAGGGATTCTGAGGGAGGCCAACTGTCTAAAGCTGACCTGAAGAAATTCCCTGTGTACCACAAGGGAGATTGTCCTGAGGTGTTCTTTTCCCTAGTGGAAAGAGCGTTTGTGGACTTCTCAGTGAGGGAAACTGAGAAGATGACCATCATGCGATCTTTAATCAGTGGTAGCCTGGCTGAAGTCTATGCCGAGATGCCTGAGGAACTGATGAAAGATTTTGCAGAGTTTAAAAAACTGGTGTTTGCAAGACATGGGATAAATGCGGAACAGCTGAGGCAAAGATTCAGGTCCCTCACAAAGAAACCAGAGCAGACTTTTACCCAAGTGGGGGCCCAATTGGTGAGGCTGCTTGAGAAATGGCTATCTCAGGAGGGGACAGAGACCTTTCAGCAGCTTAGAGATTTGATAGCGCTGGAACAGTTCTATTCAGTCCTGCATGGGGAACTGAAATTCCAGGTGAGGGAAAGGAAACCGAAATCTGTGGCAGAAGCCGCCGAGATTGCAGATTTTATTTCCCAAATAAGAAAGCCCTTGGGTGAGGGGAAAGCGATGGGGAAACCTAAAGAAACCTACAGCAAGTACTCTCAGGGACCAGGGAAAAGCCAGCAAGGGGGAGGGGCCCATGGTGAAGGGAAGCCCTCAGACATGAAACCAAGACCTCAGATTTTGGAGGGAAAACCAAAACAAGATGAGAGAGAATCAAAATACACCAGAAAATGTTATTTCTGTCAGGGAAAGGGCCATCTAATCTCAGAGTGTGAGAAATTAAAGCAGCTAAAAGGAATGGTGCCTCAGGATTCGAGTGGAACCAAGCCAAAAGCTGTGTTCTGTGTCCAGAAAGAGCAAGGCTCATTGTCACTGAGGGAGCCTGTTGCCATGGCTACTCAATCTGGAACAAGTACATCTGCTGATCAGGCTGAGGAAAATGGTCCTCTTGTAGAGGTCAGGCGCTGCCTACTGGTGAGAACAGATTCCCAGTTGTTTGAAACAGCAGGGGTGGACGTAGGAATACTTGGACATCAGTATCGGGGGCTGCGGGACACTTGTTCCCAGGTGACCCTGTGCCATCCAGATATTATTCCTAGGGAATATGTAATCCCAAATGAGAGCATGAAGGTGGCAGGGATTGAGGGGCAGGTAATCTCTCTGCCAGTAGCGGAGGTACCTGTGAACTTTCAAGGCTGGAGGGGAGTTTGGCGGCTAGCAATTTCATCGACTCTGCCAGCAGCCGTGCTCGTGGGAAATGACCTGGCTGAACATGTGAAACGGGTGCTAGTGATTACACGTTCACAAGCCACCACGGGGACAGTTCAGGGGGGTAATGATGAGCCCGAGACGGAAGCAGAGGGGAGTTCAGAAGCTGTGGTGGAAACCTTAACCACAGACAGCAGATTTGGACAAGAGCAAAAGGAAGACGCCACTCTCCAAAAGTGTTTTGAACAGGTGACTGACGCCCAGCTAACACCTGAAACCCCAGTGAGATTTCTAGAGAAAAAGGGGATTTTATATAGAGAGACCCTGAGGAATATCTCAAAAGGGGGAGATGGGATCAGAAGTCAGCTAGTGGTACCTGAAAAGTATCGCCCCATGATCTTACAAAGGGGGCACTCTGACATGTTTGCTGCGCACTTAGGGGTGAACAAGACACAGCAGAGAATCACATAGAATTTTTACTGGCCTGACATAGGGAAGCAGATCAGGGAGTTCTGTAAACAATGTGATGTGTGTCAAAGGCAGGGGAATAGCCGTGACAGGACCAAAGCAAAGTTGTGCCCTTTGCCTGTGATTGACACTCCGTTCAAATGCATAGGGGTGGATATTGTGGGACCTTTGCCCAAGGCCACAAAGAGGGGGAACAGGTTCATTCTCACCATTGTGGACCATGCCACGAGGTACCCTGAAGCCATACCCTTGACTAACATTGAAACTAACACAGTGGCAGATGCCTTGGTGGGGTATATGTCCAGGATGGGATTTGCCTCAGAAATAATCACAGATTTGGGAGCATCGTTCACATCGAAGCTCATGAAACGCTTATGGCAAATCTGTGGAATTAAGCACAAGGAAACCACTGCCTATCATCCTGAAAGTAATGGGTTAACTGAGAAGTTCAATGGGACTCTAATGCGCATGATTAGGGCTTACTTGGCAGAGAATCCAAACAATTGGGACCAGAAGCTGCAATCCCTTTTGTTTGCTTATCGATCAGTGCCACAAGCCAGTACCGGGTTCAGTCCATTTGAACTTTTATTTGGGAGAAGGGTGAAAGGGCCCCTCGATTTAATCAAACAAAATTGGGAGCAGATCACCCAGGATGACCCACAAGACGTTGTGACATATAGAGACTCTTTAAGGAAGGACCTAAAGAGAAACCTAGAGCTAGCAGCAGAGACCCTGCAAGCTCAAAAGGTCAGAAAGAAAGCTGGAGATGACCAGGACGCCAGGGAGAGGCACTTTGACCCAGGGGAGGAAGTGCTTTGGCCCAGGCCCTGCAAAGAAAACAAACTGCAGCTGGGTAGCCCAGAAAGAAAATATTTGGGTCACATGGTAGGGGGAGGAGTGATAAAACCCCTAGAGGCCAAAATAGAAGCAGTTCGTGATTGGCCTAGACCCAACACCAAGAAAAAAGTCAAATCATTTCTTGGGTTGGTGGGCTACTACAGAAAGTTCATCCCGAGGTTTAGCGAGATTGCGGCTCCGCTGACCGATCTGACGAGGAAGAAGGCTGATGACCGCATCCCGTGGACCAGCGACTGTGAGGAGGCGTTCCAGAGGTTGAAGCAGGCGCTCATCAACTATCCAGTGCTGTGTGCTCCAGACTTCGACCGGGAGTTCATCATCTACACCGATGCGTCTAACAGCGGGGTAGGAGCAGTTCTGTGCCAGGAGGATGAGAATGGTGACCAGCATCCAGTGTCCTACCTGAGTAGGAAACTTCAAAAAGGTGAGAGACATTTGGCAACCGTGGAGAAGGAGTGTTTGGCCATAGTCTACGCGATCCAGAAGGCCAAGCCTTACATCTGGGGAAGACATTTTGTTCTGTGCACTGACCATTCACCACTGCAATGGTTAAAGACAATGAAAACCCACAATAGCAAACTTATGAGGTGGGCTTTAAACCTACAGGACTATGACTTTGAAGTGAAGGTAGTCAGAGGGTCAGTGAACTGTGTTGCTGACGCCTTGTCAAGAAGACCTGAAGATTGAAGACGGCGAAAGAACATGGACTATGTATATATATTGATGACAAAAAGTTAAATGTACCTGTTTTTTGAACTTGGTTTGTATGAATAAAGGTAACTTGATGTAATGTATATGGTAAATGTTTAAAGGCCTAATTGAAATGTTTAACTTAGAATGTAAGTATAAGTAAGTATGATATTGTATGTATAACTGTTTTGTGTGTTTTATCCAGGTTGTTTTTTAGGAAAAAGCACTTTAGCTTTCCCCCTACAAAACAACTTATAAAGAGGGGAGGTGTTACATACAGCACTGATGTTACCTGTCTGTCATGGGTTTGGAGGGAAAGTTCCATCCTATGGGGAGTGGAAGGCGGGACATCAGGAGGAGGGGCTGTACTGTATATATATGTGATGCGTGTGTGGAGAAGTTTAGACGCTGGGATGTGAAGAAGCAGCAGCTGGGAAGAAGAAGCTGGTGTGGGAGTCTGTGTGTCAGACAGGGTGCTACTGTGTGTCAGAGTACCAACCTGATAGGTTCAGGTGTCTGTTGGTTAGCCAGAACTGATAGGTTCAGGGTCTGTGCTTCAAGTTAAGGGTTCTGTGTGAACCAAACTGTATGCATGTATGAATGAGAATAAGCCACGTTACTTTATCTTATTCACCTGATCATTTTATTTTCCCTGTGTGTTGTTTTAAATAAACCTTATTCTTTTATTTGTTGAAAATCCATCCCTGGTCTGTGTGACTTCTTATAGGGAATGGTTGGTGGCAGCTTAGTTAAAGTGTGGCTGATCCCAGTAGGTCTGGGTTTGTCACAATCACAAGGCCCCACACCATGACTTCACACAGACTCACCCCAGGTATTGGGCCCCAGATATAATGAGGGAATGGGGAAGATAATCCCATGACAGCCCCTGACAAACAAGACAGCACTTCAAAACCATTCTGGAAAATTCTTTTATTATTTTGGAAAAGATGCTAAACAGGTATTCTCAGCGGAGCCAACAGCCTGGTTCAGTTCCAGCAGGACGCCTGCCTTCTGGTCCCTCGCATCCCCCTGGGGAAGAGGATGCTTCAGGCCCTACGAGAGAGAGAGAGAGAGAAAAAAACTATGGGGCAAGCTCGTCCACTGCCGTCAACCAGCTTCAACCCAGGTGTGTCCACCAACCAATGTTCTAGCAACTTCATCCAAGTTCACCTGCCAACATCCACTGGCTTCCACCAGGAATATCCACCTGTTCATCTCTTCCACTTCACTTCTGAACCCAGCCTCTGCCAGCTCCTGAATGCTTGGGTCACACTCACGCCCCGGTGACATCCCACAGAATGCCAGCCAGCCCATTCACACACACACACACACACACACACACACACACACACACACACACACACACACACACACACACACACACCAGCCACCCCTGAGACACACACACCTTCACTCCACCCGCCATTTACACACACGCCCGGGCTTCCATCCACTGATATCCACCAAGCTTCTGCCAGTTGGTTTCAGGAGGCCAACGTCCCCCAGCTTCATCCGCCAACCTCTGCTGGCCTCCACCTTGCAGCCTCAGCCAGCTTCCACAGGGAGATTCCACCAGCTTCTGGCTGTCAATGTCCACTGACTTCCACCCGGTCCATCGCCAATATCAGCCAACTTCAAGCCACGGATCTCTGCCAGCCTCAAGCTGTTAACTCGCAAGCCCACTTAGCAAATTCATCTGCTTTCGTGAGAGAACTTGCTTTGGGCAGAAGGGTTGGGTCCCTTCCAGCCACTGCTGCTCCCTCTACCAGACTGCTCTCTGGCCACTGGCCTCCCTTCTGGTCTCCTGCCCTGCCCAGCAAGCCCCTTTTATCTGCCAGCAGAGAGCTGGGCTCTGTGAGGTCACAAAGACCCAGGAGAGTGGGGTTGGGTTCCCAAGGCAGCAGCAGCTGAGTCCTGAAGATGATGTCAACTGTCCCTCTGATCATGTGATTCATCCACAAAAGCTTGGATTTTGCATGATTTTTTTATTTGTAGCCTATTAATGCATCCCCTGTGACCAATATCTCTGATTGTTAAATCTCCCCATGTTGGCCTTCCGACAGGACTCTAGGCTGGTGCTCCAAAAAGTTATCTTCCAGCATTTGCACCAAAAGGAACTTTTCTAAGCCCTGAGCTAGGGGGGGAAATGAAAGTAATATTATTTATTTATTTATTTATTTATTTATTTATTTATTTATTTATTTATTTATTTATTTATTTATTTATTTATTTATTTATTTATTTATTTATTTAATGTCCTTCTAGACATTAGTCTACTCAGGGTGGCTCACAACATCAAACAAATAAAAACAACAGTTAAAAATTACAATAATAATATGATCAAGATGGGAGAATAAACGACAAAAACAAGAAAATACAATCAAAAATTGGCAGGAAGGAAGGCCTGCCTAAAGAGCCAAATTTTTAATTGACCCTTAAAAACACCCAGCAAGGGTGCCAGGCAGATCTCTGGCAGCAAGCTGTTCCAAATTCGAGGGGCCACCACCAAGAAAGCCCAATTTCTTGTTCTTTTCGGGCCTCTCTCTGTATTAGGCCCCTCAGCCGTCTTTCCTGGCTCTAGCGAGTGACTCTAGGTGGGAGAAGGCGTTCTTCCAGGTATCAAGGTCCTAAACTGTTTAGGGCTTTATAAGTCATTATTAACACTTTGAATGAATGGGCACCCAATGCAAAGCAGCCAGAATAGGAGAGATATGCTGGAATTTTCTCATTCCACTAAGTAATCTGGCTGCCACATTCTGCTCCATTTGAGGCTTCCACATAAATCTCAAAGGTAGCCCCACGTAGAGTGCATTACAGTGGTCTAATCTCGAGATTACAAGTGCGTGGACCAGAGTGGTGAGGGCCCCACCATCAAGATAGGGACGCAGCTGGGCAATCCGCTACAGATGGTAATTGGCGGAACGGACCACTGACATCACCTGATTTTCTATGGTGAGCGCCGGGTCCAGGTGTACTCCCAAGCTATGAACCTCACTCTTCGCAGTGAGAGTCATCCCCCCGAAAGTGAGGTAGTTTCCCAAACCACCAATGGAGGGGCCACCCACCCTCAGGACCTCCGTCTTGTCCGGGTTCAGCCTCAGCCCATTCCCCTGCATCCATTGCAGTACAGCCTCCAGGCAAAGCTGAAAGGACAGAATGGCATCCACTGAAGTAGGTGAAAAGGAGATGTAGAGTTGTGTGTCATCAGCATATTGATGGCACAAAGCCCCACACTCCCTGATGAACCCGGCCAGCGGCCTCATATAGATATTAAACAGCATTGGGGAGATGATCGAGCCCTGCAGAACCCCACAATTGAGACTCCACAGGGCCAAAACATTCTCCCCAAGCTGAACTCTCTGAGGACGGTCCTCCAAGTAGGATTGGAGCCAGGCAAACACCAGGCCACCGATTCCCAACTCAGAGAGCCTCCCCAGGAGGATACCGTGGTCGACGGTATCGAAGGCCACCAAGATATCGAGGAGGACCAACAAGGACACTTTGCCCCTGTCAGCCTCCCTCAACAACTCAGCAACATCCCAATACCATCCCTGGCCCCAATCAACACATGGAGGGCCTCCAGACCCATCTTCACCATTGAAGAGTGCCTAGTAATCTCAAGGGCATTTTTATAAACAATGGCTACTCCCCCTCCCTGCTCCTCCAGTCTACTCTGGTGCTGGGCTGCATAACCAGGAGGACAGGCAAGGGTCAAGGGAATACCCCCTTCTCCGCCCATCCAAGTTTCGGTTATGCATGCCAGGTCTGCATCCTCCTCCAGAATAAGATCTTGAATAATCTGGGATTTATTGGACACAGACCTAGCATTCAACAGCATCAGTTTCAGAGTGGAGGGCCGGCTGATCTGACTACCTTGAGACTGGCGGTTGGTCACAGTGCCAGAACAGTGAACAGCCTTCAAACATCTGTTCACCATTCTTCTGTAACATGTAGGCACTGTGTCAGCGCCATATCTCTCTCTACCCATAATCACTCGGATGTTAGAACTCTCGCTGGGATGGCAAGCCCTGCTATCCATACCAGAAAAAATAAAATTAAGGAAATTAAGGATATACTAAGGTAATACAATGAAATCATAATAACAAAATTAATAAATTTAGTACAATAATAATACAGACTAAGCAATTATCCATACCAGATTAAACAAATTATCAATTAGCAAATTATCAATTTAACAAAATTCTATAGAATTTGAATAAAAAATTGTATTAAACACTTTAAATAAATGTAATTAAATGTACTTAAATGTGACTTTAAATAGTATAATAAACGCAGCAAAATAAAACAAACTAAAATACAGCTAAATAAAATATAACATATAACTAAAAAATAAAATAAACAAAAAATAAACACAAAAATCTCCCCCCACACAACTGGACCAGTCCTACAGTACACTGGCCACAGGACTTGTTTTCCCAAGGAGGCTGTCAGGAGTGAGTTCGAGTCTATGGGGGCAGAGAGCCCAAACTGAGCAGTCAGAGGCAGAACATGATGTAACCATAGAGGAAGGGGGAGAAGAATGCGAGCCACAAGGAGCATAACACTTGTACTGTGTCTCTTCATAATATGGGGACAAGTAAAAAGTTTCCCATTAAACATGCTGAGGTCTGCAGCTGTAAAAGGGGCTTCCCTGGCCATTGATGTCAGTGCAGACTCCCAGTTCTAAACAGGCCCTCAGAAAAGCCCTCAAAAAGCTCGAGAGAGAGCCCCACAACAAGCCAGCATCGAACTTCCCTAGCCCTCAGACAACCTCTCGGCCATCCTTAGTTCTCCAGCTTCAAGCACAAGCTCACTACACTTCCTCCAAACGGCATCTGCAATCTTTCCAGGTTTCCTGCACTCAAGCCAGTGAGCTCTTCTGGACCTCTCCGCACCGGACCCCGTCTCCCGAAGCCCCGGCGCCCGGTCCACTTAGACCCACAAATCTCAATGGGTATCCGCTGGTTCAAGTTCCTCCAGACCCACTGCAGAAAAGCAGTTTCCCGCATCCGCGAGCTCCGCGTCACAGAGCTCCGCCTCACAACCAGCCGAGTCAGCTGCCTCTCCCCATGTCCTCCAGCTCGCCCGACAGCCTCAAAACAGCCCCAATGCGGCACAGGACCAAGAGGAAGAGGGAGAAAACAGAAAGCTCAGGGAATAACAAGGAAAGAAAAGTAAGGAAGAAGTAAGAAGGAATAAAAAGTAAATAAACAAAAAGAGAATAAATTAAAACAAAACCAAAAAGAGAGAAAAACCAGACCGGAATGGCGGAGAGAAATGCTCCTGATCCACTACCGGTCCACCATCTTGATATAATAAATGAATAAGGATGGGCACAGTGACACAATGAAGCCTTTGACGCTTTTTTGCCTCTTTTTGGACATGTTTTTCTTGCCCTTGTCATGAAAAAGATGTTATAAGGAGTCCATTAAGAAAACAACCTAAGTGTTTGAAACACATACGAGTATTTTAACACCATCCCTGCACTATCAAAGAGGCAGCTGTGTTTCAAAGACTCTCCCAACCTTTGGAACTCCCTCCCACTAGAAGGCAGATGTGCCCCACCAATAAGTATTTATTTGTTAATACTGCCCATGGGGGTGAGAGAGAGAGAGAGAGAGAGAGAGAGAGAGAGAGAGAGAGAGAGAGAGAGAAGCATTTAACCCTTGCAGTACAAGAGCAGTTGTTTTTTCTAAACTAAAACCTCAGCATTCATGTTTTAATTGCAGTATTGGCACTTTGAAATAAATAAGTTGATTTTGTGTTGCAATCTGGGCACTCAAACTCAAAAAGGTTCACCATCACTGGTCTAGAGCATGTACCAAAGAAACACAGCCTTCACTCTGGTCTATTTTCTCACCATAACAGAAAATTATGGGACAGAAGAGCCCATTTTTCTTCAAGCATCAACCATCCATCTGCCCTTTAATAAGTTCAAGAAGGGGATGATGCAGGGTCTCTGTCCTCGTGGATTTTGAGGGTGGAGAACATTGATTTCCAAAGGCATAAACTGAATCACAACTCTCACAACTTTATTGGGATTGTACTGTAGGTGGAAGTAATTGGGCATTGGTGTAGATCCAGTTCAGAAGAGATAGGTGGCTATATCCTATAGAAGAATTGCCTTATGTTATCAGGGGCAGGTTTCTAGGAGTCCTGCCTAGCTTGGGGGAATCAAGTCTGGTGGCAAGGGATCCACATCGTGGCAGGACAACCAAGTGGTGCCTACATGCTACCATTTCAGGTTGACCAAAAATGCAAGTTGGGTATGGTGACACATTGGATGTCATACATGTCATCTGATCCATACCTTATACAGGGTCAAGGCTTGCAGCTGTAATCACTTACATTGTGGCCATAATTTTGCCAATTTGGAAATGCAGTGCATATCCATTCTTTGCACTAAGCCTATCCCTATCCTACTGCTTGGGATGCAACCCCTAAAAATGTTGGGCGGCTGATAGGTCCGAAAAGACAAAGAAGGGGTGTGGCTGGCCTGAAAAGAAATGTATAGGAAAACTGACATATAGGAATAGCAAGTGATACAGAGCTTTCTTTCCCCTTTATCATAACAAAATAAATCAGAGGTAGAATATTCTTCAGTAAGAAATCTGTGTTTGACAATAGGTGGCATATGTCTACATCTCCAGCAGTGCATTCAAGACTCCAATCAGGAAAGGTTAATAGCTTGTGAATTTCTTTGCAAGGCTTCTCTTGTTTAGCATGACAGGTAGAAATCTTCCCTGTTCGGACAGTTGAATAATTGGGAGATGCATTGCTTTGGGCTGCACTTTACCCTTGCCTTCCTCCGTGTCCTACCTTCCTAGCATTCTTAATGTAAACCCGATCAGGGATTGGACTTTTTGGTTTCTGTCATTCACTGTCATATTTAAATTA
The DNA here is from genome assembly GCF_051106095.1 of Pogona vitticeps. Classification (NCBI taxonomy): domain Eukaryota; kingdom Metazoa; phylum Chordata; class Lepidosauria; order Squamata; family Agamidae; genus Pogona; species Pogona vitticeps. The sequence continues at coordinate 224,585,810 of NC_135783.1, read as the reverse complement.
GCAATGGCCTTCAAAAAATTTTCTCTCCTCTCTTGATACCAGTAATGCAAACTCATAATTTGACATTATCATCAACACTCTTTGTTGGAGTTTCATCCACTGATATAGAAAACTGGCATGGGATTCAGCAATGGAAGCATAAGAAACTGGCTGGATAGCTGAGTGATTTGGGTACCTGTCTGCAGACCCAGAGGCCAAAAGTTGAATTCCCCACTGCGTATCTCAAGAGGAGAGCCAACCTGTGTAGCCTTGGGCAAGCTGCACAGCCTTAGATCACCCCCAGAACAGGGAATGGCAAACCACTTCAGAATACTCTATAACATGATGGCAGGTTGCTGTTGTTATAGAAAATAGGCTTGGGACACAGGGGTGGAAGCACAGGAAATATGAAGAAAGTATGAAATATTAACAGAAACTTATGAAACCATAATGCATATTATCTAGTGATTCTTTGTTTGAGACGTTTGTGGGGGTGATATCCAACCAACAGCCACTTAGAGGGTTGTTTGAAAACCACATCTCCAAGACAACTTGTGTTTTTTCTAACTCATCTCTAAGAGGAATGCCTGACACAACCATCTGCCATGAATTCTTGTGACCCTCATTTAACCTTTTTCTACATAACATTGGTGCATGGCCTGAGGGAGTGAACAACCCACAAAAGTTCACTGTTTGTTTGATTTTTTAATGTGGTCCAGTTAAGATTGCCAGCTCCTTCATTTGCATTGTGTGAAGTCCATGCGGCTTTCTTTTGGGGTTTTTTTGGGAAACCAATTTGGAATGAAGGTAGAATGTTTTCATTCAGTTCCAGGAGGCAGCTTTAATTATTTTTAAAAACTCACTGTTTTTATTTATTTATTATTATCTATTTAAAATATATTTACCACACCTTTCTTCTTAAGAGGACCCATTTTATGAATGTGGGATATTGTGCTTCTGTATTTACTATTAAAAAAGCAGGAAAACATTGCCAGCAGGAAAAAGGATGCCAAGTTTTACACAGCAAAGGGCAGCTTGAATGTTGACAACACCAATGGGACCAATCAAGATGGTCTACAGGATACAACAAAAGGATAAACTGAAGCTATCCTACCATGCACATATAATGAGAATGCAGAACTAAGTAAAATAAAATTGCTAGAAAAGGTGGTTGGCGCAGTAGGAGGAGAGGAAGACCTAACATGAGATATTGTTGGTTTGCAAGATCTGAGCAGAGATGCTAGTGATTTTACATTGTGGTGGTCATTAACTCATGTAGTCACCAAACATCAGAAGGGATTTGATGGCATATAGCATCTTTGGAGTATTTTACCCCCTTAGTTACCAGACCATTTTATCATGATAGGATGGGTGGAATGGTTGAGACTGTGACAGGATATAGACACCAAAGCTCTGCAAACATTGAGTAAGATGTTCCCCGTGGCTTAAAAGAGTAAGCTTCTTAAAATTTGTTTTCTATTCTTTTTAAAATATATCTTAAATATATTTACAACCAGACACACAATTCTTTTCCCAACACCAATGTCTGTTTGGCCAGAAAGGAGTTCTGAGAATCAGCTAACTAGGTGTTCTGAGAATCAGCTAACTAGGTACTGACTGATAGGGTCAAAAGCTTAGATTGCCCCAGCCCTGGAGCTGATTCCTCTTTGAAAACTTGTGTCAGGAGCCTGATGTCAGAAATTCTGATAGAATGTTTACCAAAACCACTCAGGGTTGGACAAACACAACTGCTCTGTGCTTTTGTAATGCACAAATACTTTGAATATGCCTTACAGAATTGTATGCTAGTTCTCTAGAAATACATGGCAAAACATCCCTCTTTCTGGAAGACTGTCACTGCATTGCTTACTTTAAAGCAGGGGTCTCAAACTCAATTTATCTGGAGGCCGCTAGAGGTAGAGTCTGGGTGAGGCTCGGACACATCAGATTTTCCTCAAGAAAAACTATGTTTAAAAAATTCCAATCTTCTCAAATGTCTTTATTTTTTAACATAACATAAGATGAAAAAAATAGTTGTATGGCATCACATATGAAGGACCACAACTTTATCCAGGCATCACAATTACTAAAATCTCTTGCACTTTTGAAAACTGGTACCACATACAATTGGAAGCCCAAAAAGACTGTGAAATAAACCATGCATTCTTTTATTCATCACACAGTTTTATTTTCTCAATGGCACTGGACTTCAGGATTTCCCTATCATGTTCTGAAACAACATCGGTGCTACAAGTTTTTGTTCTACTACACAGTGTGAATTATTCATTGAACTGTCCATTCACTGCCAGGCATAATGCAGTAAACAGAGCTACATGATAATTATACTTTGCAATATCCACAATAGATCAATGTAAGCAGTTTCTTTCTGCAAATCTATCCAGCCATTATATCCAGAAACCTATAATAGTATAATTTATTGTCATTGTAAGTATATACACAGTATACCCATACAACGAAATTCACATATAGCACATATAACAAAACCTATAGCAGAGACGCAGTTATTATAACATATAATGTCATTTCTGCTGTGTTGGTAGAGAAATGAGAGGATAGAATTGACAGGATCTACTCCACCCCTAACTCCTGCAAGTGCTACAGTTATGTGCTGGCCACAACAGGAAGCTACTTGCTTGTTGCCTATAGAATGCTAGAGTAGCTGGAATGCAGGGGTAGATACCTGCTTCCCTTGTAAGAGATGAATTCCCTTAGGGATAGCCAGTCAGGGCCCATGTCTGGTGGATGGCTGCTTGGGATGAAGCCAGTGGATATGTGGCAAGAGAACCTAACCCTTTCTCTCTCCCCATCTTCCTGCATCCTTTCCCTCCAGTTTCTCTCTCTCTCTCTCTCTCTCTGCCACTTCCTTCACTGTCCCCCTCTTTTTGTTCCTCCATACCTAGCCTACAGGTGGCTTAAAACTTAAAGCAGAGAGACATCTCACTCAACTCTCGTGTTGAGGCTTCCCTTCATCTTATCAATGAGCTTCTAATGTGTAGTGGGATAAGTCTTGTGAAGACATGAACTGACAACATGCAGAGAGGTCTTGAAATAAGACTCAGAGCCAAAGGTTACCATGCTGCCAGAGACCAGCTCCCTACCCTCCCTCATAGTGGGACAAACCAGTATGCTTTATCACAGTGTAAGGAGAATGAATTGTCTATCTGTTTTCAGTATTCATCTGTATAACTGGGGGAAGAATAATTTATACTTAATTTATCTCCTGATCTATATTGAAGCTTTTGGAGGTGAAGCCTGTATCACCATGTATTCTATATTGCTCCATATTCTATATTAAGTGAGCTGGAAACATCTGTCTATAGAAAGAACAGAAAGGAAAATGGCAGCTGAACCCACAGGTATTAAAAACATCATTATCGTGGGGTATTGTTTGGAAATGACAATCCTGTTTGTTCCATATTTTTGCTGAAACCCAGAATAGCTTGTACCCAAATGCATGTTAAAGTATAAAAAGCTTTATATTACTGACCAGAGGAGTAATTCTGAAATAATGTACTCCCCCTCCCATGCAAATAGGCACTGCAGTTCATTAGATTAACACATGCTGAAGTCTGAAGAGAGACCTTGCTGTTCTGCCTTCTGGCAAACATACATAATAGAAATAGCATTGGGATTCACCTCCAAAAGCACTTGCCTCTCCATATCTCTTTCTCCATCTCCAAATAAAATCACTATTTACTATGAATAAATGTTCTATTTACTTGCATAGCACTGACAAAGAAAAGAACAACTTTAAGCACTAATCTTGTTTTATCCAATATCCTGGATGAGATGAAGCCTGTTTGGTAACCAGTGCGGAACCTGGCGATAATGAGGAACCTGACGAGAACAGGAAACATCTCTATAGCCTGCACGTTCAGTCCCTATTGGACCCACCATTTCTGGTGACAGTCTAACTAAATATTCCATATATCTGCATTTTTCATACACTCTGGGGATCTGCTGACCTATCATATCTTGATAAGATGTTACTGCTGCAAAAATGAGGCGCTTCCTTTCTCTCTCTCTCCTTCTTTTCTGTGCTCCCTCATTATCTCATTCTGTTTTCATTGTAACTCCCCCCCTCACTGCTTCCTATCTTCCCTCCCACCCCTTCCCCTACACAGAAATATTATTAAATGGGAATGTTTTGTTAATTAATCTATGCTCAGGCTGCCTGGCAAAAAGATAATACCTTGTGTAAACCATGGGTGAATGGCTTCCTGCCCATCTCCTCAGCAATTCTAATTGCACATGACAACACTCAAAGAGGCTCCTGTGAATCTTTGGTGCTAACGGAGCAGAGGAGACACCAGGTTCCCATTGTTGCTCTCTGTTTGTTAACACTGATCCTGCTGAACAACCATCCCTAGGGACCATCCCATTTCCAGGAGCAATGATCTAAACATGAGTTTCTGGCGATGAGAGGAACAACTGGTCAACCATTAAACAGAACCTTCAGCACCACCATCTTTCCACTATGAAAGATTTAATGTCACACATCATCTTTTTGTAGGACCAGTCTAATGCCCCCTTGATGCCTCCATATCACTGTCATCTCATTTACAGCATTTACCACCATCTAACCCATTATACAAAGTCATTTGGGGTTCTGGATCTATTATTTGTTTGGTATTTTTTTTTTCCTTATGCTCCTAGGAAAGCTATCACAGAGGAAGTAAAATGGGGAAGAAGCATAGCCATGCTATGGCCAGGAGATGCCAAAATGAAATGTGACGCTATAGTCTTTCTTAAACTGTGATCCCAACCATACTTAGCTGCAAGACATCTCCACTGAACCCAGGTCTCTAATTACATTCTAATTAAGGTTTTAGGTTAAAGATTCAGCTGTGTACCTTTATGCTGCATGACTGTAAAACACAACACAAGCACCCATGTATAAGTAAATGTTATTTTTTACTAAAGTTCAAAACTAAATATGAACAATGGGCATGATCCAAGCAATGTTAAATCATCTTCAAGTCCAAAGGATTGCAGTGGTAGAAATGTAAGCACAACAGATTGAAATTACTAGAAGTTGAAGTCTTACAGTTTGAGTAAATCCCACCAAACAGTTTTTATGCACAGTGAAAGTTTAAACACAAATATTTAATTTAGCTACTATTTTCTCTAGTCAGACAGCTTTTTATGTGTTTGAAACATCTGTTTACTAGAACAGGGGTAGGAAATATTTCACCTTCCACAATCTTTGGACTTCAGTTCCCAGAAGCACCAGCCACATGGCCAATGATGAGGTATTGTGGGAATTGTAGTCTAAAACATCTGGAGAGCCATCCATTTCCCACCCCAAAGTAGAGCTTTTGAAAAGAGACAATCCCTTAATGAGAGGACACTGCAACCAGTTATTCTTTTTTTATGCAACCTGCAGTTTGGGGTGGATGTGATTGATGTCTTCAGCTTCTCTTCTTTTGCTCTATTGTGTAGTCAATGATTGACCATCTCTAAAAGTGGGTTTATTTGAATTTGATTCCAGGCTGCTCCCAGCAAAGCTTGATTTTTTGTTGTTGTAATTTATTGCACCACTGGGTTTTTAACACAGTATTAATCCTACAGAAACCATTCTCTGTGCCTTGGGTGATGAACTCTACCAAATAAAACCACAGTAGGAAATAATAAAAGCAAATATTTCAGGACCAGCCACTTGCTCAAGAAGTGCTAATTCAAACTTTTCCATATGTGTCAGCAAATACTTTTTTATATCCAGAAGAGAACCTAAACCATTTTCTTTGCCTGATCTTTAAAAAGTTACTAAATATGAACTTTTATTTGTAATGAACCAGGCTGACTGCTTTGAAGGGTCACAAAGGAAGACAAAAGTAACCTTTTCTATATCACATAAAGGGTTAGTTTCCATATTGCTTCGTATAGTAGAATGGGAGTTTTTAAAAAATCATGGTAGTCATGCACTTGTTAAATACATAGCAGCAAATCCAGATTTCCTTCTTCTTTGAGATTCAGCTTGCAAGTTCTCTTAGAAGCTGTTCAAAAGGACCGAGAATACGGAAGCAGGCCTGCTGTTCCCATGGGACACAGAAAAAAAAGGGAACATCCCTTGTCTGTTTGGTTGAGGATAGGACCTGCTTAAGCGACTGGCTTATTGCCCAGTTTTCTTGGAACTAGCAGTTGAACAGCAGGGTTGCCAACATGATGCACAATAACAAGCTCCAATCTACATAACACCTGGCCTATACAAACCGGGTCATTATGAATTTGATCCAAGCTGTCATTCACATTGCTTTGTTATTGTCACGTTGGCTTGCACTACTCATCCATAAAAGAGAACTGTCTCTTGGCATTTCTAGTCATCACTTCCAGGTGCCATCCTCCTTTTACTTGAGCACCATGCAGGAGGATTTGTGAGATCCAATTGAACAACAGGAGCAGGAATGAAAAGAAGCAGCATCTGAATGCAAGATAAAGCTGGAGAATAACTGGAGATAATCTGGGGTTGCAAATGCCCCTGATCTCACGGCCTGCACATGGTTAGCTATTCTTCTCAGTTTAATTGACAGTATGCATCATGGCGTTCTGATCTTCTAAATACTTTTGATGAACTTTGGAAGGGGACGTGTACCTTAAGACTCAATCCAAATGCATCTATTAAAAACAGCAGTAATGTGTCCTGGTAATCACAGGAAATTAGATAAGGTCCTTACATATAAATAATGGAATGAATTGCCTTTCTTAAAAGTAAAGCTGTAGTTCTCATCTGGAAAATTCTCCCCTCAGCAGCATGCTAGGTCTCAACACCATTCCCTTTTAGTTGTTTATTGAAAATGGATTTTTCCCCTCTCCCTGGCATTCCTCTAGCTACACAAATATGTAGTGTTGTAAATTGCTTCAGAAATGTGTTCAAATGAGGTGGCATCACCACTATCCTCAAGTGAAGACCAATGTATAAGTAGGGAACATCCTGACTAACCCCACCCTCGGTATCCATATGTACCACCTGTACAGGTGAAGGAACTTGAAACATATAGATGTATGTGGGCAAGTTTCATCTCTGTACACACATTAATGGAGGCCAGGGGGTGCAGTTAATTGACCTATGCAACATCAGATATAGAGTTGGTCAGAGCACCCCTGCTCCCTGACTCTATGGCTGGTTTATGCATGAGGATAACATACAAATTGTGCTAAAGCACCAATAAGAGTATGGAAGGGCTGTAAATGGTTAGTCAAGGACCTTCTGAATCCATGGATATACTTTTCGCCATCCTGTGGCCACTTATAAACACAATAACTATTTCACATGGATCCTTTTCCTATAGAACCTCACTGGGCTTTCCTGACTAATTTACCTTTATCATCTTCATTCTTAACTGTTAGAGCAGTATGACAAAGGAACCAATTACTTTAGGAGGTGGTGAGCACTCCAATGCTAGAGACATTCAAGAGAATATTGGCCCATCATCTGTCAGATCTGCTTTGACTGGGATTCCTGCACTGAAGAGGGGGTGGGACTCAATGGCCTTATAGGCCCCTTCCAACTCAATTACTGTGTGATTCTATGATCCCACAGCCTTTAAATTGCATATCTATGGTGTATAAAACTGATTTATTTACTTATTTATTTCTTTTTTAAAAGAGGTGACATTGTGTGACTAGTCAGTTGTTCAGTTCTTGATCATGGATGCTTTTTATCTACGAATAGTTAAAATTTCTCTGCACTGTGGATTTTGAGGTATCAGTGTTACCTAACTAAACTGTCATTCTTATGTATGTGTTTCTTCCTTAGGAAAACATAGATAATTTGAAGCTGTAGCTAAATAATTCAATAATTTGTGTTGCAATCTTATAGTCTATTGGATGGCATCCCAAGGTCCAAAGGAAATATCAAAACCGCCCCTCTGGGAGTGAATTCTGATATCAGATTCTCCTCCATCTGCCCCACATAGAGACCCTTGGGCCCTAGCTCTTTAACACATGAGCTCCATCAGCAAAGAGAGGAAGAGGCAGTTCAGTCCCTGGTTCTGAAGAAAGTCCAAAGTCCTTCTAGCCCCAGTCACACACACCCCCAAAAAACACAGAAAGCTTTATATAAGCCTTGGAACCATTGTGAAGAATGTTCCATCCATTGCAAACAGTGTAAGAAAAAATGTTTTTAAAAGGAAGACAGAGGAACAATAGGGAATACTGCTTTTTTGTTTTGTTTTGTTTTGTTTATTTCTATCCTACTCAATATGGTATGGTTTAGGACATGTTGGGTGTTATTGTATTGGAGTACTATGAATTCAGTGACTGGTCTGCCCTCTGTTAAAAGCACATGTAGAACATCTCTGTCAGGATCATTTAAGATATTTTTAATTTCTAAAGAAACTCTGCTTTTCTTTTATGTTGGCTGCATAAATGCTTCATTCATCACTGAAAACTGAATTGTATCTACACTTGATTTTAAAGAATATCTGTGACCTTGCAAGAACTGAAGTAGTCACTAAAGTTGGCTCAAAGGTTACTGCTGAGAGTTGTCTTTTCCCCCCTTTCTTTTATTTCTTTGTTTTGTTTTGATATATTTGATGGCAGACATTGACAAGCATAGCAGAAACCTGCATCAGCTTATGGGGAATAATTTCACCACTTATATTTCAGGAGCCATTCAGGTTGGAAATTACTGCCTTCACTGTTCTTTGGCTATCAGGGAAGTTTAATCAGTTGAACTGTCTCATCTCTTTGTTTTTGTTTTGTTTTGTTGTAATCTATGACTTTGCATGTAGCCTCAGTCCTCTTCACTTGCAACCTGTTCCTATGTTCTGATTATTTATGAAATGAATGGTTTTGGTAGCAGCTGAAGCCTCCTGCGCTGGGTTTTAATGCTGGCTTAGGTAACTGGATTTTAGTTTCCACCCAGAAAGCAAGCATGTCCATAGTGAACATGCATGTGCTGCAAGTATGGGGAGACAGTAGAGCACAGTTTGCTGTCCTCTGAAGATGCTGGCCACAGAGACTGGTGAAACGTTAGGAAAAATCACCTTCAGAACATGGCCAAGAAGCCCGAAAAACCCACAACAACCATTAGATCCCGGCCGTGAAAGCCTTCGCGAATACATTCAGACAGTAGATACTTCAGCTTGTGCTTGTTAACTCATCCATGAAGTTCCTTCCTTCCAGTCTTGTTCTTGACATTTCCATTTTCCTTTCGGTTGGGCAATTCAAGAAAGACTAAGTAAATGATGGGAAAATAATTGTGGAGAACAACTGGATTTTTAGCAAGGAGCACCCTGTCCTGCTTTACTCAACACAATAACTGCAGAACTTGCTTCTTAACTGCAAACAAAGTTGTTCTTTTATTGCTGGCTGGTAGAGCACACAATTGAAACAGAAATGGAAGATGAGGTGGGGGCAGAGGCTGGAGCCTAGCCGACAATAAAGAATTGTATTATATAACTCTTCAAGGTCATGTAATTATACAAGTTAGTAAAGGATGACTTAGATAATCAGGATTATTGTGATCATAGAGAATACATCCTTAGTCACTGGAAGTCTTGAGTGAGCAGATTTTGGGGGCCTTTTCCAGATGATGCTATTTTGTGCCTTACTCACTGAATGTTTTAGACAGCTCTATTCTTAGATCGCTCCTTTTATTTAAACAAGCTGCCTTTTAAAAAATGGAGCCTGTCATTGTCTGACATGTCACAAATTAAACTAACAATTTTCTGAAAGAAAATCTTGATGGGAGAACACCTTGGGGAATATTGCAGCCATTTGCCCCCCCCCCCAATCTGGCTATAGATCTGAGGTCAATCAATTGGGGTCAGAGGCTTAGTTACCTAGAAGCAAATAACCAATAGCCAACTCTATAATCAGACAATCAGAAATTTTCTCTTCTGCTATGAATTCCATACAAACTGTGGAAAAAGTATACGGTTGCTGTAAAGCGCTGAATAGTAACTTACATATCCATGAAAGAAAACATCATGTTTAAATTGTGATTGTAGCCCTACAATATTATAGAAAACTATTATTTATTCAGTAATGTGAAGACCATTATATGGAGTGCCCTTCTCCCCACCTCCTGTGTCCATTAGTGCTGTGTCAGCCACATCAAACAATAGCTGAAGATAAGAATGGGGCATCACTCAGAAACCTATTCGGGGCTTTGGAGAGCCTTTTTTTTGTTTGTTCATTTGTTTGTTTTGCCATTGTTAAAAATATGTCTTTGCATGCTGGAGGGAGGAACTCGGAATTTCCAAAGGGGGGAACAACCAAAGGGAAATATACTCTCAGACAGCAATGGATTGCTAAAAGGTGTGTGTGTGGGGGGGGGGAGGGAGGATTGGCTTGATATATTATGATACATTGTGATGACTGGATCTTTATCATGCAACTCTGAAATGACTTTTTTGGTATTAAAGCTGTGATATCCTAAAGCAAATGTGGGAAATCTGTAGCTCTGTTGGGCTACACTTTCCATTATTGTTGACTATCAGCTATGCTGGCTGGATCAACTGAGAAATGGAGTCTCAGCGGCTTCTGGAGTTACCACAACTTTCCCATCCCTATCCTACAGCATGCTTACTTGGAAATTAATTGCAAGTTAACATGCTTTAGCTTATGCTGATATATGTACCCAATTCTGTCCAGCTTTTGTGTGGATGGCTTTAGAGTGTCAGCCAGAGTACTTTTTCAGGGACAAATCCCAGACTAAGCAACACGCTGCTCTGGGAGGCTATGCTGATCATCTCTCTGATGTCCTTTTGCCAGCACACAATAACTGTTCTGTTTAGGAAGGTCTTCAGCAACTGGCTGACTACTATGGGCTAGCAACCTAGGACTAGAGCTTTTCACAATGTGCTACACTTTTCTATTGTTGACTGCAATTATTATTTTAAATAGTTTTTAAACATTGTTTTAAACTACAGTTTGTGTTAATGTGGAAGAGGATATTTTTTCAGTACTTACATACAGTACTGAAATCCTGTTCTCATAAGTTCCTTTAACCTGTTCTTGATGTCATTAGCCTTGCTCTGCAGAATGTACACAAACAGGATTTTAGCTACAATATATATATTGTCAGATTGTAACATTGATTCAAAATTGTAATGTAAGCTACCTTGTCTCTCTGTTTCTGAGAGAAAGGCAGTATGCAAATGAAACCAAATGAAACCAGGAAAGACCATGTCAATTGAGAGCTGCATTCCATACACAGAACTTCCCACACCTGGAAATGGTTGGTGTGGGGTAATTAGTTTTCAATCTGCTCTCCTTTCCAGTTTGAAAATTTGTGGAGAGGAACTGTGACCCTCAAAAACCACATGGAGATGGTAAACGAACCTGCACAGAGAAGAGGGCATGAGAAACATAAATTTAAAAAGCATTTATAAAGAAATTAAAATAAAATATTCCCTTGAGCAAGCAACCTGTACTTGATATCAGTCCTTCCACTGACATTCACCCACTGTCTTGCAGAAGTGGTGTCACTCTGGATTCCAACTGAATTTATTTTGGTTGAAATATAATTTTAAGTGATTGCAGCTGTTCATCTTTCTAAACAGTTTTCTTCTGTTCAGCTGACAAAATGTCAATTTTGCTTGACGTTTTGTCAGCTGAACACTTCAAACACTTCTTCCATTGAAGGTACTGCAATGGTGACACAATTTGAAGTTTGCTGAATGTGGGGTGGAAAGAAGATGTACTAGTTTAGATTTAGCTATAGAGAAGTGACAACCCTCGGAGATTTCTGTGTGAGACAGTCTTACAGAAGTTTGTACAGTAATCCCTTCAGAATGCAGCATTTATCAGCTACCACATAGCTGTTAAGCACTAGGTTCCAAGAGAATTAGCACTTTCTCTCTGCTCCTCTTCCACAGATGGAAAAAAAAGATGGCCCATAGAAAGAACATTAGAGCATAATCTTTTTGTTTTCTTGTTTCGTAGACACGTCTGCTGGGAAATGCAGCTAATCTGGATTTACGAGGGGGTGCTGGTAAGTATTGAGCCTTACTCAGAAAAAAAATGAACTAGGAAGCTATAAATTGCAGGGTGTATTGGCCAATTTGTCTGTATTCAATGGAGCAAACACCAGCTACCTATGATTATAACTTATCTTTCATGTTCAGGTCCAAAATGAATATAGCAGCACCTCCAGAAAAGTTCAATGTGGAAGAACATAGGACCATAATCCAGTTCCTGTTTCTTCAAGACAAAGGTGCAAAGCAGATCCATGATGAAATGTCACAAAGTATGGGTGGCAGTGGCCCTTCATATGCAACAGTTAAACGTTGGGTTGTCAATTTTAAAACTGGCCATTTCAGTGTTGAAAGTGAGAAACCCCGTGGAAGGCCTGTTTCTGTCTCTGTGCCTGCAAATGTGGAAGCCATCCATGACATGATCAAGGAGGACCGCTGAATATCAGCCAAAAGTATTGCTATATATCTGAGAATATCACATGAGATGTCATTATCCACAATGACTTGGAAACGAGAAAGCTAGCAGCAAAGTGGATCCCCAAAATTTTGACAACCGAATAAAGGAGGAAACAGTGGCTGTTGGTGGTCATTGGTGGCTGTTTTGGAACATTTTGCACGAAATGAGTCAGATTTCCTGGGCAAACTGGTAACTGGTGATGACACATGGATCTACTGTTATGATCCCGAGGCAAAGGAACAGTCTAATGAATGGAGGCACAGTGGTTCCCCCAGGCCAAAGAAGTTCCGAGTGCAAAGGTTCGTGCAGAAGCAAATGGCAACAGTTTTTTGGGATAAGAAGGGAGTTCTGCTGGTGGACTACCTTCAACAGGGTTCAACCATCAATGCAAAATATTTGTTGTTGTTGTTTAGTCATTTAGTCGTGTCCGACTCTTCGTGACAAAATATTACTGTGCCTTATTGATGACGTTGAGGCAAAACATCAAGGGAAAATGTCAAAGAAAACTCTCCAAAAGTGCTATCCTGTTGCATGACAACACCTTGTCACATATTGCAGGTGAAACAATTGCAAAACTGACGTCCTTAGGCTTCCAAGTAATGCCCCATCCACCCTATTCTCCCAATGTGGCTCCTTCTGACTATTATCTGTTCCCCAAACTCAAAAAACATCTAAAGGGACAATGATTTGGGAGTGTTCTGGAGACAACTAATGCTGCAGATGAGTGGTTACACCAACAGTCGGAAGAATTTTATTTGCAGGGACTTAAGAAGGTGCAGGACAAATGTTGTAAGTGCGTTGACTTCCTGGGGGAACATGTAGAATAGTGTGGCAGTTACAGCTTCCTAGCTATTTTTTTTCTGGGAAAGGCTCAATACTTCTCAGCACCACCTCGTACAATACTCCTGATCTGTAAACACAAAGAAAGAGTAATTTTTCACACACAATGCAGTCTCTCCTACAGCAAAATGTGCATAAAAGCGGTTTTCCTCTTCCCCAACTTGTTAAATAGTCTTTTTTAAAGAAATGGACTCTCATGACATTGTTCACGAAATAGTATTCAGAGAGGTGGTTGTGGGCTCATTCCAAAGGATCAAGTTTACATGCTTTGGGTGTGCCTATATCCATGCTGTTCCTTGAATTTAGGGGTACTCAATAAGGAAGAGTGCTTTTTGTCAGCTTAGAGCAGTGCACTGGCTTTGGCACAACGAAGAAAGGGTTAGCCTGGCAATAACAATATGTGCCCTTTCAAGTTCTAGAGTTTGTTATTGTCCATTGTTTAGTGTAGTAAGTTGCATTAGAGTAGGCTCATTAGTAGGAACTTGGTGGGTCAACTTCTCTAAATTCCATTGATTCAAATGTCCTCACCCAACTTCCAACTTATGATGCTAAGCAACAGGATTTCAGCTAAAAAAAAAGTCATTGAAAAATGCTTATCAATTTACTGAGGCTGGTTGAAGGGAACATATCTTGCCAGTATTGAAAGAACTAGACAGACTCTTGGTCCATGTCTCAAAACAATTATAAGTGGTGGTGCCTAGCATTTAAAACCCTATGCAGTTTAGAACCCAGAAATGTCTGCTTCTGTTTCAGTCTGTTTATACATTAAGAATTAAGTTTAACTGACTCCTGACTGCTAAGTTTATTCTGAGTTGAGGATTTTTCTAAAAGCTGAAATCTAATTTTACCAGGTCATATCTTTCTTTGCAGTCACTTGCATTCTCACAGAAGTCCAAAAGATTTCCCATTGAGGAAGTCACACTGATTCTGCCTCAACAAGCCTTTTTCTTCTCTGTATTCCATATTCAACCCCTAACAATGCTCTGCATTAATTCAGTGCTTGCTTGATACCTTCAGTAATCTCTCCCACACATACCATCCATACAGTCATCCTTAGAACTTCATTTTGTGTCACCTCTGTTTGACAGAATATGATCTATACATATTTACTTCAAATGAAGTCCCAATAAACTCTGTGGGGCCTAATTCAAGGTTAAGGCTATAGAGAACTGTGGCTGTAGTTCTTTAGACATTCTGACACAAAAATAAAAGAAAGGCTCTAGTATGAATCTTTGCCTAACCTCTTCTAGGTTAGGCGAAGTAATTTGCCTAACTTCAGAAAGTAATTTATTTATTTATTTATTTATTTATTTATTTATTTATTTATTTATCTATCTATCTATCTATCTATCTATCTATCTATCTATCTATCTATCTATCTATCTATCTATCTATCTATCTATCTATCTATCTATCTATCTATCTATCTATCTATTTATTTATTTAATTTATACCCCGCCTATCTGGCCCACCGGACCACTCTAGGCGGCTCCCCCCAGTCCTTCTAATCTGATCTTTGTTATCTGCCCAATTTCTTGTTTCTTTTATTTAGATAACTAGATTCATGTATATTATTAGCTTGTTGGTCTGCTTCCCTCAATTCTTCTAGACTGCTAACCAGAGTTGGTTACAGGAAGACCCACATTTCCATTTTACAACAGCTTCACTGTCTCCTGGTCTGTTTCTGGCTACAATTAAAAGTGCTTATTTTGACCTATAAAGCCCTAAACAGTTTATCTGAAAGATCATAGTTTCTCATATGAGTCTACCTAGTTTTAAAAAATCTTTAGGTGAGACCTTTCTCTCAGTCCTATCATCCTCATAGGTATAGCTGATGAGGTCACAAGAGAGGGTCTTTTTGGTGACTCTTTCTGGTCTGTGGAACTCCCTGCCAAGGGAGACCAGTTTGTTCCCTCTCTGCTGTCCTTCCTTTGGCACACAAAGACTTTCACCTTCATGCAGTCCTTCACTTTGTAAATGGGTGTCATGGAAGATGTTTTAATGAGAGTTTTTGAAATCTTTTACCTTTTCAAATTCATTAGTTTATGTATGTGATATGTTCCATTGTTTTTTAAATACTTTAATTTAATGGTGTTCTGTCAAATTACTTCTGACTTATGGCATCTCTAATAGAGTTTTTAAAGTATGTAAGACGTTTAAGGAAAAGTTTATCATAGCTACCTCTGAGTAAGCTTCCACAACTCAGCAGGGATTTGAATCCAGGTCTCTTGAGTCCCTAGTTCTATACATAGCCAATTAAATTACACTGGCTTTCATTTTGTATTTTTAGCCATTTCAATATTTGTTTTCCAACTATTTTATAGTGGATGTCTTTACTAGGAGAAATATGGAATGCAAATAAATTGAATGAATGGTGGAATGACTGACCCCAGACTGCTCTGACTCCCAAAAGATAAAAATGCATCTTGGATCCTGAATGGAGAGTGGGTAGTTTTCATGGGGGCAGATCCAGTCTGGAAACCTTTATTTCCTCTTACAGGGCAGGTTTTGTGGGCACATTTCACTCTGCAGAAAGAGCAGTAGTCCCCACATGTCAGTAAGGCTGTCATAGTGTAGTTTGAAGCAAGTGAAGTAACACATGTTGCTACATAAAGAAGATTGTAAGACAATTGAGATACCAGGCTGAACCCCTCTTCATTGTCCTTCTGCAAGCAAAGACCTTTCTCTTCAGGCAGGCTTTCCTTTTTGACTGGCCGTCTGAGAGGTTTTTAACTAGATTGTTGTGCCTTGTTGTTTTTAAAATGTGTTTTTAGTATGGATTTTATTCACCTCCAAGAATGTCTGCAGCTGGTTGGCCACCACGCTCTTGATCTGCTTTCCCTTGAATGGCATGTTAAGGAGAGGATGAAAACTGTTTAAATTGCCAATAATCAAACTGGGCTTTTAAAGAGTGGACTGGATCACTGTCTCCCTCAAAAAGGGGAGCATGTATCTTTCCTGCAAGGAGAAGTTCAGGATCCCCTTGCTATCTCTGTTTCTAAAAGTAACTGTATTTAACAATGAGCATCAAATTAAAAGAACTGGTCATAACCCTACCAGTTCAGCATAATTCAGTAAAAGGCAAAAATTTTCATCAGATACACAGGCACTTTCAAAGGGGGGGGGATATATTTAGATTAGAAGGTCTGCAGGCGGAGGTAGTGGTGGAAAGTGATCCCCTACCTCCTGTAATGGGAAGGCATTACCAATGGGGGAAGAATCTCCAATGATTCAGTAAGAACAACTGACTAAGGTGTATGGGCTGGGGACTACCGGTGTAATATCCTTGGTAACTGCATTGACCACTCTGAGGTCTTAGACCAGGGAGTACCGTCCTTCTTTCTTTGGCACCCCCATGATGGGTGTATTAAACTCAGATTTACATGAGACAATAAGTTTCACTTCCAAAAGTGAGGCTAGGACTTTGTGTAAGCTCTTTCTAGTCTCAAACGTCACTGGGTATTGTTTAACATGGACTGGGCCAGTTCCTGGTTTCAGGGTGACTTCTACTGGTGTTGCACGTTTTGCTTGCCCTGTGGTCCCACTTGCCTATATCTATGGGAAGACTTGATCCACTACCTCACACAGGGTTTTTGACCTGCTACATTGTGGGGTCCAGGGCTTTTCAATGTAAAGATAAAATGGGCTGCCATGGGGTTGCCAAACTGCACTTTGCATCTATCCATTGTGAATTCTAATTTAGCTCCCAACTTTGTTAAGAGGTCCCTGCCCAGAAGACTCACTGGGCACTCATCTATGCATAAAAATTGGTGGTCTATGCATTTTCCATTTACTTTCAGCTCCATAGGAGAGAGAACTGGGACCTGGATAGTACCACCAAAGGTATTAATGATCTCAATTCAATGGTTGTTGTGGGTTTTTCGGGCTCTTTGGCCGTGTTCTGACTTCAGAACACGGCCAAAGAGCCCGAAAAACCCACAACAACCATTAGATCCCGACTGTGAAAGCCTTCGCGAATACATTGATCCCAGTTCAGTCTGTGTTTGGACAAAGGTGCACAGATTGGAATCCAGTTTGCCCTGTGTCCTTTTGGAGATATCCTACTCAATCAATGTCCATTCTGGTATTTGTGTACTACCAGGTCTCTGGGGGTGGGGGGTGGGGAATAACCCATAACAAATATTTCAATGGGGAACTGCAAATCGCTATAACATTATAATAGCTAGACATTACACAGAATTATTTTCAACTTCCAACCCAAAGAAGACCAAAACAATACACATGAACCAACCAACCAACCAACCAACCAACCAACCAACCAACCAGCCAACCAGCCAACCAACCAACCAACCAACCAACCAACCAACCAACCAACCAACCAACCAACCAACCAACCAACCAACCAACCAACCAACCAACCAACCAACCAACCAACCAACCAACCAACCAACCAACCAACCAACGACAACCCAGGTGACTGATAGTATTAATTTTGGCAGTGACAATATTGGATCAACAGAGAAAGAGAAGATAGAGTGAGGTGTTGAGACAGATCATAACATCCAGAAGTGAAGTTCTAATAGAAGCACTCAAAACTTGAAACCTCCATACACCCAGTCCTACTAGTGTGAAAAGTTATGAATTCTTAACAGAAAAATAAATATAAATAAATAAATGGATGAGAACACAAGATCTAGGCTATTATTATATATGCCACATCAACAAAAGTATTTCAGTTTGCACACAGCTAAGCTGAATGTCATGAATGATTGTTGCACAAGAATACATCCAGACAGGTCATCCTGCTCAGAAATCTTCTCTAGCACTGCAAATGTTGGAGTGTGCAAGAAAGGTCTTGGGTTTCATAGGCAGATGAAGATTTTAATTTACCATGGGCAACAGCTCAGTGTATTCCTTATAAGGTACTGATTTTTTTTGTTTCCTCTTTTCCTGCTTTTAATTGTATTGCACCTTTTTTATTTTAACATTTTAAACCACATAAATGCTAGATTTAACATGAAGAATCTCGGGGGAATTGCCTCTCTGCTCCATGAGTTCCAGCGGTCTCTTTGCTTCATATTTTGGTCAGCAAGGAAATGCATAAATAGTGCCAATACAGTTACTATTACAGCATTTGGCTGTCAAAGTCAAATGTATGACACTTGAGCAATGACCTCAGGCACTATAAAACTTTATAAAATTCTTTTGAACTTTGAGTCTGTGGTGGTCCATCACAGCTGACATTTTTCCCTGAAAGAGTACATTTCAGTGTGAGATCTTATCAACCATATTTGGTTTATTTGGGCATTAAGGTATATGTTGTTTAATTGTTGAAATGGTCCATCACTCTTCAGTGGATGAGAATAAGTCATTGTTTCACTCACGGTGAAATAAGCCTCGCCTTAAACTCTACTGTCATATTCATCCTACTTTTCCCAAATATAGAGATTGCATCAAGTAGGTAGGATCAGGAAGCCTTGTTTATAAGCTTTTTTCATTGAATTGCTTCTATGTTTCATATGCATAAAAATAAAATTAAAAAACAATGTTGAAAACACAAAACCTGGAAGTTACAGGCACTAACCTTCAGTTATATAATCTTCCAGTCATGCAGTTTGTGAAAAATTGCAGGTTTAAATTCTTAAACAAATCCATTCTTGAAACATGTGAAAAGTAGCAGGTTTGATTATCATTCAGAACTCTTACGACTATGGATAATAGCAAACAGAAATGCATTTAAAATATATAAAACAAAGGTTTTAGGCAAAATTTAAGTCAGAAAAAAGATATTTCAATGATAATCTCCTATCTATAAAAGTTAAGAGTTGAAAACATAAATCATGTTTGAACTTAAAAATACAGGAGCTCAAGCCTTAAAAAGGGATAATAAAAAAGCAGACAACACATATCTAAAATAAATCATAACTTTGAAAAGCAAAAAGCATTATAATTATTTTTATATTATTATAATTAGCCTTTGCTTATTTACACACAGGAAAATATTAAGTTCTCTAACTGCTCACCCAAGCCATTGCTGTTATGAATCAATAGAGGGAAATCCATTAGATGTCTCTTGATCTTGCCTGTGTGTATCTTCCCTGCTTCTGGTAATGAAGTCTGCTGCTGCTTGCTGTCTCACATCTGAGTGTGTTTTTAAACTGCCTGAATATCCTGGTTCATTCAGGTAAACATGAAAGTAACCACACATTCAGCTGACAGCTTATGTGGCAGCTAAAATGGAAATTCCAATAGACCTCTCTCATAGTGCAGAGAATGTTGATAAGCTTGCTTTGTGTATGAGAAAGACACAAGGATACAGGATTTTTTCTAAGAGCTTTGCCCTGGTAGAAAGCCATGCACTTTTTCTGAGTTCTGACAGGGTTGCAAGACGGTAATGAATTACAGTATACTCTGCCAGTCTTGTGGAGCCAATAGCCTTTTACATGTATTCTGCTTAAATAATGAAACTAGCTGCTTGCCCTGAAGTAACTTCTAATAAGGCATTCAGAACACTGCTGTCCAAACCACCATTTTATAATCACCTTTCACACTTCCATGGTTACAGTCAACACTGTATTCAAACAAAATATCAAGCTTTGACATAACTGAATATGGCACATGCCCCTAATGTAAAGATTGTGTTGTCAAGTCATGTCCAACTCATGATAATCGTAATAGTACCCTGTTTCCCGGAAAATAAGACCTAACCTGAAAATAAGCCCTAGTATGATTTTTCAGGATGCTCGTAATATAAGCCCTACCCCAAAATTGTTGTTGTCATTTAGCCGTGTCTGACTCTTTGTGACCCCATGGACCAGAGCAGGCCAGGCCTTCCTGTCTTCCACTGCCTCCTGGAGTTGGGTCAAATTAATGTTGGTAGCTTCAATGACACTGTCCAACCATCTCATCCTCTGCCATCCTCGTCTCCTCTTGCCTTCACACTTTCCCAACATCAGGGAGTCTTCTCTTCTCATGAGATGACCAAAGTATTGGAGCACTCAGGGTTGATTTCCTTCAAAATGAATAGGTTTTTTCTCCTTGCAGTCCAGGGGACTCTCAAGAGTCTCCTCCAAAACCACAATTCAAAAGCATCAGTTCTTCAGTGGTCAGACCTCTTTATGGTCCAGCTTTCACTTCCATACATCGCAACTGGAAAGACCATAGCTTTGACTATTCGGACTTTTGTTGGCAAGGTGATGTCTCTGCTTTTTAAGATGCTGTCTAGGTTTGTCATCACTTACCTCCCAAGAAGCAGGCATCTTTTAATTTCGTGGCTGTTGTCACCATCTGCAGTGATCAGGGAGCCCAAGAAAGTAAAATCTGTCACTGCCTCCATATCTTCCCCTTCTATTTGCCAGGAGGTGACAGGACCAGTGGCCACGATCTTAGTTTTTTTGATATTGAGCTTCAGACCATTTTTGGTGCTCTCATCTTTCACCCTCATTAAGAGGTTCTTTAATTCCTCCTCACTTTCTGCCATCAGAATGGTGTCATCTCCATATCGGAGGCTGTTGATATTTCTTCCGGCAATCTAAATTCCGGCTTGGGATTCATCCAGTCCAGCTTTTCACACGATGTATTCTGCATATGTTAAATAAACAGGGGGACAATATACAGCCTTGTCATACTCCTTTCCCAATTTTGAACCAATCAGTTGTTCCATATCCAATGTTGCTTCCTGGCCCACATATAGATTTCTCAGGAGATGGATAAGAAATGGTCCACACAGTCAAAGTCTTTTGCATAGTCAATGAAGCAGAAGTAGATGTTTTTCTGGAACTCTCTAGCTTTCTCTATAATCCAGCACATGTTAGCAATTTGGTCTCCAGTTCCTCTGCCCCTTCGAAATCCAGCTTGTACTTCTGGGAGTTCTCGGTCCAAATAGTGCTGAAGCCTACCTTGGAGGATATTGAGCATAACATTGTTAGCATGTGAAATGGGTGCAACTGTACGGTAGTTGGAGCATTCTTTGGCACTGCCCTTCTTTGGGACTGGGATGTAGACTGATCTTTTTCCAATCCTCTGGCCACTGTTGAGTTTTCCAGACTTGCTGGCATATTGAGTGCAGCACCTTAACAGCGTCATATTTTAAGATTTTAAATAGTTTCACTGGAATGCCATCACCTCCACTAGCCTTCTTGTTAGACAAGCTTTCTAAGGCCCACTTGACTTCACTCTCCAGGATGTCTGACTCAAGGTCAGCAACCACACTATCTGGGTTGTCCGGGACATCCAGATCTTTCTGGTATAATTTCTCTGTATATTCTTGCTACCTCTTCTTGATGTCTTCTGCTTCTGTAAGGTCCCTACCATTTTTGTCCTTTATCATGTCAATCTTTGCACAAAATGTTCCTCTAATATTTCCAATTTTCTTGAACAAATCTCTGGTTTTTCCCTTTCTATTATTTTCCTCTATTTCTTTGCATTGTTCATTTAAGAAGGCCCTCTTGTCTCTCCTTGCTATTCTTTGGAAGTCTGCATTCAATTTTCTGTAACTTTCCTTATCTCCCTTGCATTTTGTTTCCCTTCTCTTCTCTGCTATTTGTAAGGCCTCGTGGACAGCCACTTTGCTTTCTTGCATTTCCTTTTTTTGGGGGTGGTTTTTGTTGCTGCCTCCTGTAAAATGTTACGAGCCTCTATCTATAGTTCTTTGGGCACTCTGTCCACCAAATCGAGTTCCTTAAATTTATTCTTCACTTCCATTGTGTATTCATAAGGGATGTGCTTTAAATTATACCTGATTAGCCCAGTGGTTCTTCCTACTTTCTTCAGTTTAAGCTTGAATTTTGCTATGAGAAGCTGATGATGAGAGCCACAATCAGCCCCAGGTCTTGTTTTTGCTGACTGTATAGAGCTTCTCCATCTTTGCCTGCAGAGAATATAGTCAATCTGATTACGATATTGCCAATCTGCTGATTTCCATGTGTAGAGTCACCTATTGTGTTGTTGGAAAAGAGTATTTGTGATAACCAGCTTGTTCTCTTGACAATATTCTATTAGCCTTTGCCCTGCTTTGTTTTGAACTCCAAGGCCAAACTCTCTTGTTGTTCCTTTTATCTCTTGACTCCCTACTTTAGCATTCCAATCCCCTAGAATGAGAATATCTTCCTTTAGTGTCAGTTCTAGAAGGTGTTGTTGGTCTTCATAGAATTGGTCAATTTCAGCCTCTTCAGCATCGGTAGTTGGTGCATAAACCTGGATTACTGTGATGTTGAAAGGTCTGCCTTGGATTCATATTGAAATCATTCTCTCATTTTTGAGATTGTATCCCAGTACAGCTTTTCCCAGTCTTTTGTTGACTTTGAGGACTACTCCATTCCTTCTGCGGGATCCTTGTCCACAATAGTAGATATGATAATCATCTGAACTGAATTTGCCAAGGTTCATAGATCTTACATTCCAGGTTCCTATGCAGTATTTTTCTTTGCAGCATCGGATTTTCCTTTCACTTCCAGGCACATCCGCTGCTGAGCATCCTTTCGGCTTTGGCCGAACAACTTCATTAGCTCTGGAGTTACTTGTCCTTGTCCTCTGGTCTTCCTCAGTAACATGTTGGACGCCTTCTGACCTGAGGGGCTCATCTTCCAGCGTCATATCTTTTAGCCTTTTGTTTCTGTTCATGGGGGTTTCTTGGCAATGATACTGGAGTGGCTTGCCATTTCCTGCTCCAGGTGGATCGCGTTTAGTCAGAACTCTTCACGATGACATGCCCGTCTTGCACGGCATAGCCCATAGCTTCTCTGAATTACTCAAGCCCCTTTACCACGACAGGGCATCAATCCGTGAATGGGCTGCCTAAAAATAAGCCGCAGTTAAGTGAAACCCCACCCTCCACCATTGTGCAGCAACCAGAAGAAGATGACTTGACTATTGAATAAATGTAGATTGTTGTACATGAAAAAAATAAAATAAAATGCCCCTGAAAATAAGTCCTAATGCATTTTTTGAGCAAAAATTAATATAAGACCTTGTCTTATTTTCGGGGAAACACCATCATCTCCCTCTCTCAAACGCACACAAATACACACACACGTTTCTGAGGTTGGGCAGGGGTTTGAACTCAGATCTCCTAAGTTGAACACTCTAACCACTACATACCAGCGTCTCTCACTGTAATGATACCGATTAGATATCTAGTCAGAGATAACAGCTAGAAGTACTTCACCATGGCCTTCTCAATGGGTAAAAGTTGGAATGAATGACACTTCCTAGTCTCAAGTACCAATTGCAGGAATATGCCTACAACTGGTGTTAGGAATCAGCTTCAGATGTATTTCATCTGCCCTATTGTGGAAAAGCACAGATTTAGTGACACTCCCCAGCTTTTCCTCTCC
The DNA here is from genome assembly GCF_051106095.1 of Pogona vitticeps. Classification (NCBI taxonomy): domain Eukaryota; kingdom Metazoa; phylum Chordata; class Lepidosauria; order Squamata; family Agamidae; genus Pogona; species Pogona vitticeps. Next base: position 224,562,294 of record NC_135783.1, on the reverse strand, counting down.
TCCTTTACTATCCTTTTCTTTGGGCCTACAACTACATAACTTGGGATTTCAGAGGATGTGTTTACACTCATGATGTCAGGAGTACTAGTTTCTTCAATAAAGAATGGGCTAAAATATAATTGTTAGGCCAACTATTCAGCCTAGGTCAATAGGAGAGTGCATAATTTACACACAGACAGTCTTTGAGTTCAATCCCAGCTTGTTCTGCTGGAAACTTCAGTGAATCAGGGATGTAAAAGTTCTTTTTCTGAGACCAGGAAAATCTGCAGACACATAGATCAGATAATACAGGACTGGATGGCCGATTGTAAGACTGACCTCTAAAAATTACTAGATGAGGCATATAACAACATGAAATTAATACTGACATTTGGGGAGGTAGGGGACATTGTACATGTTCCAGGGCTACATCAAGCTTGGCTTGATTTTGGTGAAAAGATCTTTGAGTGCTTATGGCTTTTGTATAACAAGTCTATTTGCAAACATACAGAATATAAAAGCAAAGCATAAGTAGAGGTAAGTGGCATTTGTACTCTTACAAGGCAGGCTCACAACAGATTTTGACAAAAAGAGCTACCTACACATGTCCTTCACCCCGACTCCTCTCAGCCTTTGCTGAATATGTCTCTGGGTACTTCTCTAAAGTGCAGTGTGTTCATCACATGGACAACAAGATCTTATTCTTAGCTTGAACGGTAGATGTGCAGAGAAGGATAACTAATTTTCTACAAATGGTTTTTTACATGCTGGGATGGCTTCTGTCCACTTCCCACTAGTGACCTCCTATTAAAGAAACATCAATATCCATTCTGGGCTCTTAATTAGTAATCTGCTGAACAAAAGATATGGGCAGCTAGCACTGATAAAATTATTATCTCCTGCTATGGTCTACACATCAAAAAACATTTTGAGCTCTCTGGTTGGGTTCAGAAGCCATTCAGCTCCACTTAATTCTTCACAGAGGAAAAGTTTTATCACCAATCATTTCTTTGCTCCTTGAGCACCGGCATCTTCAAAGGTAATTAGAACAGCAACAATAGTAAGCTATTATATACTGCACAGTCAACAACAACAAAACTCCTTCTAAATTATTTAACAAACCACAAAATAATACATGAAAGATAAATTGCTTTTCTTCTTAGAAAAAGAATAAATTAACAACCCCAACTTTGCCATATATAGGCTCAAATTAACAAATCTGTACGATTCAAAAATGACTCCATCTGGTACACAATAATCGTAAATTAATACAAAGCGGAACTGCAGGGGAAAACATAACTTCTTCAGAACTAAAGTACAAAACACTGCAAACAATGGGAAACTTAAAATAAAATGGGTGAAAGGAAGCCAGTGTTCTTCAAAGAACAGTATGGTTAAAATGTAAACCTGGTATACATATACATTAAGCAACATACTTAATCTAAAGGGTAAAAAATATGAACATTCTACAAGATGGTTTCCCAAAGAACAGAGAAACAGTAACTACTCTGCTCTGTTTTTGCATCTTTTAACTGCAGATTAAGGTGCTACATTCAATATGCCAGCAAATTTGGAAAACTCAACAGTGGCCAGAGGATTGGAAAAGATCAGTCTACATCCCAATCCCAAAGAAAGGCAGTGCGAAAGAATGCTCCAACTACCGTACAATTGCACTCATTTCACACGCTAGCAAGGTTATGCTCAAAATCCTCCAAGGTAGGCTTCAGCAGTATGTGGACCGAGAACTCCCAGAAGTACAAGCTGGATTCCGAAGAGGCAGAGGAACTCGAGACCAAATTGCTAACTTGCGCTGGATTATGGAGAAAGCCAGAGAGTTCCAGAAAAATATCTACTTCTGCTTCATTGATTATGCGAAAGCCTTTGACTGTGTGGACCACAGCAAACTATGGCAAGTTCTTAAAGAAATGGGAGTGCCTGACCACTTTATCTGTCTCCTGAGAAACCTATATGTGGGACAGGAGGCAACAGTTAGAACTGGTCATGGAACAACTGAGTGGTTCAAAATTGGGAAAGGAGTACGGCAAGGCTGTATATTGTCCCCCAGCTTATTTAACTTATATGCAGAATGCATCATGCGGAAGGCTGGACTGGAAGAAACCCAAGCCGGAATTAAGATTGCCGGAAGAAATATCAACAGCCTCCGATATGCAGATGATACCACTCTGATGGCAGAAAGTGAGGAGGAATTAAAGAACCTTGTAATGAGAGTGAAAGAGGAGAGTGCACAAAACGGTCTGAAACTCAACATCAAAAAAACTAAGATCATGGCCACTGGTCCCATCACCTCCTGGGAAATAGAAGGGGAAGATATGGAGGCAGTGTCAAATTTTATCTTCCTGGGCTCCATGATCACTGCAGATGGAGACAGCAGCCCTGAAATTAAAAGACGCCTTCTTCTTGGGAGGAAAGCGATGACAAATCTTGACAGCATCTTGAAAAGCAGAGACATCACCTTGCCAACAAAAGTCCGAATAGTCAAAGCTATGGTTTTTCCTGTCGTGATGTATGGAAGTGAGAGCTGGACCATAAAGAAAGCAGACCGCCGAAGAATTGATGCCTTTGAATTGTGGTGCTGGAGGAGGCTCTTGAGAATCCCCTGGACTGCAAGGAGAACAAACCTATCAGTTCTAAAGGAAATCAACCCTGAGTGCTCACTGGAAGGACAGATCCTGAAGCTGAGGCTCCAGTACTTTGGCCATCTCATGAGAAGAAAAGAGTCCTTGGAAAAAACCTTGATGTTAGGAAGGTGTGACGGCAAGAGGAGAAGGGGACGACCGAGGATGAGATGGCTGGACAGTGTCTGCGAAGCAACCAACATGACCCTGACACAACTCCGGGAGGCAGTAGAAGACACGAGGGCCTGGCGTGCTCTGGTCCATGGGGTCACGAAGAGTCGGACACGACTAAACGACTAAACACACAACTGCAAATTAATTTGTAGAATTCAGTGGCTAATTTTAGGCAAAGGCAATTCTGAACCTAAAGTTTAGTGTATTTGATGCTGAGTTTAGGGCAGGGTGTCTGTTTGCTGTCCGCTGATACATCCATTTAAAAGCTCAAATAAAGAGTACAAATGGTTTACCCTTGGTTGTAAAGCTGACAGTACTGGCCATGTGGCCACACTTCAGAAATGCTCTAATTTGCTCTCCTTAATTTGTGGAAATTAAATCTTATTCAAATCTCATTCATTCTGTTGTAGGTCTGTGAGACTGGAATTACGTTCATGTAAGCAACATTTCTGTAACAGGAATAAGTCAAGAAAATAATTTGTCCACCCATGTTGTAAAACTGATGACTAGTGCAAAAGATGAAAACAGGGCATTAAAAAAATGTTGGGGAGGACTTGTTCTTCAGCTACTGGTCAAGTTTTCAGTTGTACGCAAAGAAGCTTTAATACCTGATAATTAATGTCTATGGGACAAGCTGATCAAAAGACACCAGCAATAGGGAAGTGAAATGAAAAGTCAGCATTCTCAGATGAGGTAAATAGCATTAGAATTGTAGAGAAATGTGCCTTTATGTGGTTAATAACAGTCTTTAATCCTTGCAAGGTTCACAGACAGGGCCAAATGAGACCCAACTTTATTCCTGTAATTAGCTAGTCATTAGAGGTTACAGGCCTCTGCATGCCAGTTACTGGGGAATAGAAGTGGGATGGTGCTGTTCCCTTAATGTAAGCTTGTCCTCGTCATCTGGTTAATTGCTGTGGGAAAATGCAGCTATAACAAATAGGCTTTGGTTCTGGTATAGTCATATATATTTTTTCTAATGCAATCTGATTCTTATTTAAAAATTAGCATTGGAGCTTGATCTGGATTGCAACTTTACTCGGAGGAGGGCCCCGCCGCAGTCTCCAGATCTGTATCAGGGCTGCCCAAGCCTCTTCTTTAGTATTTTTTTTTAAAAGCATACCCTGTTTCCTTGAAAATAAGACCTAACCTAAAAATAAGCCTTAGTATGATTTTTCGGGATGCTCGTAATGTAAGCCCTACCCCAAAAATAAGCCCCAGTGAAGTGAAACCCCGCCCTCCACCATTGTGCAGCATTGTGAAGCAACCAGAAGAAGATGACATGACTGTAAAGTAAAACATCCCCAGAAAATAAGCCCTAATGCATTTTTGGAGCAAAATTTAATATAAGAACCTGTCTTATTTTCGGGGAAACATGGTACTATTTATACAATTTCTGTTGGTGTCATTGTGGTTTCTTCCAATTCCCCCCTCCCCTTCCTGGAGGTGAAAACATGGGAGGAAATCCTATATTGCAGAAACTTACTTTGGACTGTTACTCTAGGGCAGTGGTGGCGAAACTTTTTGGGCTCACATGCCCAAACTGGGGGACAAAAAACAGGGGGCAGCTGAACCAGAAGTGGTGGTGGAAGGGGGAATCCCAGGCACGGAGGTGCCTCAAGACCCCACTCTGGATCCGCCACCAGCACCAGCTGCTCCGGATCCGCCTGTTGAAGCACCAGCACCATGTTTGCAGCTGCCTGCTCGGTTTTGGCTGCATGGAGGGCAGGGGAGTAGTGATCCGGTGACTCATGGCCCACATGCCAGCAGAAGGGGCTCCGTGTGCCAGCTGTGGCATGCATGCCATAGGTTTGCCATCGCTGCTCCTGGGTGCCCACTCAAGCCTGCCTAATCTCTTGGTACAGTTTCTTAACCAAACAGGCAGGTCAAGAAGAATTGTGCCTGCTATGTAGTTACCACTCACTGCTTTCCTGCTTCGGACTCCTTGGGAAGCAGGCAGTCGGAGTCCTCTTCTTCCAAGAGTGCAAACCATGTCTCCTTTAGTGTGCATGACTAGAGTACTTCAGGCCAGTGCACACCCACTGAAAGGGAATTCAGCAGTTGAGATCAGATAGCTTATAAATGAAGCAAGCAGACCTGTCAGTGTTAATGGCTTCTCCTATTCTCTCTCTCTCTCTCTCTCAAACAGCATGACTTGGCTGTTTCCTGTCTTATGGGCCATTTGCTCCTCTAACACAGACACCTTCAAGTTTGGAAGGAATTCTTAGAAGGGAATAAGCTCGTCATCACAATGTTCTGCACTATCTATTATTTTAACAGGAAAGAGCAAGGGTGTTATTGGATGCACGGGAAGGGTTTAATTTGTAAGAAGACAAGGAGCAGAAAGGGCAGAGGGGAATCAGGCTTGGCAGCTGCCTGAAAAATCACACTTGCTCTCTTGCTGCTGTTAGCGGCACTCTGTGTGTACACACAGAGAGCCTCCCAAGACCTTCTAGTGCTGCTGAAATACTGTCACCAGTACAGAGCTATAGTTCCTGCTGACCGCTTGCGCCACAGTGGGGGCATAATTGGTTGGGCTGATCTTTGGCCAGCAACCTAAGCACCTGCTAATTGCTGGAATGAAGCCCCTGTGCAAGGCCGGTCATGGCAGAAGTAGCAGCTATAACAGTTTTATTTTGCAATGGATGTAAAAGGAAGAAAACTGGAATTACATATCAAAGGTGAGAAGCCAAATGGTCAGCCACCTTCTTCTCCTGCTCACCTGTCCCCTCTGGTTATGGTGCAGAGGACAAACAAAGCTGCAAACACAAAGAAAGTGTACTGCCAAAACTTCCTTTCTGCTTATAAAAATAAGGTTTTGAAATAAAACATTTATAACAACATGAGTAGCTCATGGTCTGAGCAGGTAGGGCAAAGTTCCTCACCCCAGATGGCAAGTATGTTGCTTATATATTTAAAGTACTTTCTGGGTGGTTTACAATTTAATTATGCTGCCTACACGTCCCCTCCCTAGCAAGCTGGGTACTCAATTTACTGATCTAGGAAAGAGGGAAGGCTGAGTGAATCTTGAGTCTGGGATTGAACACAGGTTGTGAGTAGATTTTTGGCTGCAGTACTGCAGTTTAACCACTGCACCAGAAGAATACCCATCCACCTCATCCTGCACCACAATGTAAAGCAATAGAATAATAAACGTTCTCAGGGTCAACACCCTTTAGATATTCTTGGACTACAGATCCCATCACCCCCAGAAAACACAGCCAATCATGGTGGGTGATTGGAACTGTAGTACTTCAGCCTCTGGAGACCAGTTTCCCTCACCCCAACAGATCATGTCTACAACACACTGCTTAAGTATAAATAAACGGAACAAGATGGGGACCAGATGAAAATGTGGCCACAGTATTCAGGTTAGGACATTCTGTCCTTAAATCCAGACCATGGTGAGTGATCTGTGTTTATTCTCTGCTGAGGCATTGTATACGAAAGAAGTCAGAATGGACTGTCCTACTTGAGACTACTTATGTGGAGGTTCATAAAAACCAGCACCGAGGTCATGCAGTTCGGTCAAAACGCCACCCCCCCCCTTTAGTATGTTACACTTTTTCAAAAGGCAGATTTTGAGGCAAAACCTATAAGAGGGGGGGGGGGAGAGGGAGAGAGAGAGGAGAGAGAAGTAAAAACTGGTCAGACCTTCCACCTGCAGTATGATGAGGTACAGTCCATAACGTCAACTCTGAACTCTACTACTTTACCTTCATAACCCACTGCGGGTGAAAACACTTCATGCAGGAGACTCCAATACATTCTTCACTATGACTGTGCATTGACAGACTGTTGTGTCATTAGATCACTGTTGACCAGTCAAGAGCCCCTGGAACTTTTCTGATGCTCACCACTGATCATCTCCTGCTGAGCTGCGTTCTCTGCTCACACTGTTGCACTTGACCTTGGAAGAGCCAAGTTCAAATGACCCTCGGGCCATGAAAATAACTGCATAATTCTAAGTCAATTACCGTATTTTTCCATGTATAAGATGATACTTTTTTCCTAAAACGGTTAGAGTAAAAATTGAGGGTTGTCCTATACATGAAAGTAAGAGGGGAAGGAGTTTGGAAGTGGGTAAAGCAGCCATGAAAGGGCGGCAGGCTCAAAGGGCTGCGAGTGTGCAGCCCTTTCATGGCTGCTTTACTTCAGGTAACGATCGCAGCCCTTTGATCGTGCGGCCCTTTCATGGCTACTTTACCTGAAGTAAGAACGAAGTAGATGACCCTCATTTTTTAAATTCAAGCTTGGAAAAGTGGGGGGTCATCTTATACATGGAAAAATACGGTATTCTCTCTCAGCCTGATGTATCTCACAATATTCCTGCAGATAAAAAGTGAGGAAAAGGAGAAAGAGGGTGGTCTATGCTACCCGGAGTTCATGGGAAGGCAAGGAGGATACAAATGTATCTAATACAATAACAACACTTACAATTGAGTGAGTCAGTCAGTCAGTGAGAGGGGTGGACCTGCTCTGTGTTTCTGGCTCTGTGCCATACCTATAGACAGAGAGTGTAGGTGAGCAGGTCAGGATGGTGGCTGACACTGTGACCGCTCACCTCCTCTCTCTCTCTGTCTCTCTCTGGCAAGGTAGGTTTGGGCAAGTGACAGTTGTGTGAAACCCCTGTGGTTGTTCCTCATTGCTACCCTCCTGTCTCCCTTTGGGAGGCCCCCATCTACTTGCTCTCATCCTGCAAGAGAGAGCAGAGAGAGCCTGCCCATACAACTGGGAAAGGTGTAAGAAAAAAAGGCAACAGTATGAGGTAATTTTTCTTGCTGCATGCAGCTTCTAAGACCCACTTGTAAACGTGTCCTATACCTCTCACAGGTCAAAGGTCACAATGCTCCCCATCACCAGATCAAGCCTTCCCTCCAAAAGCCACCAAGAAAGAAAAACCGCCTTCACCTGCTTGGGTACCCTCTCCTGCTGGGCAGGACCGTGCGGGTGCCTGGGGGCAATGAGCAGTCCCCTCAAAGTCCCCTTCTCAAGGCTCCACCCGAATCCCCACAACCGGGCATCGTCCTTGCCTCAGCTCATGGTCCAGGACGGGGGTGGGCAGGCAAGTCCCTTCAAACTCAACTCTTCCACGAGGTGGGGAAGGGAACTATTGCTACTGCCAGTCTGGGCGCGAGCGTCGCTGCATCCCAGTTGGCCAGGGTTCCCTTTGCTAAGGGTGGAGGGGCTTCAGTGCCAAGGTCCCTCTCCAGCAAGACACCCCCCCCCCCCGCACCCTCCACGCCCAACTCTGAGCTTGGGGCATTTTCTTCCGAGAGGGGCCACCTAAGCTCCTCCAAGGCAGCCCAGCCTGAGGGGCGGTCAACTTGCCCTCCGTCCCTCCTTTACCCCCCCCCCCCCGGTAGAACCCTCCTGCTCTTGCCCCCGGGGAAGGAGGGAAGGAGGCGCGTGGGCGGGCTGGCAGGCGGGCCGCGGGGAGGCCTCGCGCGCCGCCTGTGGGGGGCCAGCCCGGCAGCCAATGGCGTGGCGGCGCCGTACAGCAGATGGCGTTCGCCGGCGCGCCTTCACGCGCTTTCCCCTCCGAAGCTTAACACCCGGCGGCGGCGGCGGCGGCGGCTCAGACGCCCGGGCTATGGGTGGGCTGCTGCCACGCCGCCTCCTGCCTCTGCCCGGGGAAGCGCGCCGCTCGCGCCGCTGCAGCCCTCACGGCCAGCGCCGCCGCCGCCGCCGCCGCGCTCCCTCGGCCAGCGCCTGGCAAGCCCGCTAAGTGCCGCGCCTCGCCTCGCCTCGCCTCTCCTCGCGTCCCAGCGGCAGCGCCAGCCGGGAGGGGGGGGGGGGACTCGCAGCCTCCCTCCACCTCGGTTCTCCGGCTGGCTGCGCCGCTTTGCGCAGGATGCCAGCTGGGGACTTGACCGGCGCTGCTGACTCCTCGGGTGACCCGCGTAAGCACCCCTTTTTCTTTCTTCCTTTCCTTCCTTCGTTCCGGCGCTTATCCCTTCACCGCCTTTCTCGTGAGGCTCGGGGCGGTGAGGGGCGCGGGAGGGGAGGGGAGCGAAAGACCCGGGCATCGCGCAGGCGGTGCCGCTCACCCGGGAGGCAGCCCCGCGCAACTTGCGGGGACTTCTGCGCAGGCGGGAACGGGGATCGCCTGGTGGCTTGAGTCGCGCTCGGGGATCACCCAGGGGGAGCGCCGCGTTTGCCCGCGCCGCTGAGTTTCTGCGCGTCGTTGCGCTTTTGTCGGGCTGAGGGGAGAGAGATCGGGCGTCAGGTAGCCTTCTCTGGGGAGACTAAAGCTGTTCCCGTTAACTCAAATGGCTGGCTTTTCGGGAAGGGGGAAAAAAAGGACATTTTTTTTCTTTTCCTTTTCCTTTCTTTTTCTTTTGCATCGCACTTCTTGGAAGGGTTGTGGATCTGCATTGCGATTGCTGATTTGCCCGCGCCCGTTTCCCTCGTTCTGGAAAGAAGTTTGAGCGGAAAAACACCTCCCTCGAAGCAGCCTTTCCTTGTTGCCCTCGGAACCACGAGATCGTGCAGCCTTGCCCCGGAACCTTGAGTTCGGCGGCTCGAAACCACCGGATGGAGGCGGTGGGAGGAAACAATCCGAGAGCCGCTTACTTGCGAGCAAGCCCTGCGGCGTGCAGTGAGATTCTAGTTTATAGGGTCATAAGGCTGCAGCCGCGGAAGAAGCCCGAACGAAATGTGATTATTAGAGTGGAAGCTAGCGACGTGGAAGTCGGGGCACTTGCTCTGGAGTAAATATGGGTGAGATGGGGAGGCCAGAGAGAGTTCATTCCTAAAGGCTTCAGTCATGAACCAGGCAGGAGAGGGAAGGTTGCGAGGCTTACTCTTGAGGAACGATTTACCGAGAGAGTTGCAAACATGCCTTTGAAATAGAACTCAACAGTTCAGGACTCACCCAGTCTCTCTCCTGGGCCAGAGTTGTTACCTTAATTTTGGCAGTGCTGCTTCTGTCCTAAATAGAAAAGTCTTTAAATATCTTAAGAAGAAATTAACACAACCTCTCCTGTTTTCATGAGCTCAGTTTCTGCACTGTTTAAATTACTTTTCTCTCCCTTCCCTCTTAACTCTTTTTCTGGAGATCTGGGCTTCTTATCAGCTGCTGATCATTCATTTCTTGGGAACAGAGAGATGTCTTATCTTTAGCGTTAAATAGTATTCCTTTAATGCCTCCCAGGTTACTCTTCAGTGATCCACCTTGAGTTTTACTCAAAAGTGGTGCTTTTTATTGGGTAAAGTGAGAGAGGCTGTCACAGCATTTCTGAAGGCATGCTACATTTCCCCTGCTGTGTATGATAAAACGGTCTCTAGAGGGATACAAGTAGAATTCCTTTTCCCCACATCCTCTAATTATGCCTCTCTCAATTGTTTTCTCTGTTCTATTAACTGTGGCTGTTGCAGCATGAATGATAAAATATTTGCTGGTTCATGGGTGTGCATGTGTGGCTTCTTGGTTCAGCAGGAGCTGAATGTCAAGATGATGAATTTATGTCTCAGATGCACTGTCAGGGATAGCGCAGGTTTGTTGGGTAACTAGGAGGCAGCTAATCTCTGGGGGCTGCCCTCTTGTGTGCCACGGCCTGCGTCTCTAATAGCTGCTTTAAGGTTGTTTCATGGGAGTGCGAAAAGTTTTGTAGTTTGCTGTTCTTCCATGTGAGTCACATTTCCCCCTGCAGATAGACAATTTAGTCTTAGGGAGAAAAGATTGCCTCCATAGTAGGTCTTATTTAAAAGTGATAATGACGTTTGTTCTGATCAGGCTTATCATTTAATCTATTTTCACTTTCTGCATATACTGCTTCATTCCTAAATGTATTTTGCATAAACACACCTATATATTACTCTCATCTTGACATTTCCTGCACATTAATCCCACTATCACCCTTATGATTTGTTTTTACTGCATTGTTCTTCCAAAGAGTACATGAATCCAATAGTAATTTCACTGAAGCAATTTTATTTGCTTAACATCTGGCTTGGTCAACTGTTACTCTTACAGTCAATCAGGTCATCTTGAAATTTCATTTTTCGTCTATGGTTTAATAAACACATCAAGGTCATACCACCATAAATAAATTCATTTTTCAGTAAAGAATAGGTTTCGATTGTTGTCTGACTTCCCCCTTCTGCACTTCACGACTTCTGAAGTGACCTACAACCCCAAAGTAGTGGACTACAGAGCCCATCATAACTAATGTATGGATGATGAGAGTGGTAACCCCATACTCTGGAGACTAACAGATTAGAAGATGCTGATATATTTTCCTTTTATTGTGTGAGGGATATTCGAAAAAGTTGAGTGTTATGTTAAAAATCTTTTTGCTTGCTATTCTGTCAGTAACAACTGATTTCCAAGCAAGTATATCCAAAAGTGGCTACAGTAAATTCAGTGAGACTGAATTTTCAGCTACATGTGAACAGATGTGCAAGCTTATATGCATGCTCTGGAAGTAAGCCCAGTTCCATTCACTGGAACTTTGAGTAATGTATAAGATTGCAATTAAAGCCTGGAGGCATTTGCATGTCTACAGTAAGCCTTTCTCATGGTGCAATCCTGTTCTTCTTGTTGTTTAGTTATTTAGTCATGTCCGACTCTTCGTGACCCCATGGACCAGAACACGCCAGGCCCTCCTGTCTTCCACTGCCTCCCGCAGTTGGGTTAAATTCATGTTGGTCACTTCGATGACATCTTTTCCAGGGAGTCTTCTCATGAGATTGCCAAAGTATTGGAGCCTCCACTTCAGGATCTGTCCTTCCAGTGAGCACTCAGGCTTGATTTCCTTTAGAATGGATAGGTTTGTTCCCCTTGCAGTCCATGGGACTCTCAAGAACCTCCTCCAACACCACAATTCAAAAGCATCAATTCTTCAGCGGTCAGCTTTCTTTATGGTCCAGCTCTCACTTCGGTACATCACTACAGGGAAAACCATAGCTTTCACTTTTCGAACTTCTGTTAGCAAAGTGATGTCTCTGCTTTTTAAGACGCTGTCAAGGTTTGTCATTGCTTTCCTCCCAAGAAGCAGGCGTCTCTTAATTTCATGGCTGCAGTCACCATCTGCAGTGATCATGGAGCCCAAGAAAGTGAAATCCATCACTGCCTCCATATCTTCCCCTTCTATTTGCCAGGAGGTGATAGGACCAGTGGCCATGAGCTTAGTTTTTTTGATTCTGAGCTTCAGATCATTTTTTGCACTCTCCTCTTTCACCCTCATTAAGAGGTTCTTTACTTCCTCCTCACTTTCTGCCATCAGAGTGGTATCATCTCCATATCGGAGGTTGTTGATATTTTTTCGGCAATCTTAATTCCGGCTTGAAATTCCTCCAGTCCGGCCTTTCGCATGATGTATTCTGCATATAAGTTAAATAAGCAAGCGGACAGTATACAGCATTGTCATACTCCTTTCCCAATTTTGAACCAATCAGCGTTTCCATATCCAGTTCTAACTGTTGCTTCCTGTCCCATATACAGGTTTCTCAGGAGGTAGATAAGGTGATCAGGCACTCCAATTTCTTTAAGGACTTGCCATAGTTTGCTGTGGCCGACACAGTCAAAGGCTTTTGCATAGTCAATGAAGCAGAAGTAGATGTTTTTCTGGAACTCTCTGGCTTTCTCCATAATCCAGCGCATATTAGCAATTTGGTCTCTAGTTCCTCTGCCCCTTCGGAATCCAGCTTGTACTTCTGGGAGTTCTCGGTACACATACTGCTGAAGTCTACCTTGTAGGATTTTGAGCATAACCTTGCTAGCGTGGTAAATGAGTGCAATTGTACGGTAGTTGGAGCATTCTTTGGCACTGCCCTTCCTTGGGATTGGGATGTAGACTGATTTTTTCCAGTCCTCTGGCCACTTTTGAGTTTTCCAGACTTGCTGGCATATTGAGTGCAGCACCTTAACAGTGTCATATTTTAAGATTTTAAATAGTTCAACTGGAATGCCATCACCTCCACTGGCCTTGTTGTTAGCCAGGCTTTCTAAGGCCCACTTGACTTCACTCTCCAAGATGTCTGACTCAAGGTCAGCAACCACACTATCTGGGTTGTCCGGGATATCCAAATCTTTATGGTATAGTTCCTCTGTGTATTCTTGCCACCTCTTCTTGATGTCTTCTTCTTCTGTGTGGTCCCTACCATTTTTGTCCTCTATTATGTTCATCTTTGCACAAAATGTTCCTTTAATATTTCCAGTTTTCCTGAACAGATCTCTGGTTTTTCCTTTTCTATTATTTTCCTCCATTTCTTTGCATTGTTCATTTAAGAAGGCCCTCTTGTTTCTCCTTGCTATTCTTTGGAAGTCTGCATTCAATTTTCTGTAACTTTCCTTATATCCCTTGCATTTTGTTTCCCTTCTCTTCTCTGCTATTTGTAAGGCCTCGTTGGACAGCCACTTTGCTTTCTTGCATTTCCTTTTCTTTGGGATGGTTTTTGTTGCTGCCTCCTGTACAATGTTACGAGCCTCTATCCAAAGTTCTTCAGGCACTCTGTCCACCAAATCGAGTTCCTTAAATCGGTTCTTCATTTCCACTGTGTATTCATAAGGGATTTGGTTTAGATTATACCTGACTAGCCCAGTGGTTTTTCCTACTCTCTTCAGTTTAAGCTTAAATTTTGTTATGAGAAGCTGATGATCAGAGCCACAATCAGCTCCAGGTCTTGTTTTTGCTGACTGTATAGAGCTTCTCCATCTTTGCCTGCAGAGAATATAGTCAATCTGATTATGGTATTGCCCATCTGGTGATTTCCATGTGTAGAGTAGTCTCTTGTATTGTTGGAAAGAGTGTTTGTGATGACCAGCTTGTTCTCTTGACAAAACTCTATTAGCCTTTGCCCTGCTTTGTTTTGAACTCCAAGGCCAAACTCTCCTGTTGTTCCTTTTATCTCTTGACTCCCTATTTCAGCAGTCCAATCCCCTAGGATGAGAAGAACATCTTTCTTTGCTGTCAGTTTTAGATGTTGTAAGTCTTCATAGAATTGGTCAATTTCAGTCTCCTCAGCACTGGTGGTAGGTGCATAAACTTGGATTATTGTGATGTTGAAAGGTCTGCCTTGGATTCGTATTGACATCATTCTAGCATTTTTGAGATTATATCCTATTACAGCTTTTCCCACTCTTTTGTTGACTATGAGGGCTACTCCATTCCTTCTACGGGCTTCTTGCCCACAATAGTATATATGATACTTATCTGGATTGAATTCGCCCATTCCCGTCCATATTTGTTCATTGACGCCCAGGATGTCAATGTTTATTCTTGCCCTCTCCTGTTTGACTGCATCCAGGTTACCAAGGTTCATAGATCTTACATTCCAGGTTCCTATGCAGTATTTTTCTTTGCAGCATCGGATTTTCCTTTCACTTCCAGGCACATCCACAGCTGAGCGTCCTTTCGGCTTTGGCCCAACCACTTCATTAGCTCTGGAGCTACTTGTACTTGTCCTCTGCTCTTCCTCAGTAGAATGTTGGACGCCTTCTGACCTGAGGGTCCCACCTTCCAGCGTCATATCTTTTAGCCTTTTGTTTCCGGTCATGGGGCTTTCTTGGCAAAGATACTGGAGTGGCTTGCCACTGCCTGCTCCAGGTGGATTGTGCTTAGTCGGAACTCTCCACTATGACCTGTCTTACTTGGATGGCCCTGCATGGCATAGCCCATAGCTTCACTGACTTCATGCCCATAGCTTCACTGACTCAAACCCCTTCGCCAGGACAAGGCAGCAATCCATGAAGGGGTGTGCAATCCTATACAAATGTAAATTTCACTGAATTCAATTCCGCCAATTCTCAGGAAGGGGAGTATAGTTTTGTTGTAGCCAGAGCTCTTTATGCAGTTAGAGGAATGGTGATGTAATCCTCAGCATGCTGACAACTTCAGTAGTGAAGTAACTTATCCTGTACAGTTCTGCCAGTATTTATTCGAAAGTAAGAACCATCAAATTAACTGGGACTGCTCCTGAGAAAACACACATAGGATCAATGTATTTTCTAAGGCTTTCATGGCCGGGATCTGATGGTTGTTGTAGTTTTTTTGGGTTCTTTGGCCGTGTTCTGAAGGTTGTTCTTCGTAGGAAGAGCAACCTTCAGAACACGGCCAAAGAATCCGAAAAACCCACAACAGCCAACACATTGGATCAGCTTGTTCATGTATTTTGTTGTTGTTGTTGTTCAGTTGTTAAGTCGTGTCTGACTCTTCGTGACCCCATGGACCAGAGCATGCCAGGCCCTCCTGTCTTCCACTCCCTCCCGGAGTTGGCTCAAATTCATGTTGGTAGCTTGAGTGACACTGTCCAGCCATCTCGTTCATGGTTTCCTTTAAAACTATGGGACCTTCTTCTTTGTAAGAACAGTGAAAGTTAAGGCATGCATTTTTAAAAACAGCTTTCAAAAAGTTCTTATTTATAATTAGACATGAGACTTCGTAATCATATACAAATATAATTACGAATAATTACTATCCACCCCCAGAACCTGCTGGACTATTTACCATGCAGCATGTAGTGTATGTGGTTGGTATAATCTCCTGCGCCTCAGTCATGGCAATAGCCTGGATGCTGCAGCCCTGCCTCCCTGCTCATCTGGCCACTCCAGCAGGGGGGCGGGAGGAGGAGTCTCCCTGCTCAGCTATGGGGTGGCTAGGGGAGCCAGCCTACTGCCATGATTGGGCCACAGGAGATGACACTGACCATGCATGCCATGTCCAGCAGGTTTTGGGGGTGGGTGGTAATTGGGCCAACCACCTGTGCTGGCAGGCTTCATATTCATATATGACTATGAAGGGCCCATGTCTAGTTTTAATTACATTTGCTGAAATACCAGACATTCTAAAACACAGTTCTTGGGAACATGCTCTTTTGAAGTATAGAAAAGGTTAAGAAAAATTGGTGAGTGGAAGTGTGAGTATTTCCACTTTTTCATTTATAAAAACTGTCTTCTAGCAGATAGAAATGGATGAGTGTTACAGTGAGAGTCATTGATCAGAACCAGTGGCCAGAAGAAGATGTCAGAGACAGTGAACCAGGGTGTGCGTATGACCATGGTTCATCTAATGTGAATGGATTTCTGTCAAAGTATTTAGTAAGAAACAGGATTAATCTTTGATGATGCAGGTGGGGGTGGAAAAATCCTTTAGTGAATTCTGGTTGAATTTGTTCGCTCACCTAATAATTACCTGGAAGAAATTTCCAATCGGAATGACTGAAATATGCTTCCATGCAAATGTATGTGGAATTAAGCTGGCTAAAACCACATACTGATTTCAAATTGTATGAAACTTGTTGTATGAGAGGAAAACCCACTGAATTTGAATCAGTCTTAGAAAATTCTGAATACCTGCAGTTTAACCAGGAGGCCAGTGTTTCCGCTGTAAAAAGAGACTTCCATCTCACTTTTCAGAATTCAAAGTAGTGCTCAATTCAACTAACATTACTTATCCAATTGTATCTTCTATGTCTAGCCCCAAATTTCCCATTCTCTTAGTCTGTAACTTTCTCTGCAGGACATTCTCTTTTGCAATTTGTATACTGAAGAATGTAGATGGCAGACAGAGGATATCTGTCAGGTTTATCTTTTCTGTTTCCTGAACTCTGTGTCTCCTGATTAATAACAGTGATCAACCCCTCAAATAGCAATTTTGAAATACTGCTGCACAGAAAAGCAAAACTGACATGGAGACTGGTGGAGATGTTTGTGTGACAGTAAGAGACTCATAGCATAATCTTCTACTCAGAAGCAAGTTTCTCTGGAATGAGTGGGACGTCTACCCAAGTGCTTATGCATAGCAATGCGGCTTTAATTGACCTGTTATAAAACTGGCATGCTGCAGAAATAGGCAAATTCTTAGGTTGCTACATGGCTCCAACCAAGCATGGCTGTTATTTTATTTATCTGCTTAGAATGCTTATACTTTGCCCTTGAGTAAAAACACTCAGAGCAGCTCCAATCAATAAAGTGTAATAGAATGATCAGAAACAAGGAGGTTTGTATCATAATTGACACCATATTGTTTTCAACTGTTCCACAGGTAGGTGCCTGGTTCTATAGACTGATGAAGATGCAGGTGTAAAGAAACACTATTTCAAATTTGAGGCATTTGGTAAAGCTTCCTTTTAATAGTCTATGGCCAGGATCCTGTAGAATAAAACTGTTTGGTTTATGACGGTAGTGTGAGTTGTTTGACTATTTGGGCACTAGTGCAGGAAGGTATCCAAAATCTCCTTGAAGACATCTAAGACAAATAGTGGCAAGGGCAATTTCTGCTTGTGCAAGCAGGAGACCCAGCATTGATCTCTGCTTCATTGGCGTCCAGTAGGATGCTGGAGAGAGAAAAAAAATTCTAAATGGGAAACTGCTCTTACTGCTGCCAGTTTTAAGAAATGTGATGCCTAGACAAATAGGCCTGTCCAAAATATATTAAGATTGTAGGCTTGTACCATTGCTTACAGGATGATTTAGCTGATAGGATTTAAGAAGCTTAAGTTGTGCATAGAACTGTAACCACAGTTTGTATTTTTGGCACACTATTTTAATGTTCACTGTCTTGAACAGAGAGAATGAGACAGATGCTGGCTGCTGTGTTCCATATGTATGCATTATGGTCGGCTGTTGACTTGTGCCCTGGGGTCATGTTCCCTCCTACTTCATTACTTCTGGATCAGTAAGGACATTCAAAACAAGCTCTGCCTTGTATCTATGGCTTCCAAGATGTTGTATATATTCTTTTAATTCTGGCTTTGAAATGATGTTTCTTTTTCCAACAGGCTTCCTTGATCATCTTGATTTGCATTGTATTGGCAATTCTTACACACAGAAGATGTCACGGTCCCTAGATATCACAGTATATTTGTTACCAGAGGGGGTGTCTATGGTACAACTCCGAGGTTTATTTTTTGCAAATCTTTAGGGTTCAGGCCATTGTTTTTACTTTATTTTGGGTAATGCCCTAAATCCAGCCCCAAATGATAAGGTTGGATTACCAAAGTGTTGCATGATATTGATTAGCTCCATGTTTCTCAACGTTCCAACCTAATTTTAAAGCCATGTGTGTAAACTAAATGCCAATATAATATATATCTTGTGCTGTTGGGGTTGCTGGAGGGAGAGAAATATCAGTTCCACATGTATCAGTAGCTGAATACATAATAATGGTCTTATACTTGCTACAGTTTCTTCATGAGACAGTCTCACATAGTTGATGTGGTAGGTCAGTGGTCCTCAACCTTGGGCCTCCAGATGTTCTTGGACTACAAGGCCCAGAAGCCTTCACCACCACTTCTGCTGGCCAGGATTTCTGGGAGTTGAAGTCCAAGAACATCTGGAGGCCCAAGGTTGGGGACCACTGTGGTA
The DNA here is from genome assembly GCF_051106095.1 of Pogona vitticeps. NCBI lineage: Eukaryota > Metazoa > Chordata > Lepidosauria > Squamata > Agamidae > Pogona > Pogona vitticeps. The sequence goes on along the minus strand of NC_135783.1, from coordinate 224,544,195 downwards.
GGTGACTTGGTTCAGTCATGACCACCTTTTTAATGAATTAAAACATGGCATATTCCTCTTCTTACTGGTATTTCGAACATAATCACAGTCCGTTTTCCTTCTCTGTATGGCAGATGCTGGCTGTGCTCTCTCATTGGTCTGTGATAAAGTGCAGCATCAGCCATGCTTCCTGGGTTATTTCTGTATGTGCCCTATATGTGTGGGGCTTACATGGGTCTCCATGTTAATTAAATGTTTTTGTGTCAGTGACTGTAGAGATTTCAAATGATACATTGCCTATTGTAGAACAACTGTGTCTATCACTATATTTGTGGATATTCTGTGGATGTGGAAAGGATCCTTGGAGAGATAAGTCTTCCTATGTGTGTGGTTAGCTCTTGTTCTTTCTATCTTAGAAAGCGCACGGGGAAGGAGGCAGTAGGTAATAGGTGCAGTGAATATTTTTTGTGCTTAAGACTTGTTTCTAGCAAAGCATCCTTTGAAACTTGTCAGAATAGATAATTACCAGCCGGTCAATAATATCCAGTTCTTTGGGTTGGTACTGGAGTGTGCCTATTCAAGAGGTTCCTCAATGAAATGGATTATCTAGAACCATTCCAGTCTGACATAAAATCTGATTATAGGATGGATACAACTTTGATTGCTTTTATGAATGATGTGCGCTGGACATTGCACAAGGCGAGCGTGTCCTTCTTGGTTGTGCTTAACCTGTCAGTAGGTTTTGATGCTGTAGGAACATAGTCTCGTTCTGGGCTGTCTTTCTGGGATGGAAGGTGCAAGTATTGTTTTGTAGTGGAAATCTCAAATTCACAGTTTTTAAGTAGTCTAGGCTCAGTTCTGAACCTGAATGTACAGATTTCATCAGCAGCCAGGAGTGTGTTTGTGCAGCTGCGACTAACTGTGATGATGTCCTTGGTGATGTCCAGTTTGGCTATGTTGACACATGCCTTAGTTACATTCTGGGTTGGTTATTATGTGCTATATGTGGGCAGCCTTTGAAAATGGGTTGGAAACTTCAGCAGAATAGAAATGCTGCAGCCAGACTCAGCTGGTCTGAGATTCCCTTGTTATGACAACATCAGGGACTAACAGATCTGTTTCTGGGAGCAGTTCGAAGTGCTCATTATAACATGTAAGGCCCTAAACAATCTGAATTAAGGCTATGAAGGACACTCTTCGAAATCTTCAAGGGCAGCCCTTCTTCCACAGAGACACATTTGTGGGGCCTGAGGAAGGACCGTCTTGGGGTTATGAAATCCTGGGGATCTGAAACTCCTTATCAAAGGGGCAAGAATGACCATTCTCTGTTCATCTGCCTGCAGGAAAAGGCTTTTCCATTGAAGAAGAACATTGACAGTTGAGACATGATGTGATGGAAGTGGCCTTCAATATAGGGAGCTGCTGTTTTTTTGTTTTTTGTTTGTTTGTTTTAATTGGTTTGCTTTAAATTCATTTAAAGTTGTTTGTTTCCAGTTCCTGTATTTTATGTTTGTAGCCAGTAGTGTTTGGTTTACTTTGTTGTTCACAAGCCTTTAGTCTCATGTGCTGGAAGAAGGACCGCCTCTCTCTCTCTCTTTCTCATATTATCTGAGGAATGTGAACACATTTGAGTATTTCCTGGACAATGGCAGCTCTGTTGGCTGGTCCTTTCAACCAAGAAATACCACTGAAGTGTTTCTGACATGAATAATTACTTACGTACTTACTTACCTACCTACCCACCCACCCACCCACCCACCAAATAAAATAATTTGTAAATATACTCTTTATTTCCCTTCTAAAGCCTCTTATATACAGGTGATTTGAGAAGTAGGGGCAGCAGGTCCGTTTGCCCTGGTCCCCAATACACAGAGAGTATAAATCAGTGTGGAACAACTCTGTAAAGAATCCCACAGTTTTTAAAGTACCAGTAATATAAAGATTTTAGGTATAAAATCTATCTATATAAAAGTATATATCTAATTAAAAAGTGTTTACATGGCATTCTTTACCTGAACGTATTTTTTTACCCCTCTTCCCAAAAATTGAAGCGGTCTCACAATATGAAATGGCCCAAGGCTCACTTGAGCTCTTGGAGGACCTGCCTGTAGTTACACAACTTAATCAGAAACAAGACTATGGAAAGATACAAGCAAAAATGCCGTGAAATATATGGCTGAAACAAAATTGAGTAGCTTTTAAACATCCAGAGATGTCATATAAAGGGCAAGTCTTTAGTTGTAGTCAGTGTACTTTACAATGGGCAGATGGTTTGAGAGGGAATGTGAGACTAGGTTCTCACTTTACATCCACCAGACCAATAGCATAATTAGCCAACCTGGGACATTACACTATGAGTGGGGTTATGAAATCTTCTGGGTAATTATTTTAATCAAAGTGCCCTCCATCTGGCTTTATTGGCGAAGGTACTTTTGAATTTGGCTAGTTTAGTATTGTCAAAACACTCTTTAATTGCTTTGTATTTTTATATTCAAGCCTGTATCAATTTGGCATGATGATAGAAGGCGTTGTTCAACACATGGGGGGCGGGGTGGGTTATTATGTTGGTGTGCTTTAGTATTAATAGTTCACCCATACTTCTGTTTCCCACTAGTGCTACATGCATACATGTTGGAGCAGTTTTAGCCTTGCTTACCATTTGCCACATGTACTGCAAGCCGTAGTTTATGTAGATGGGTGGGTTAGAGAAGAATATAGGAGAGTGGGAGAAGAAGTGTTTCTTGCCAGCCTCTAATCACTCCATCATCGTTAGTGTTAAGGTAACATGTATATACAGTGGCCTGGACTTAATATCTTGGCACATTGGTCCAAAGCCCCCTTCCTACATTTTGTGAGTGAAGTTCTACTCACTGGATGACCAGACATTGGGGCTGTGCTTCCTGCTGGCTTAGCTCTAGCATCCACAGGATAGTGTGAATGTCTGTTGGAAGGAAGCCTATTTGTGTGTGGGTGTTTAGGGAACAAGGCCAGTGGTATGTCAGATGCTGCTGGTTTTTGCATCAGGTGCCCCTTTATGTGAAAGGAACCTGGATTACTTTTCACATTCTGGGACTGCAACATGGGCAGCTTGTAGGCTGGGATGGAAAGCACCTCATCTTAAAGGTTTCTTTGGGAGGGCATCCCCCCTGTCCCAATCAAGAGTCATCCCTGGACTGCAAACTGGAATTTCTGGGTAATGATGTATCATAGTGTATCTTACAATATCCCAGTGCCACATTCTAAGAATTCCAGAGCACAACTACAGAACCTATTGAAGAAAAGGGGTTGATTTCAGAGGTTGAGTCCACCCTCACAAACTATTCGGTTTTTGAAGGCTGAACACAGCCTAATGTTTCACCCAGAGTAATAAAAGATGTGAGAAGGATGTCCAAATAGGGTAATTAATTGTAAAGAGGCCAAGCTGGCTACAGCTAACAATAAGATAATTTATTTTTCTTGTGGACAAAGAAAACAGAAACCTTATTTAAAAGAGTACAAAACCACTGGTGTGATGGGAGGCTTAGAAAGATGATGAAAAGTCTGGCATGTGAACAAAGACTGAAATGCGTGAGTGACAAAGGCAGAAGATGCTAGCCACACAAAACAAAGATGGGATGTGACAAGAGTCCTGCTGAATGAAAATAGCCTTGGTAATGGAGGAGCAGAACAGGCAAGTATGTATCTAGACTAGCAAATGTTGTTTGGAAAGTTCACAGTGTTGAAACTGTTGTGTAAGAAGGAAAAGACAAGAGACATACATGGCTTGGGAAAGTCGTGGCAGGAAGAGGGGTATGGATGCCCCAGTCAGATCATGCATTGAAGGAGAGACTGAGAAGTAGAAAGGATTTGCAAGCAAAAGGAAACCTCATGATATGTGGTCAAGTTTTGGTCCAATATCTGAAGAATTCAGGCCCCCTTGTTCTCTACAGAATTACATTAGACCAAGTGGAGCCAAAATATGGCCTTCCAGATGTTGATGGACTGCTTCTCCCTTCAGTCTTAGCCATTGGTTAGGAGTTCTAGGATTTGGAGTCTATTGGAAACTGGAGGACCTCACTTGGCCCATGTCTATGTTATATCCTTTACTATTGTCTCCAACGTGGGAGATTCCAGATGTTGGAATACTGCTTTGACACATGGGTTTTAGGTTGCGGTCACACCTACGAAACATTTTGCTGTTATGCCCCATTCATTTAGAAATTTAAAATTTCTGTTCAGACAACTCAGGGCCATTACTGAATCTTTTACTGTGACCCCATGCTAACTCTGCATCAATTCCCTCCTGCCTGGTTTGGGGTGTATTGTGAAACATTTAGTTCACAGGTGTCCTGTGTGCACAGCTGTACTAAAACTTTTTTGTGTGTGATTAAGTCACCAGTACTGCTACTTGCCTTTACCTAAAAAAATTAAAATAAAATAAAATTCTGTGGGCACAGTGTTGATGTGTTGGCAAACCTCTGTAATTGGCCTCTGCCCTTTAATTTCTGCTTATGAGTAGGCAGCGGGGGGCAGAAAGACTTATAGGAAACTGAGTAGGGAAATATTCTGGAACTGAAGCGTATCCGCACATAGTGGTTCTGTGAGCGAGAGGAGAAAAAAAGAGGACATAAGTGAGAGTGAGCTGTCCCCTCACACGTCTGAAAGGGAAGCAAAGGATGGAGGAACTGAGAGAAATGAGATACCTGAGATGGTTAAAAAGATGAACGGGCTAAAGGCGGGAGAAAAAGGGGAGGGGCAAAAAAGGGAGTCCACTGGGAAGTAGACATGTTCCTGATGTTGGGGGAGGAGGAGAAATCAGGAGAGACCCAGAAGGTGGTGGTCATAGAAGATGAATGGTTAGAAGGAGAAACTGAACCTAAGGTATTTGAGGTACCCCAAAAGGGGAGAGCTGCTGGGGGGAAAGATGACAACTCGAAGGATGGGGCAACTGAGAACATAAAACCAATTATAGAAGGACTGTACCCTGAAGTATGGACAGTCTTAGTCTATCTGCGGGGGCGAGGTCCATTGAGGAAGGTGGCTCGACCAGGACCACTAAAACCAGGAAAGAAACGGCCAGAGGACGAATCAGCCCGCCACCCCTGTTGCAGGATTATTTGTGCCATAAGGAGTGGGTGCCTGAGGAAACAAACCAATACGGAACGCTTCGGTCAGTCCTACCATTAAAGGAAGAATCCTATGAAAAGATGTGATCTATGTTATGGACCAGTTTGCCAGTTGACATGGACTTTAATGACCCTGCTGTTGTTGTTGTTGAGAAAAACCCTAGTTGTGTTAATAAAGTTGTTTAAAGAAACTCCGCTCCTATCTTTTCCCATGCAAATGAAGGAACGGTCAGATATTTGCAGTGAACCCGATCACAGCTTCAGAAAAGCAATGAAATGTTGCTGTACTTCAAAAACATGTAGGGACATAGATCTTGGGATATACGTCACTTGGTCGCAAAGTCTGACTGTAGCATGATCAAAATATGTGGAACCCCAGGGTGACATTTCGCTGGTGTGACCGTGGCCTTAGGTTGGCTTAAAAGTTAAAAAACTGAGTCCCCCCCCCCCGCCTCAGTAGAACAGCTCCTGAAGTGAGTTGCAACTGCACTTTAAAAATAGAGGAGTACAGAGGGAAGTCACTCTTGGTAAATGAAAAGTAATTGGATGCAGCTCATTACATTGCATCTGAATTTTAAAGGGAGAAAGATTAATCTAAAAGAAAGAAACAAACAAGAATGCAAAGCAGTGGTAGCATTTGATACAACTAATCTCTACCAAGATTATGGTAATTCACTTTCCATCTTGGTACTGGGGGTGGGGAGTAATTAGGTGAATGAATGTGTCAGTGCCAGCTGGCTACCAATTTTCTGGAGCTTCAGAGTGCATGCTCTGAGGTGCATTAGTCAGACAAGTTTCTGTGCAAGTTCCCCTATCTCTTTCTCTGTATGCTCATGTGGGGAGAAGCCCTTACTTTAGTTCCTGGGTGATTCCTTGCGTGGATGTGGAAGCCTCGTGTGTGTGAGTCTGAGTTTCTGTGCCCGAGAGAAAGTAGAGAATTGGAGCAGGAGGGGTAAACGAGGACAACCAAAACGAGACTTGCAAAGGATTAGGAGAGAATCCAGCGCAGAGCTAGAGGTATGTTAAAACCTTTTGATTTCAGTGGGTTTGAGCATCTTAACTCTTTGTCTGATTGTGTCCAGAAGCTGTTGTTGCTTCCTCAAATGTCACTGGTTTATTTTTGTCAAGCTGCAGCTGTTACTTTTTTTCTGCTTTCTTTCTCCTGCATCTCCGCTAAAATATCAGAACAATGCCTGTAATAGTTTTCTTTAGTTAAGGAAAGCACTGAGAGAGAAAGACTGTGTGTTAAAGAGTCTGGAAGTACTCTCTGGTGGTTGCTTTATCAAGCTTTAAGTTGCTTCAGGAAAACTCTGCCTCTTAAGGGACGCAAGTGGAAATTTTAGAGAGGCACTGCCCCATCTGAGTAGCAGTGTGTGTGGCTTTTGGTGAATAAGCCACCACTTTTGTACCTAACAGGCACAGATTTATCTGAGAATCAAAATGGACATGATTAGTGCTCGTTTTTGTTTTTGTTTTAAAAAAAGGACCTCTGCTTATTTTCTGCTTATTATCTGCTCAGCTTGCAGTGTACAAACAGCAAACAACCCCGAGTAGTCATATCAAAAATATAGCTAGTAAAGGAATAACTTCAAAATTATAAAACTACAAGTGATTTTTGTGACTATAAATCAGAAGAAATATCCCTGATATAGGAGGAGAAAGCATCCGTAAGGGCAGCACTAAAAAAAGACTGTTCCATACAGATGCAGACTGGGAGTGATAGTTATTAAAGGGTTCTTGATGAGCATCCCTTCCTGTGTGGTTAAAAACTCTGCGAATTTATTAAAATCATAGTTTGTTTGTTCATTTATTCTACATTTTGTGTCACATATATCCTGTGTGAAATGTCTGATGAGCATGAATGGACCGTAGGCACCTCATTAATTTTGTGACAGTGAATTTCCTTTGGCTGTTCCCTTTCAGAAGGAATCAGTTTCTCAGAATTCACATCATCCATATTATTCTTTTAAATCATTCACCTACCATGTTCTGGTCCTCAGAAGATCTTTAAGGCAGTTCAGAACGTTAAAATAATTGAAGAGCCATCTTAGTCTGCTGCAGCATAGAATGCAGCATAGAATCTTGTGTCATCTCAGAGTTCCTAAGTTTTATTGGCAAAAGGCTTTCATCTAATGAGCCCTCTTATCCCAATACATAAATACTGGCCAGAACAAAAAAAAAAATCCCCTATGTTAGGAGAAACTCTGAATATTTCTTTTGTCCCTATTTTTGTTGCAAAAATAAAAGATTTATGTGTTCAGTGGTCCCATTTATTATAATAACTGAAATGTTCCTCCTTGAATTTATCTTGATTCAGTTGTTGAGTGCTGCATGTGTAATGGAAGTATTTGTTTTATGTCCTGTTCACTTACTTTATTATGCCTCAAATATCTTCCACTTGTTTCTTGTTGGTGCTACATGGCACCAAGTTGAAACTGACTGATAGTGACCCTAACAGGACTTTCAAGGTAAGTGAGAGATTTAAGGATTGGTTTTGCCATTTGCACTGCTGCTCCCCTTTCCCCCCATGGGCTTCAGTGACTGAGTGTGGAATTGAACCCAGGATTCCTTTGATTGTTGGGATCTGATGGCTGTTGTAGGTTTTCCAGCTGTTTGGCCATGTTCTTGAGGTTTTTCTTCCTAACATTTTGCCAGTCTCTGTGGCCAGCATCTTCAGAGGACAGGAACTAGAGTTCTGTCTGTGTTCTGGTGTAGTATGTGGAATTGTTGAGTATTTGTAGCTATGGGATCAGGTTTTTGTTCTTTCAGGAGATTTGGTGATTCCTGTATTCCAGAACACAGCCGAACAGCCCAAAAAACCCTACAACAACTGTAAAAACCGAAAATCACCGTTCACCTGTTTCTAAAATGCCCTTTAAAACCAGCTTTAAAAAGTAAGCAAAAAGTGTTACACTAATAACATTGTTGTTTGTTACACCATAAATCAGTAGTTACATTGATGCAGTGAAACTAATCCTTATACTGTACTAGTAAAAATAATATACAGTAGTTCCCAACCTTTATATTATTTTTTAAAATTTAGTTTTGCTGTGCCTTTGTTACCAAGAAGAAAAACAAAAAGTAAACAATTATAAATAAATACATTACTTGCAATTCATTACTTCCAAAATCAGAAAAAGGTAGCTTCTATGGCTCTCTAATTATGCTCTCTTATTGAGCTATTCTCAATGCTTCACTCCTAATAAAAGGAAAAAGCAAATGATACAAAGCTTTGTGGGTAAAAGGATGAAGTCAGTCACTGCTATTTAGAAATATTACAGTATTAAAGCAAAAATGGTTTCAAGTGTTTTCTTCTGAGCTAAATATGAAATACAGTTATGTGTCCATTATTTTGTATGCCATCATAACTGATATGTCATTATTGTCTGCATTTAAAAAAAAACTTTGGGCAAAGAGCACAGTCACAGGGTGCCCCCAGAAGAATGGAATGATGAAGCAGTACTTCTGAGTACTCTATACCTAGAAAACCTTGGAAGGGTCATTGTAAGTTGCAATTGATTTGATGGCGTGGCATGTATTTATTTGCACTTCTCCCCACGCCCTCCTGTGACAAACCCAGACCTACTGGGATCTATCACACAGTTACTAAGCTGCCACCAACCATTCCCTATAATAAGTCACACAGACCAGGGATGGATTTTTAAACAATTAAAAGAATAAGGTTTATTTTAAATACACACAGGGAAAAATAAACAATCAGGTGAATAAAATAAAGTAACGTGGCTTATTCTCACACACACAAGCATACAGTTTGGTTCACCCAGAACCCTTAACTTAAAGCACAGACCCTGAACCCATCAGTTCTGGCTAACCAACAGACCCCTGAACCTTTCAGGCTGGTACTCTGACACACAGTAGTACCCTGTCAGACACCCAGACTCCCACAACAGCTTCTTCTTCCCCAGCTGCTGCTTCGTCCCAACCCAGTGTCTCACAGTCTGTCTCAGCATCTCCCTTCACCACACAGGCATCACATATTTATACAGTACAGCCCCTCCTCCTGATGTCCCGCCTTCCACTCCCCATAGGATGGAACTTTCCCTCCAAACCCATGACAGACAGGTAACATCAGTGCTGTTATGTAACACCTCCCCTCTTTATAAGTTGTTTTGTAGGGGGAAAGCTAAGGTGCTTTTTCCCAAAAAACAACCTGTATAAAACACACAACACCAATTATACCTACCATATTATACTTACTTACATTCTAAGTTAAACATTTCAAATAGGCATTTAAACATTTACCATATACATTACATCAATTTACCTTTATTAATACAAACCAATTTAAAACCAGGTACATTTTAACTTTTTGTTTTCATTATATACATATAGTCCATGTTCTTTCGCTGTCTTCAGTCTTCAGGTCTTCTTGATAAGGCGTCAGCAACACAGTTCACTGACCCTCTGACCACCTTCACTTCAAAGTCATAGTCCTGTAAGTTCAAAGCCCACCTCATAAGTTTGCTATTGTGGGTTTTCATCGTCTTTAACCATTGCAATGGTGAATGGTCAGTACATAGAACAAAATGTCTTCCCCAGATGTAAGGCTTGGCCTTCTGGATCGCGTAGACTATGGCCAAACACTCCTTCTCCACGGTTGCCAAATGTCTCTCACCTTTTTGAAGTTTCCTACTCAGGTAGGACACTGGATGCTGGTCACCATTCTCATCCTCCTGGCACAGAACTGCTCCTACCCCGCTGTTAGACGCATCGGTGTAGATGATGAACTCCCGGTCGAAGTCTGGAGCACGCAGGACTGGATAGTTGATTAACGCCTCCTTCAACCTCTGGAACGCCGCCTCACAGTCGCTGGTCCACGGGATGCGGTCATCAGCCTTCTTCCTCGTCAGATCGGTCAGCGGAGCCGCAATCTCGCTAAACCTCGGGATGAACTTTCTGTAGTAGCCCACCAACCCAAGAAATGATTTGATTTTTTTCTTGGTGTTGGGTCTAGGCCAATCACGAACAGCTTCTATTTTGGCCTCCAGGGGTTTTATCATTCCTCCCCCTACCATGTGACCCAAGTATTTTATTTCTGGGCTACCCAGCTGACACTTGCTGGCCTTTACTGTTAGCCCTGCTGCACTTAACCTCTGCAGCACTAACTCCAGGTGTATCAGGTGATCTTCCCAGGTATTACTGAAGATCCCTATGTCGTCAATGTAGGCCACTGTAAAGTCACTGAGCCCTGCCAAGGTCTGGTCCATCAGCCTTTGGAATGTGGCTGGTGCATTTCTGAGACCAAAGCTCAGGACTCGAAACTCATAGAGACCAAAAGGGCTGCAAAAGGCAGTCTTTTCTTGATCCCTGGGATCAATTCTTAATTGCCAATATCCCTTTACCAGGTCCAATGATGAGATGAACCGACAACCCCCTATGGTTTCAATCAGGTTGTCTAGCCTGGGCATTGGGTAGGCATCAGGAGTGGTTACACGGTTTAATTTCCTGTAATCGACACAAAACCTAATGCTCCCATCAGGCTTGTCCACAAGGACTATCGGAGAGGACCAAGGACTAGAAGAGGGGACGATTATGTTCTCCCTCAGCATTTCGTCCAACTCCTTCCGCACCTTGTCCCTATAGGGTCCCGTTACTCGGTATGGGGATACTGCCTGCGGGGGTGCATCCCCTGTGTGGATCCGATGCATCACTCCCTTCACTATCCCCGGCTTGTTGGAAAACACCTGTTGATATTTTCTAAGCAGCATTTTTAGTTCTTGCTGCTGGTCTTGGGTGAGTGCAGGACTGATCTTTACCTCCTCTGGGTTGTATTTTACTTCCCCTCTACCCTCCCAGAAGGGTAATTCAGCTTCCTCACTCTCAGCTGCTTTTATCGCGAATAAAACCCTCTGTTCCCCTCTGTAGTAGGGTTTTAGGGCATTCACATGAACCACCCTCCTTGCTTGGTTCTCCTCCTGCTCTATTAGGTAGTTCAGGTCTGACATCTTGGAAATGACCCTATATGGTCCTGCCCATTTGAGCTGCAGTTTATTCTCTCTGCAGGGCCTAAGCCAAAGCACTTCCTCCCCTGGGTCAAAGTGCCTCTCTCTAGCTTTGTGGTCATACCATGTTTTCTGTCTGACCTTCTGAGCTTGCAGGTTTTCTGCTGCCAGCTCTAGATTTCTCCTTAGGTCATTCATCAAGGTGTCTATGTAAGTCACAACGTCTTGTGGGTCATCCTGGGTGATCTGCTCCCAATTTTGTTTGATCAAATCAAGGGGCCCTTTCACCCGTCTCCCAAATAGAAGTTCAAATGGACTAAACCCGGTACTGGCTTGTGGCACTGATCGATAAGCAAACAAAAGGGGTTGCAGCTTCTGGTCCCAATTGTTTGGATTCTCTGCCAAGTAAGCCCTAATCATGCGCATTAGAGTCCCATTGAACTTCTCAGTTAACCCATTACTTTCAGGATGATAGGCAGTGGTTTCCTTGTGCTTAATTCCACAGATCTGCCATAAGCGTTTCATGAGCTTTGATGTGAACGATGCTCCCAAATCTGTGATTATCTCTGAGGCAAATCCCATCCTGGACATATACCCCACCAAAGCATCGGCCACTGTGTTAGTTTCAATGTTAGTCAGGGGTATGGCTTCAGGATACCTTGTGGCATGGTCCACAATTGTTAGGATGAACCTGTTCCCCCTCTTTGTGGCCTTGGGCAAAGGTCCCACTATATCCACCCCTATGCATTTGAACGGAGTGTCAATCACAGGCAAAGGGCACAACTTTGCTTTGGTCCTGTCGCGGTTATTCCCCTGCCTTTGACACACATCACATTGTTTACAGAACTCCCTGATCTGCTTCCCTATGTCAGGCCAGTAGAAATTCTGTGTTATTCTCTGCTGTGTTTTGTTCACTCCTAAGTGTGCAGCAAACATGTCAGAGTGCCCCCTTTGTAAGATCATGGGGCGATACTTTTCAGGTACCACCAGCTGACTTCTGATCCCATCTCCCCCTTTTGAGATATTCCTCAGGGTTTCTCTATATAAAATCCCCTTTTTCTCCAGAAATCTCACTGGGGTTTCAGGTGTCAGCTGGGCGTCAGTCACCTGTTCAAAACACTTTTGGAGAGTGGCGTCTGCCTTTTGCTCCTGTCCAAATCTGCTGTCTGTGGTTAAGGTTTCCACCACAGCTTCTGAACTCCCCCCACCTGCTTCCGTCTCTGGCTCATCATTACCCCCCTGAACTGTCCCTGTGGTGGCTTGTGAGCGTGTAATCACTAGCACCCGTTTCACATGTTCAGCCAGGTCATTTCCCACGAGCACGGCTGCTGGCAGAGTCGATGAAATCGCTATCCGCCAATCTCCCCTCCAGCCTTGAAAGTTGACAGGTACCTCTGCTACTGGCAGAGAGATTATCTGCCCCTCAATCCCTGCCACCTTCATGCTCTCATTTGGGATTATAAACTCCCTAGGGATGATATCTGGATGGCATAGGGTTACTTGGGAACAAGTGTCCCGCAGCCCCCTATACTGACGGTCAAGTATTCCTACGTCCACCCCTGCTGTCTCAAACAACTGAGAATCTGTTTTTATCAGCAAGCAGCGCTTTACCTCCAGAAGAGGACCATTTTCCTCAGCCTGATCAGCAGAGGCAGCTGTCCCAGACTGAGTAGCCATGGCAACAGGCTCCCTCTGTGACACTGAGCCTTGCTCTTTCTGGACACAGAACACAGCTTTTGGCTTGGTCCCACTAGAATTCTGAGGCACCATTCCTTTTAGCTGCTTTAATTTTTCACACTCTGAGATTAGATGACCCTTTCCCTGACAGAAATAACATTTTCTAGTGTATTTGGATTCTCTCTCCTCTTGTTTCGGTTTTCCCTCCAAATTCTGAGGGCTTGGTTTCATGCCTGAGGGCTTCCCTTCACCATGGGCCCCTCCCCCTTGCTGGCTTTTCCCTGGTCCCTGAGAGTACTTGCTGTAGGTTTCTTTGGGTTTACCTACAGATTTCCCCTCACCCAAGGGCTTTCTTATTTGGGAGATAAAATCCGCGATTTCTGCGGCTGCTGCCACAGATTTCGGTTTCCTTTCCCTCACCTGGAATTTCAATTCCCCCTGCAGGACTGAATAGAACTGTTCCAGGGCTATCAAGTCTTTAAGCTGCTCATAGGTCTCTATTCCCTCCTGCGATAGCCATTTCTCAAGCAGCCTCACCAATTGGGCCCCCACTTGGGTAAAAGTCTGTTCTGGTTTCTTGGTGAGGGACCTGAATCTTTGTCTCAGCTGCTCTGCATTTATCCCATGTCTGGCAAACACCAGTTTTTTAAACTCTGCAAAATCTTTCATCAATTCCTCAGGCATCTCGGCATAAACCTCAGCCAGGCTACCACTGATTAAAGACCGCATGATGGTCATCTTCTCAGTTTCCCTTACTGAGAAGTCCACAAACGCTCTTTCCACTAAGGAAAAGAACACCTCAGGACAATCTCCCTTGTGGTACACAGGGAATTTCTTCAGGTCAGCCTTAGACAATTGGCCTCCCTCAGAATCCCTATTATTATTATTGTTCTGGTTCATCAGTTCCAGTTTTCTTAATTCAAACGCCATTTTCTCTCTCTCCAATGCCAATTCAAATTGTCTCTGTTTCTCCCTTTCCTCTCTTCTTTCTCTCTCTAATCTTTCCTCCATTTCCCTCACCCTCAGTTCATGCTGTTGGGCTAGGAGTATTTTTCTGAGTTCTGGGTCCTGCTCTCCTGTGCTGTCACCTTGCACTGAGCCAAATTCATCCTCAGAACCTTGGTCAATCTGGGGGTCTTTCACCTCACTCATGTCTGCTACTTGGCTTCGAGTCAAGGGCATACCCCCCCTCAGAACAGGCTGCTTTAAAAAGTCAAGCCTCAAAATAAAACGACCACTTTTTTTTTTTTCTTTTCTCCTTTTTGCCTCAGAACCAGCTCTCCCTAGAGATTGCTGCTGTTCTTCAGCACTAAATTTGCAACAGTATCGAGTCAGAGCCTACCCCCCTCTGCTGGGCCTCTCAGCTGGCAAGCTAGCTCGCTGTTGCTACGCAGTTTTTCCTCAGCTTTTTCCCGCCAAAACTAGGCTGCCTCAGAGCACCTTAATCTAAGTCTCCCCAGTTGGCACGTTCTTCTACTAGCGCACCTCCCCGTGAGGTACACCTAGAAGATTACCTACGCGCCTCAGACTGTCCCTGACTAGACCCCCCTTGCTCTGGGCACACCTGCCAAGGCTTTGCTGGACCGCTGGACAACTGGACCAGTCGTATCCCACACGCTGGACACCAATCAATGTGACAAACCCAGACCTACTGGGATCTATCACACAGTTACTAAGCTGCCACCAACCATTCCCTATAATAAGTCACACAGACCAGGGATGGATTTTTAAACAATTAAAAGAATAAGGTTTATTTTAAATACACACAGGGAAAAATAAACAATCAGGTGAATAAAATAAAGTAACGTGGCTTATTCTCACACACACAAGCATACAGTTTGGTTCACCCAGAACCCTTAACTTAAAGCACAGACCCTGAACCCATCAGTTCTGGCTAACCAACAGACCCCTGAACCTTTCAGGCTGGTACTCTGACACACAGTAGTACCCTGTCAGACACCCAGACTCCCACAACAGCTTCTTCTTCCCCAGCTGCTGCTTCGTCCCAACCCAGTGTCTCACAGTCTGTCTCAGCATCTCCCTTCACCACACAGGCATCACATATTTATACAGTACAGCCCCTCCTCCTGATGTCCCGCCTTCCACTCCCCATAGGATGGAACTTTCCCTCCAAACCCATGACAGACAGGTAACATCAGTGCTGTTATGTAACACCTCCCACACTCACAATTTGCCCCTTTCCATCTTGTCCTCCTCCCTCTCCCTCTCCCTTCTCCCCACTGCCCCCCTGTTGGACTCACCTGATAGGAGGTGGAGATGGCAGCGGCGGCAGCAGCGGGTAGTGGCCGGAAGTTTGGGTCAGTGGCGGCAGCAGGGTGAGGACACACACACTGCCACAGAAGTTTTGGATTTGGGTCAAAATCTAAATGACTTTAGCCAGAATTTTTTTTTTTACAAAAAATGGATCCCTCTGCCAGTTTATTCTAGCAGTACAAACAAGCCCTTCATTTCTTCCGAGAGACATCCTGACAATCTAGACTAGTGGACTGTGAGCTGTCTTAGTTACAGTGACACTAGTTTTAGTTTGGCTGCTGTATGTATGAACACAACACTGAAGATTTTTGATGTTTTTTTGCTGAAGAAATAGACATGAATGAAACAGTGTTATCAGTGGTATTTGTTAATAGTACTGGAAGCTATTATCTCTTGCTTGCTTGCTTTCTTGTATACATATTATATTGAATGTTGTTTCTTTATTTATTCTTAATGAAGTCTCCAGCAGTAGTTTTGCCTTCTCTCTCCATTTCCTGTTAATCTAAGGATGATTTGGCATAACCAATAGGGGTGAGGATTGCTGTTACCACAGACTGAATTCTCTAGCGTGTCTTGTTCATTAATAAATGAAGGGATACTTCTGGGATATCTTATGTCGATACTTTCTGTTGGAGTGTGGGAAGAGAAGAACTGCTAGATAGCTCAGTGGTTTAGAACTCTAGCTACAGAGTCAGAGGTTGACAGTTTGATTCCCCACTGTGCCTCCTTGAAAGGGGCTGGACCTGATGATCTGTAGGGTCCCTGGCAGCTCTGCAGTTCTGAGATGCTAATGGGTACCCAGAATGAGCAACTTATTTGGTAAAAGAAAGAGCAGCAAGCCATGTGGCAGAGTATGTATCCTTGCAACCAATTTGTACTGGGGAACAAGTTTTAGAAATCCCAATGAAGCATCTTGGGATATTGGGCAGATCAGACAAGACCCTTTGGTAGGTACCAAAGTGTTCGAATCAGGGATTCATGGGGACAGTGTTGCATTCTATTCTAGTAGTGATTGAGAAGAAGTAGAAAGGCACACTCCAGGATGAAGATGAGTGACAGACATTTTCTTGCATGTATTTCAGGTGGTATTTATTTTTTACATTTTACACAGCCATCTTCCTGATTTTAGAGAGTGAGAGTAAGAAACTGGAGGCACGAAAAGAGATTGCTGTGCAGTGCCTGGGAGCTGTAGGCTCCACCCACCTTTGGCTTTGGCCCCACCCACTATGAGCTGCAGCTGCTGATTAAGTTTCTATGTGGATCAGTGATGCTTCAGAGTAAAAAGATTGCCTACCCTTACATAATTCTTGGGACATGGTGGCGCTGTGGGCTAAACCGCAGAAGCCTGTGCAGCAGGGTCAGAAGACCAGCAGTCGTAAGATCGAATCCTCGCGACGGAGTGAGCTCCCGTCACTTTGTCCTAGCTCCTCACCAACCTAGCAGTTCGAAAGCATGCAAATGCGAGTAGATAAATAGGTACCACCTCGGTTGGAAGGTAAAACGGTGTTCCCTAGTCACGCTGGCCATGTGGCAATGGAAACTGTCTTTGGACAAGCGCTGGCTCTATGGCTTGAAAAACAGGATGAGCACCACCCCCTAGAGTCGGACACGACTGGACTAAAAATGTCAGGGGAAACCTTTACCTTTATTTTACATAATTCTTGGTGAGGTTATCAGTGAGACTCTTGTGAATGTTATAAAAATTGTATTTGTAGCTTGGGCTAGCCCCCAGAGTTTAGCTTTGCAATCCATTGATTTGATCCTTATACCATGATGGTAGCCAGACAGAAAACAGTTCAGAGCCAGACTGGCAGCTGTTCACCTGTTTGATCCCTGAAATAAATTGAATGCTGTATTTCCTTTCTCATCTAAATGCCTTTCTATTTCAGGACAACTCATTCTGCCCCAATGTGGAAACTGTCATTGGTCAAAGGAACAGAAAGCAACACACTTAAATATTACTTTTGATAGTTAATTATCTGTTCTTCTTATGGAGGGGAGTATAGAAACCTGTTTCCTTTTTGAGAAAGAAAAACAACAATAATGGTGAATACACTGAATGGAAGAGCTTTTCATAGTCTCTCTGACAGATAAATGATTAATGACATCAGCACTGCCTTTGGGATCACCTTGCAAGACATCTCCTTCATCACCCTGGCAGGGGGGTGGTGTAGCAGTTTGCTCCCTAATTAGACACCATGTTTGGGAGTGTCCTGTTTAACAGATTACCTGTAGTTCAATTGCAGTCAGTGGAGATGTAGTTAACATGTAGGCGTTCAATACTGTGTTCTGAACATTAGATCCACTCCTTAAAAAGAGGGGCAAAAGGCAATAAAATCTAACAAAATGCTTGGGAATTTAGCAAATGCTTTCTGAAAAACATTTGGCTAGCAATAAGTACTGCTTCAGATAAGTGTGACTGACTTCTGAATGGGTATGGATAGGATTACACTGGAAATCTCCTAGATTACAGCTAGCTTTGTTCAGATTTACTTAAACATAAATCCCAAGGAATTCAGTGAGGTTTATATCCAAGTAAGGATCACAATTTCAGAAGTATAATAAGGGAAACAGGATGTGTCTCTTCATTTCTTCAATTTTTATTTGTTTCCTAACTTTCTTGAGGAAAAAAACAGCTTTCTGTTCTTAAATTGTTCTACCAATAAAGCATTAAGATCTGTTCCAAGGCAGAAATGTGGGCAATAAGTCTATAAAAACAGGAAGGATGTTAAGGAGTTGATTATTTTGCAGTGGCTTCTACCCAGAGAAGTGCAGCTAATTATAGTTGCTGGATGGTATGATCAGCAAGGTCCTATTCTCTTGGCAGTTGCTATGTGATTTTTTCCACTATGGGTAATGAACAATTCCAGACTAGTCTGTTCCACCAAATGATGACTTAATGGTGTAGAAGCAGAACCTCCTTTAGCTCTCAGAGCAGTTAGGTAGTGAAGTCAAGACTCACACAGTTGAAGCCCTAGAACTGAGTAACAGGGACTGTCACACCATCTGCCCAAAGGCTAATGTTACACTGATTATGCTGTCAGCATATTAAAACAAGTTCCTGTGAAGCTAGGGTTATGTCTGACTAATTCGTTGATTGATTCATTGATTTTAGTATTTGCATACTACTTGATGTAATAAATCTCACCATGGTTTATAGTCCATCTGGTACAATGTAAAACAGTTGATTAAAAAGATAAAAAAAAACCTTACTCAGATTTTAGATATACTGTACTATCCAGTGCTCCTTTAGCCTATTAGCTGGTCTGTATCTTAAGCTTTCACTTTGAAGAAAGTGAGCCTGCAGCCCTTACAGAACTAGGAATGTAAAGGAAAAATACACAGTCTTTGTTTCGGCCCATTGTTTTGCAAGGAATAAGGCTGTGCGGCTAGCCAGTTAAGTGTCGTGTAGTGGACAGAGTGATAGACTAAGACTCAGGTGACCTGCATGTTGATCCCAACTTGACCATGGAAGCTTAGTGGGGTGGGAGGGAGTGGAACTGGTAAAACCACTGCTTAAATATATCAACCTAAAACCCCTGCTAGGATCGCTGTAAGTCAGTTCTAACTTGAGAACATGAAAGTTAGGTATCTGGCTGTAGAGCCAGGGTCGGGAGTTCAATTCTTCAGTGTTCCTCCTGTGAATAGAGCCAGCCTGTGTAGTCTTGGATAAGCTGCACAGTCCCAGAGCACCCCCTGAAGAAGGGTCACCATAGGTCAGAATTAACTGGACTATTATTATTATTATTATTATTATTATTATTATTATTATTATTATTATTATTATTATTATTATTATTATTATTATTATTATTATTATTATTATTATTATTATTATTATTATTATTATTATTAAGAACTCCAGGCACAGTCAAAATTGTAAAAACATTGACTGGTATTATGTAACAAACAAGTTTTAACTGAAAGCCTAAGTATCTGTTAAATATCAACACAATATGTATGCTGTTCCTAATATTGCTGTTTTTGTAGCTCTGATTGTGTGATTTCCGAGATCTGCAACTGCTTTTCGTACTGTGTGAAATTTCTTGATATTGTTCCCAAAGCCCCAATGACTACGGGGACCACTGAAGTTTCTTCCAGAGGCAAGATGTTTCAATGGCCAGGTTAATGTAGTTTGTTAGCTTTTCCAATTCTTTATTTTCAACTCTGGTATGCCCTGGAATTGCAATGTCAATGATCCAGACATTTCTTCATTCTATTAGTACTATGTCTGGTGTGTAATGTTCAAGGTATCTGTCTGTTTGGAACTGGAAATCCCACAAGATATTGACTTCCTCATTTTCTGACACCTTCTCTACCTCATGTTCCCATGGGTTTTTGGAGGCCGGCAAGTTATATTTTTTTGCATAATGACCAGTGCACTAACTTTGCCACTCTATCATGTCTAACATTCTAATCTGTTTGTGCAGTCTTTGGACATTTACAGACGAGGTGTGACACAGTTTCATATTTTTCTTGGTTGAATTGACATTTGCTGTTGGCACTAACTCCTTGGATATTAACTTTTGACACGTTGGTTTGGAGTGCTTTTTCTTGTGCAACAAAAATCAAGCTTTCAGTTTCTTTCTTAAGGGTTCCCAGTTTTAGCCATGTCCATGTTGAATTATGATCATATTTTCCATCAACATTTCTCAGGTGTTGTCCATGTAGTGATTTTTCCAGCTGTTTAATTTATTTTCAAATTGTTGTTTCTTATATTGGGCCTTTATTTCTGCTGTTATCAAAATATTCTCCATTTTCACTTAGTAATTTTGCTCTGATAGAATCATTTAGGCTTCTTTTTTCTTCCTCTACTATTTCCTGTATTTGCAACAATCCATGGTCTCCAATTTTTCATGGTAAATATAATCTGTCCACATCAGTTTTTGATTATAGTGCATGATGCATTTTTATTAGTTTCTGTGTTTTTCGATCCAATCTTCTAGTTCATTTTGAGTCCAATCTATTATTCCAGCTGGGTATCTAATTACTGGAACAGCCCATGCATCTATGGCTTTGATTGTATTTCTCCCATATAATTTTGATTTCAAGATTTTCCACAGTCTCTTGATATTTTCTCTTTCTGTCAGTTCTTTAACTTTTGTTTGCACAATGTTGTCTGCTTCTAATACTCCAAGGTATTTATAATTTTCATCACTTAAGAGTGATTTTATAATATTGCCATTTTTAAAATTATTCCATCTACTTTTTGGATCTTGCCACAAGGCATAGACAGAGCTGCACATTTTTTGTTGTTGTTATTAACAACACATATATACAGACAATATATGAAGTTATCACAGTTTGATAGGATTTCAGCTACTCAAAATACTTGGAATAAATTTTGAAATTGTGCAGGTGCTTGGTCCATGATGCAGTTGTAAGTCTGGGGTTGTAATATAGTTGAAATCTGATCGCAAATAGTACAATAGTTATATATAGCAAGGAATGGTGGTGGGAGGATTATAGGAATGGTAATCAAAAAGGAAACATTTTCAGGCTCTGGTTATGTATTTCAATGCATTTCCTGCTTTGACAAGGGGCTTACATGATGACTCTTCCAGTTCTGTAATTCCGTGTGTCTGTGGTGCTATGGTTTACTAGAAATGATACTTCATCTCTGCAGTTTTTACAACTTTACCTAGTGTCTTCCTTCTGGCAAATCAGATGATGCTGTGTCACGCATGGGGGATTCTTGTGAATTCATAGAGATTTTTTTGCAGCCACTAAAAACAGGGTAAAAACAACAGCCATCCCATTGGCAGAAGCCAGTGAGTGTCAAAAATGTTGTTACCAAAATCCTGTTGAGATTTTATGCATTGTTTTTGTTTCTTCTTGTACATGTGAAAAATCCCAACAGGATGTTGGCCACTCTATAGGTACCAGGAATGTATTGTTCTGTACACCGTGTTGCACAGCCAAGATAATTCAAAGTATGTATGCATTTCTCTTGTGCACAATGTTTACAGCGTTCTTTGGCAGGTGGTGAGACAATCTTAGGGGATCTGGTTGCATTGGAGACTTGTAACATTTTTGTAATGTCCTTTTATTTGCAGCTATATGGAGTAAAGCATGAGTGTGTGATTTGATAAGGTAGCAGATGGCCCTATGTTGAAAATATGGAGATGGGCCTTAAAACTTTTAGCTGTTTCTTCAGCTAATGCTTAGATCTCCAGAGTTGTTATATATGCAATGACATGCAATCATTACACACCCACACCCACATGAACATACAAGAAGCACAAAAGGGCACCCACAGTTGCTTTACATCAGCCCTTGTACCTGGGTATGATCTTTCTGTTTCAGATACAAAGAAAATACAGTATTTGTGTCTCCTAGTCATTAGCTTCCATCAGCAGACCAAAAAGGCTTCTTAACCCAGCAAAAGAATTGTTCGACATTTTCACAATGCAAAGGAAACTGCTGAGTCAAAAAATGTTTGAAGATGGCAAAGGAGACAGCATTATTTTTCCAAAGAGGAGGAAGTGCTATTTGCAAATGAAGAACATCCTTCTTGGTTAGCTTCCTGAAAGAAATCAGCAGAGTCCTGTCAGCAGGTCATATGACAAAAGATGCTGTGTCAATGTTTGCATGCACCTGCAGTCTCTTTCCAGTCAACCTGAGCAAATACATCCAAGCTGACTGAGTAAGGCAAGTAGAACAGACACGAGCATTTGGAGAATGAACACAACAGATACTTGGAAAATAAAATTGAACCCAACCTGGTATTCTTATCAAACAAAAACTTGTTTCTGTAGTAGACCGTTTTATTATATATAGGTTGGGCACAAACAGCTGCTTCGGCTGAGACCTGCCTCCTCTGTTGGGCACCCACTCAGGGCAGCACCATGGCACTGCCTGAGTGGGCACCCAGCAGAGAAGAGGGGAGTAAGAAGACCCAAACATCTGTTTGGATGAAAAATGAACCGGCACAGACAGCTGAACCAGTAGTTTGTGCCCATCTCTATAGAGAACACATTGTGTGTTGAACATGAGAAAATCTTTCATCATGTGCCATGTTGAGAAAACTGTTGCAAATACTGTTATACTGAATCAAATGTATGTGTAGCAAAATGCCAACAGGTGATGTCATTCCTGCCTGTCCATCACAGAAGCTCAAGGGGGAGGACCCAAGGATAGGGCAGGAGGGGTGGAGTTAGAGAGTTGGACAATTAGAGAGACAATTGGAGATGTGGAATGGCAGTTAGGATTTAGGAGAGAGAAGGAGAGGGTTAGTGATTTGAGCTGAGAGTGTTAGGAGAGGGAATTGAGATAAAAGATATTGCACAAGCAAGAATGAAGTTACTAGTACTATCAGAGAGATATTGATTGAGAGTACCTAGTAGTTGGAGTAAAAGTGATTGCATACATAATCTAATCCATGTTAAAACCTAATACAGTTCTTAAGTGATCTTATGTGATTTACATTTATGATTTGTTTGACGATAAAAGAATATTTAATGAAACCTCTGATTCCTATGTTCTATAACCCTTAGTTTTTGCAGCACATGGGTATAACATACAGTGGTGCCTCGCTTGACGAGGATAATTCATTCCGTTCAAATTGCTGTTAAGCGAAATCCTCGTCAAGTTAAATGAAAAAGCCCATTGAAATGCATTCAAAACCGGTTCAATGCGTTCCAATGGGCGAAATACCTCAATGTCCAGCGAAGATCCTCCATAGGGCAGCGATTTTCTGATGCCTGTAATGCGAGGAATCCATCCTAAAGCACAGCAGGGAGCCATTTTGCACAGCGGGTGGCCATTTCGAAACCCGACAATCAGCTGTTTTTTGATCCTCGTTAAGCGAAAAATCAGTTCCCAAAGCAGGGAACCGATCAACGTTAAGTGAAAAAAAGCCCATTCAGTCATTGTTTAGCGATCGCAGTAGCGATCACAAAAAACTAATCGTCAAGCGATTTCCTTGTCTAACGAGGTAATTGTCAAGCGAGGCACCACTGTAATTGGTATTAGGAGAATACCTGGTGGCAGCGTGAAGGAAGAAGGGCGTGATACCTTATGAGGGCCAAAATAAATAGGGGCACAAAGGGAAGATTGCCACAGTATGTGAATAGGGAAGTAATGTTTCCTCTATTGTAGTAAGACTGTGGTTGCTTTGGCAGAGTACTTTTTTTTAAGGAGTTAGAAGTCTAAAGGCTAATTTGTATTTTTTTTAAAATAAGTCACTCAGTACTTGTAAAGTCAGGATAAATAGAAACTCACTTGTCAATAGGTTCTGGCAGTCCTGGGAAATATGATGCTTTATAATAAACATGTTAAGAGTTAAGGTAAGTCCCATTGTATTTTGTAGAACATACCTCTTGGTATGTTAGAACTGGAGCCTTTCAATGGAATAAGGAAAAAAAAATGCCACTGCAGAAGCAAAGGAGGTGTCTAGTTGTTGAGATAGTGGCCCAAAGGGGTTCAGGGGCATCTCAGTAGCAGTTGCAAGAGAATAAGGCATGGGGGACCATTTCCTGTCCATTATAAGCCCTGGTTCTCTCCACCCTGCTTTGGCACTAGCAGAAAGCAAGTGGCCTCCAGAAAGTATTGTTCTGCAACTCCAGTCTTTCATGCTATCTAGGGCTTCAGCGAACTGTAGTTCAACAATGTCAGGACGTTTGCACCTTCTTTACTGTCCTTGAATCATTGTTATCACCATCACCCTCATTATTATTATCACCTTCTTGCTTTGGATGAAATGTTACATTACTAGACTTTAGCCACAGGTAGGACCAGCTTAGCTCCTTGTAGAAGAATGTGGTGATTCTTAACAAGGGCATAAAAATTGTCTGAAATTGAAAGTCTTCCATAAATCAGAAAGTCTGTAAAAGGTATCAGAAGAAAATTTGACACCTTAATGCTCATACATACAGAGTGAATAATCAGGAGACAGATTTCTAAGTTTTTCTCTGCAGCCTAAAGTGTCAGAAATTCTTACAGTGCAAAATTGGTGCAGAGGAACTATGTAGATGTTAAACCCTCCTGATATAGAATTTCAAGCAATGGGGTACGTACACCTTTTGGTCAGTTGCTACAGTTCTTGATATTAAGTTGACATTGGGTTACTGTTGAGATTTGTAGGGTCCCTTTTTGCCTTTATTTGGTCTCATGCTCTCCATCTGGCAATCCCGTCTTTCTTGCTTGGTTAAAACTCTCACGCCCCCAAGTCTCATTAATCATTTTTGCAGATTGTTGTGTTTCTATGTCTAGATAAGCTATTGAAATGGAGACCTAAATTCCTCTTTCAGGAAAGTTTTTACAGCTTCTTTAGATTCTTGGGATTTTGTTTTTTGTTTTTACTTCCGGGACTGCACTGCAGATGTTTTTAGAGACCTGGCCGCTAATGACTTCTCCAGGTAGCTCTGTCTGTTCTAGCTTTGGACTCGAAATCAAGGTTTACACAGGAGAGAAAAGATTTTTTTTTAAAAAAAAGACTCCAAGAAACACCTTTATTAAATGGGTTTAATAGGAAGTTTCACTATTTTGGTAGACTTGTCTAAACTACTAGAAACCATATGTGAAAAGCTTGTTTAGAAGTTTTGAAACATACAGTTTGTTCTGAAAATGCTCTTCTCTTGGCTGATATGACGCAAAGTTGCAACTTCTTCAGAACAATCAACTTGTTTGTGGGAAGCACCTGTACACAGTGTGGGTACTTGAAAAGCAGCTTAATCTTCAGATTCACTCACCTTTTATTCCAGAGTTCTAGTCAAGACTGTCACTTCTTGCAGGTTGGTTCAGACACATTATAAATCATTACTTCAATCGCCAGTCAATCATGACTGCTTCTGTTCCTTAGCATTCTGAAACACTCTTGGCTTGTTAACTTGGAGCTAGTGCTGTCTGAATCAAAGCTAAACATCTGTTTGCATATGGCCTACCGAGGTATGGCTTTCAAATGTTTTCTGACCTTAGCTGAGGGCTGGAAAAGTTACTTTAAAATTAATTAATTACATGAATGATAGCTTCAAGCCACCCCAGGGTAGCTAGCTACAATGTTCAAAAGGCAACTTCTCTCTTTTTCAAAAGTAATTTTTTTAAAAAAAAAAATTCAATTGCTTAAAAAAAATCTTAATGCTGAAAGTCACTGGCATGTGGTTCAGAATACATTCTCTTTCTATACATCTCACTGTTACATAAGTACACTCAGGAAGAGGACAATGCACAGCAACGAGCTAGCACTTGCATTGCGTGGTATTGTTCCTGTACTATCTAGCAAGGTCAAACACATACATATAGTTCTGTCACAAGGCGTGATATCAGCCATCATTAACTTTATTGTGTGCAAACCTTTGTTATTGGAAAAAATGTTTTGTTTTTTTTTTAAATCCAGGTATTCTAAACTTTAGCTCTCATAAGCCCCAAGTAGGATGGCCACTGATAAAGGGTCTGAGGGCATCACAGCCCAAATAGTCTGGAGAAGGCACCACCTTGTCTCTCCCTGGGTGAAGCTCTCAGCTGATAGAACTGAAATCCACAGTGTCTAAATCTCCAGAATGTAGCTGTCACTGCAGTGCCTTAAAATAAAATACAAAATACAGTTGTTTCAGTTGATTTTTTTTTTTACACACAGAGAGATCTTTTTTATGCAAGAAAGGCTTAACTTATGAAGCGCTACCTGAGGGCCCTTCACTTCTGTGCTCCCCTACTTTTCTGCTTCTCAAACTTCTGGGATCATGATGATGGTTGAAAAAGTTCTACCAGAGACTTGATAATGCGCTAGGGCATGACCTTATCTGGAGACCAAGTCTGTGCTGCAGTGTAGCTGACCTGCAGAGGTATCTGGTCCATCTTTCGATGCATTTATTTATAGAATACATTCACTCACACAAAGTCACAAGTACTGTACCCCTCCCCTCCCCATTCCACTGTACATTGGCGCCCTTTATCTTTTTAATACAGGCTCCATCTATACAACAAACCGAATATTCTCCCCCATCCCTCAACCCTGTTTGCACCCTGCCCCTAGCCTTGGTGCCTCCGAAGGCACTGCCTCCTTTTGCCACATGGTGGTGACACATCAGAACCATGGGTATGGTCTCTTGGCAGAAACTCTACCTTCTCCTTCCTAACTCAGACGCAGCCTCTGGTGATGATCTGGATGCCAGTCCACTGGTTGGGAAGTCAGAGGCAGGTTCTGGGGAAATTGTCACTTAATTTCTAATGCTCCACCCTCGCACACAGTTGACCAAGGATCGGGGGATTATTTTGGTGACTGCTTGTTTCAATCCCAGCCATTATCCTTGATCATGTGGTTGAGTTCAGTGATGTATTTCCCCTCCTTGTACAGTGGTGCCTCGCAAGACGATGTTAATTCGTTCTGCGAAAATCACTGTCTTTCGAAAACATCGTCTTGCGAAATGAAAAAGGCGATTGAAATGCATTGAAATCAGTTCAATGCGTTCCAATGGGCTGAAAACTCACAGTCCAGTGAAGATCCTCCATAGGGGCAGCCATTTTCGCTGCCTGTAAAGGGGGGAATCCATTCTGAAAACACAGCGGGGAGCCATTTTGCACAGCGGGCGGCCATTTTAGAACTGCCGATCGTCGTTGTTTAGTCGTTTAGTCGTGTCTGACTCTTCGTGACCCCATTGACCAGAGCACGCCAGGCCCTCCTATCTTCTACTGCCTCCCGGAGTTGTGTCAAATTCATGTTGGTTGCTTCGCAGACACTGTCCAGCCATCTCATCCTCGGTCGTCCCCTTCTCCTCTTGCCATCACACTTTCCCAACATCAGGGTCTTTTCCAGGGAGTCTTTTCTTCTCATTAGATGGCCAAAGTACTGGAGCCTCAGCTTCAGGATCTGTCCTTCCAGTGAGCACTCAGGGTTGATTTCCTTTAGAATTGATAGGTTTGTTCTCCTTGCAGTCCAGGGGATTCTCAAGAGTCTCCTCCAGCACCACAATTCAATCAGCTGTTTCTAAATCGTTTAGCGAAAAATCAGTTCCCAAAGCAGGGAACCGATCATTGTTAATTGAATTTTCCCCATAGGAACATTGTAAAGCGGTTTCGTTGTTTAATGAGGCAATTGCTAAGCGAGGCACCACTGTACTTCTGACTGGTCTCGAAGGTTTGTTCATATTTCCATCCAAGTGTGGTCTTGCAGTTCTCACAGTACATATCAGCCACAGCATGCAGGCCAGTCAGTGGCACACCCTCTTCGGCTGGGCCACATCCAGCATTCACTACAGAGTTGAATAAATATGTCTGACCTTGGCTTCCTTGAAAAGACTTGGAGATGAGATTGTCATGATTGGCCAGGTGTGCCCGGCAATGCTATAGCGTCGGGGATAGTCGTCCAGATAAGCTTGGAAGGTTTTGGGTTTGGACAGCCTCACCATTGTCATGGGATCACACAAGAGGAGAAGCCTTAGGAGAGTTGTAAAAAACAAGACAGTTCCTAGAGGTGATGGTGTTGAGAAGTTCCCTCAAAATCCTGATAGACCAGAAATGCAAGAGCGTTTATTACTCTGCCATGTTCCTCTCAGTTGTCCTGTACCCAGGCTTGGTACAGACAGAAGGTGCTGGTCCAGCTTCTAGGTAGGGCAGGCGCCCCAGCGAGAGACCTGCGGGGGCCCCCAGAAGAAGCTCCAGCTGGAAGTCTCTCCATCCTTCTTTAGAGGGGTCCTAACCTATGGGCTGTGTTTAAATCCATTTGTTAGCCCAGGTCAGACTAGATCTCATTGGCTAAAATCCTGTTCCCTAGCATAGTAACTAGAGTTAGCCCAATCGAATCAATGGGGTTTTGGTGAGTTAACTTCTATGTAAATGCCATTGATTCAAATAGACTTACTCTATGATTTACTTTAGCATAGCAAGTCACAGTTAATGTAGGCCTTTTTGAATGAATCGAAGTTACAGAGGAGTTGACTCATCAAGTCACCATCCATGTAAGGGACCTACTCTAGTGCTGTGGGAATTTAGTAAATTAACATTTATGTAAATCTCTTGATTCTGTGGCTCTTGCCTAGTTTGGATTAATACAGTACTTGGTTTTAGGACTATGTGTTGTAATGTTAGTTACTGTCCTTTTGTGCAAGAGCTAAGTCTCTTTATCAGATAATTCTGCTCCTTTTACAAAATTGCTCCCAAGCTATATTTGAGAAAGTCATCAACAGTATTAATTTTTAATTCCCCCAGTACTGATAGGCAAACATTTTTAATTTTTTTACTAGATAGTACTACAAGGAGTGTGATGAACTGTTTACATAGTTCACAAACTTTTAAAAGGTTTTTTTAAAAATATATATTCAGTATTTTGGTGTATTACATATTTTCCAGTTCATTAAAATGGTTGGAACTGTGAAGATTTCAAGACTCTGAAGCTATGAAATCTTTCAACATATTGCTTTGATTAAAATAAATAAATAAAGAGCTAGCACTCTTTTGAAAAGAACAAAGTTCAGACTTTTAAATTTATTCAGAATTAAATATGCTTTTAAATGATAAAAAAAGTGTTTTCTTGAGGCAGATGGCACTAAAAGGGTACTTCTAAGCGGACGGCAAATAAGACTGTGATCCTCATTTTTGCTTCTTGGTCTATGGTTAGTTGGGCAGAAATTTTGACTGTGGAAGTGTTTTATCATGCCAGAAGGGTTTCAGCTGTTTATGCTTGAATCATATCTTCTCAATTGTAAACCCTCCCCCATTTGTAAAGAAAAGAACACACATTAGGATGTGTGTGGGGTGCCCAGTGTGGTGTAATGGATACAATAATGGACTAGGGCTCAGGAGACTGGGGTTCAATTCCCTGGCTCTGACATGAAAACTCATTGGCAAAAACACTCCTTAAATATCTCACTTATCTTGAAAACCTAATTAAGGTCACTGTAAGTTACTTCTGACTTGATGGCACATAACAGGATTAGTGTCATAGAACATACTTTATTTCTATAATTCTTACCTTGTGCCTTCAGTCACATTGATATACTAGAGATGGCTTAATTTAAAAGAAAACTCTAAGCATTATAATATAAAATAGCAATGTAGGTCCTATATTATTTATTTATTACATTTACATCTTATAATTCTCTGACAATATTCAGGGCAACATGATTTTTCTTAGTTTCCCATCCAACAACTGACTCTCACCAGACCCGCTTGAATTAAACAAGATTCATTTTATGCTCAGACCATGCTCTAGAGGTCATTTGTATCATCTCTTTTTTTAAAGTTTTTTCAAATTGTACAGTATAACATTAGATTTGTCATTAAATGCTAAAAATACACACACAGAGAGAGAGCCAAATAAAAATAATCAGCATATAGCAAGTAATCCCATTGCTTTTCTTTTCCTGGTACAGTTCAAAACTGAGCAAATGTTCTGTATTAAATAAAAATCTGTACTATATCAAGCAAACTTTTAAAATAATCATTATTGTGTATGGACCATGGCGAAATCCCTCTTCAATAAATTATCCCTACAGAAGTGCAGTGCTGTTGCTGGCATGGAGAGATTTTCAGAAATTAAGGACTTACTCCTTCCACCCCATGGCTCCAATTACTCACAAGTCAGACAAGAAGAAGACATCTTTAATTAGAGAAAAATTTCTCCTGCCGGTGACATCATCACTCTTTTGCAGCTGTGTCTTATGGAACAAAATTTAAGCTCAATAATTTTGAACCATTACTGCTTTCCATTTGTGAGGACAGAATGAGACAGAAAATATACAGTGGCAAAAATCTAGTGTTCCAGAATGCAAGAGGAAGAACTGGCTGAGCATTTTCTTAAAGACAAACAAACATTATGCTAGCTTACAAATATGATGGCTAGCTTGAAAAAGTCTTCCTGTCACAGTACTGTACATCATGCATTGTCTTGTGTGGTGGAGAGGTCAAATATTCAGTCTCATCCCAGAAGTAGTAAGGTTCAGCGACAGGTTCATACATCTGTACTATAACTCTGATTCGGTTAGAATCACCCTTCTGGAACTGTTATGAAGGTTTGTAATTTTGCTTGATTTCCTGAAGTTGGTCAAGTCTGAGCCTGGTCAAGTTTCTGGCTGTGACATGCACGTAGTTGGTACATATAGCATAGTGTGCAGATTAGTATATGATGTACAGTGGTGCCTCGCATTACGAGCCTCCGTTTTACGATGAAATCGCTTTATGTTGAAGGTTTTGCGATCACAAAAGCGATCGCAAAACGATGTTTCCTATGGGGGAATTTTGCTTTGCTATGATCGGTTCCCTGCTTTGGGAACCGATTCTTGCAAAGCGATGATTTTCAGCCAGCTGATCGGCAGTTTCAAAATGGCCACTGGGTAAAAAACATGGCTCCCTGCTCTTTTCTGGGACGAATTCCTCACTGCACAAGAAGCGAAAATGGCTGTGCTATGGAGGATCTTTGCTGGACGGTGAGTTTCAAGCCCCTAGGAACACATTAATCGGGTTTTAATGCGTTTCTATGGGCTTTTTAATTTCGCATTACGACGTTTTCATTCTACAGTGATTTCGCTGGAATGAATTAACGTTGTAATGCGAGGCACCACTGTATAATGTTAATATGTAGAATATATGCATTTAAATTATATAATTATATAATTTCTGATTCCCTAGAAAACAGAGGTCAAATGAACAATAGGGCATTCACCTTTGCTCCTGCCTATTCTCACTGGCCTCTGTTCTTGCAAGTTTGAGCAGAAGAGGATTTTAGTAGCCAGACCTTGGTCCACCTTTCCTTTCTTCCGACATGCCGCCAAGTCTTTTGTGAATGAAATATCCTATAAAAATTAAATGACTATTAAAGTGTGTTTAAAAGTCCTCTGCCCTTTTAGTTTAAAGTAACCTAATGTTTTATGAGATGAGGCAATTCTTTAAAGATTTTATAGGGCAGCTCCCCCTCTTCTCATGGAAGTTCTGTGAGTTTTATGGAAGCATTCTGGAGGAAGAACTCTATGGACAGACACTGTCCATTCTTTAAATCAAAATGTGGAAAGGAAGGTCAATTATTAAGTCAGGAATGGGCTCCCCCCTAGCTGTTAGACAAGATTAACCGAACAGCAGGGTTGTTGTGAATGACCAGGAGAGATGGTGCTTTATGAGATGAATGTTGAATGCTCCTAAATCACTTTTGAGAATCTATTAACTAGGCTTGAATTTCTTCCTAATTGTGTGTTGGTAGTCTCTGAAGTATTCATTACTGGCCACAGTAGGAAATTGGTACCAGCTAGATGGATCATTTGTGTGGCTCAGTATGATTGTTACCGTCTTGCTTTATTAAATGTCATAACAGGCACATTTAAGGTAGAGTGGAAAACAATGTCAGAGAACAATTCTAAGCATCTCAACTTACATTTATTTTTCTATTGTGAATGCTGGAGTGTAATAGATGAGTGCTTTGATCTAAAAAGATTATGTCATCTTCCTGAATAATAATTTGGGTGGTATTGCAGAACTGGGGTGTGCTTATCAGCTATAAGACTTCGCATTCTATTTTTCTTGTAAGGCGTACGATGATGTATAGTATGCATATACTGTACATCTTTCTATGATGTATGTATAGTGACAATTAGGATTCTCAAAAATGGTAGACCTTCCTTATCTACCTTCCCATTTAAGTAGGACTAATTTTAAAAAGTGTTTTTAAAGCATAGTTATAAAAATTTGATAGTTTAATATACAGAATGCAGTAATGTGATTAAAGTTTTCCTTTTACATATTTGGAGAGCTAGCTCAGCTATGCAGTGTTAGTGGATGTCAGGCTGTCCCCATGTAGGGGTTTAGTGTGGCTGTTAATCTGAATTTGAGTGCTTGGTGTGTGTGCATTCTTCCCATAATCCATTTGCCTTTCAGTATGGGGTACGGGGCTGCACCACATTATTTTCAAGCAATTTATGAGGAGTCCTTCTGATGGGAACCAGGGCCAGACAGGCATCAGGCTGACTCCACCCACCCTCATTGATGATTCAGTGGATAAACTCTGCAGGGCCATCCTACATATGGTAGCTACCTCAGGCAACTGCAGCTACACAAGCCAGTGCAAACCCATCAGGCTGATGGAAATTGAAATCCCAGCCACCATGAACAAAGGGCAGAGGGATTAGGGAAAGAAACTTCTAGAGCTTTTAGAAAACAAGTAAACCCTGAGAAGGGACTAAGAGGGGCTGCATCATCTAAGGGGTCTCCCAGCAATGGGTTGTGCCTGATAGGTGGGGTAGAGATAAAAGGTAGAGTTAATTAAGATGTAGGGGAGGGGGAAAAGCTCAAATAAGACCATCACTTGGAATGGGACAACAAAGGAGAGAAGGATTGTGATTATTGGGAAGAGATATTGGAGTGGCCTAGCCAAAATCCATCAAAGAGGCTTTCCATGTGATGACAAACTGGTGGCCTATGAGTAGGGTTGCCAGATACATGTGTACGAAAAGGAGAAAGCCAAAAAGGAGGACAAAGGAGGACATATGGGGGGGGGCTGTGCGTAGGGTGGGGCCATGTCACTTTTGGAATTAAATATTGGGGAGAATAGCTCTTTGATCATGGGGCAATACCATAACCATTCAACCTATTCAGTCTTGAAAGGTCAAGACTGGGAAAGTTACATTTTTTGGACAACAAAACTCAGAATCCACTGGCCACTGTTTTTTCTTGTTTTAAAAAATGTTTAAAAAACCAAACCAAACAAATCTACATATACACTTACTGGGCTCCCAGGACCAATGGAGACAATCTGTTTCTTCCTTTAATGGAAAGCCATCTCCCTTGTTTTATTTATTTATTTTTTTAATTTTAATAAAAGCATAATAAAGTGAAATAAAAAGTTTTAAAAGTTGTGTGACAGATTTGAAACACTTTATAAAAACCGGGGGGAAAACACAGAAGGCATGGATTTCTCTCAGCTTGAGAAATGCAAAGTGTGGAGAAAATGGATTTGCGCGCGCGCATGCGCGCACGCACACACACACACACAAAGCCATTTTCTCCACCCTTTGCAATTTCTTAAGCTGAGAGAAATCTGCTTGTGTATGTGCATGTGTTTGTTCCAACTTGCACAAGCATGGGGGATAACTCTGCATATGCTCCTGGACCTGGAAACACACTCTGCATATACCCCAAGGTTGGGGGGGGCGGGCAGAAGGGGGGATAAAAGTGCCTCCTGTTCCCCGGCTTTAGGAGGAAGGAGGAAGCAGCCCGGCTCCTATTTCCTTGGCTCTGAACCGCCCCCCCCCCAAACCCCAGACCAGCCTTCCCTCTGGCAGGCAAGCAAGTGCGCTCACTTCACTCTACACCTCTCCTGTCCCATTTCCGTCCATCCATCTCTCTCATACCTTCCTGCCTTATTCAGCTCTGGGTAGAAGCAGCCATCCACAAGCTGGGGATAGATTGCCTGGAGCTGTTCTACAGCCCTAAACAATCAAGCCACCTTATCTCCAATCTGAAAGAACCGGAGGATTTACAAGTGTCCCAACCAAGGAAGTAACAGGGAGAGGTTCAGCTGCAGGGGGTGGGGGTGGGGATGGAGATACAAAAGCAGTACATTTTAAAGTTTTTAGTTTTGCCTGCCGGACAGAGGACATGATCCTGAAAAGTAGGACATGTCCTCCTTTTGCTGGACGTCTGGCAACCCTACCTATGAGCACCCATCAGACTGCCCTACATCTATCTGGAGACAAAGGTGGCAATACAAAAGACAGCTTCAGCATCTCCTGCAACTTGCTGCAGGTCAAGAGACAGAGACTTGAGAGATCTGAAGGACTCCCAAGGTTGGGATTGACTCAGGGAGGGGGAAGTGAACCACACCCGGAGAATAGTCTAACTGTTAATATTGCAACATTCCCTGGATGGGGCATACTTGTTCATGTTCAATAAATAAAATTTGTTCCATTGGATTGCCCCATGGAAATATTTGCATATAGTACAAAGCACCCATGGCCTGCCACTAATCTGGAGCAAAGTACTCATGGGCAGTGCCACTGATACGAAGCAATGCAATTTTGAGAAATCTGAATTAGATTCTGGGGTAGTGCCAAGTTGTTTTCAACTTATGGCAGCCCTATGAATTAATGACCTCCAAATGGTCCTATCATTAACAGCCTTGCTCATGTCTTACAAACAAAACCCTGTGGCTTCCTTTGTTGCATTGATTTGTCTTACTGGGTAAGTGCAGAAAGTCAGGTTTGGTACTAAGTACAGTATAGAGGAAGAGAGATTGGTGTCTAAATTACTGTAGCACAATTATGGGTAATATTCCTGATTACACCATCTTGTTGGTGTAAATGAGCTGGCTGTTATCCTTGATCAAATGTTAGGAGATACTAATATTTAAGATTAGTACATAATTCATTCATTTGGATAAAGGGGAATACTGCTTGTACTTTAAATTTGAACCAGCATGTACTAGTAAATATTCATCTATAGCCAAAACATATTTTAGCCCAAGAGTATTCAAAGCTTTTTTTTATTGTCTTAAGTTAAATATGAAGGGCGTGTATGATCAATATTTAATTGACTTGGTATTAAGCATATTAAATATAAGGAAAATGGGTCTTTTGGCTATTGGATACATCAATCATCCAAACAATTTAGTTGATCCAACAGTAGATTACAAACATAATGCTACAAGCAGTTGCGTTGTAGCATGTGTCACAAATTGACCTTTACAGGTCATTGTTTTCACTTTTAACAATTGTTTGGGATGGTGGCGAACTATCAAAGTCGCTTTTTAAAATTGGAAGCTTTGTGCAGGTTATCCCAAATACAAATTAAAAATGCATAAAATAAAGGCTTTTCTCATGCATTAAAACACTGTTGGAAAAGGATTCAGAAGAAAGTAAATAAAAAAAACATTCAAGGTCCATTTGATTCTTATATTTGTAACAAATTGATGTTATTAAATATAAATAATTATACAATCTATTAGGGGCTAAGTGGAATATTATGCTGCTGAAGGTACATGCCGTGCAACTTTTCTTGGACGTTATTTCTTCCAAAGAGTAATATATTCCACATTTCTTAGGCCATTAGAAATTGCCTTCATATTTCCCTCCCACATCTCAGTTAGCATAGAAAAATATTAAAATCCTTCATAAATGGGGCATAATAGATTTAAAAGAGAAATGTAGGCACTGCCTTTGCTCAGTCATTACAATAACAGTTTCTAGCTCCAGTTAGTTGTTACGTTACTCAAAGTAGTACCTTGTATATAGTTCTCCAATGGACTTCTGTTTAGGTGCCATCTAAGGTGCAGAACTGCATCCTGTGCCTTCAAGCACCCTATGCTTATTATTAGCCCTGGAGCAGATGAAAAAGCCATGCAGCATAACCCCTGCAGTCAGAAGAGAGGGTTATCTATCCATAAGCCACATATGGAAAATCTAATACTATCCTGATTAGAAGGAGCAAGAAGGAAAGCTTCTTGTGCATTCTGCTCCTGCCAGTTCAGTAGTAAGCTGATGAAGGAAGGGTGAAAAAAACTTTACATGCGCAAACTCTCTCACTGGTACTGAGAGTATTATTATGCTTACCGCCTAGTGTGCAGTGTAATTGTCTGATTTTCTTTTACTTCTATAGTTGTGGCGGAGGTGGTTTCTGGGAGAAGGCTCAGATAAACAAGGATGAGAAATCAATTTTTGCCCTTCCCAACCATAAAACAACCAGAGACCAAAGCTCTGTGGTTTGTTTCCCATCATATCCTGGCACGCTGCTTCCTAGAATCAGCCAGGAGTCCTGCTGATTAGTTGATTAATTGTGTCATCTGAGTCAGCTCAAGGTATCATTCAGAATACTGATAAAACGACATGCTAATGTTCATGAAAATTAATTTTTAGAGGAGAACCCAATGCAGGAATTAAAATGACAACCCCAAATTTTCTTTTTGGTTATTGTGCAGTGATGTCATTGTGCAGCACAGCAAATCAACATTCTAGAAGGCAATTCTGAAAATGGGGGCAGCCAAAAGAAAAAAAGGATAACTTTGAAACTGGACTTTGGTGCAGATGTTGCAGAATGTCTGCTTTTGCTCTGTGCCGAACTTGGGGATGATTGGGCAAAAGGGTTTTGAGTTTTTGAGTTATCATTGTTTTAAAGTAAAACTGCCCTCCTGTGCAGAAACAAGCAACCTTAAAAGTCTTCAGATTTATAACAGATCAAATAAATTGTGTGTGTGTGTGTGTGTGTGTGTGTGTGAGTGAGACCAGTTTTGCTTCTCTTGGAAGACAGTGGTTGCCTCCACAAGCTTTTTTATGTGGAAACAAAGGGCAGCCTGAATGTTGGTATTCACACGTTTTGAAAAACAGCCGTGACAATTGCTTTGTGTTCAGCTGAGAAGTGGTTAACTGATGAAATGAAGAGTCAGCTTCTGGGATTTTCCTCTTGCTTTGTGTCACTTTGTGAATGGTAGTGAGCCCAAGAGGGTATCCTGTAGACCATCTCGATTGCTGCCATTGGTGTCATTGCCATTCAGGCTGCCTTTTGCTATGCATCCTTTTTCCTTCTAGAAAAGTAGGCACAATACTGTACAGCAATATTGGGCCATTTTTTGGTGTTTTGAATTGTTGATACAAGAAGGACAACATGCCACATTCATGAAACAGAATGTTTTTTTTAAGAAGTGAATACTATTGATGGATACCTGTTTTCCATATTATTTGACTGGTAGCACAACTTTTTCTTGAAGTACAGCAGAAGTGCATTGTGAAAAATTATGCAGATTCCTCTGTGCCCATAGATGTGAAGGATTAAAACATAGAAGTTCATTGTAGAGTGCTCCAGGATATTTTGCCAGTTTCCTGACATACTTGTCCTTCCGCTAGTACACATGATTTTTGACATTTAGTGTTTCTGCTTTTGTAATTTTTAGCTTCTGAGGCCTGAATGTCAATTGGAGGTGTAGAAACCCTTTGGCATGTGAAACAATACTCTCAGCATTTTTTTCCTGGGTAGGTTTTTGGATGTGTCACTATCTACTGTCTTTTCCCTCATTGGATCTGTGTTTTTTCTGTTTGGCATTTGATCTGAATAGCATGGTCAAACTAGTGCAGAGCTTGAAAACTTACTTTCCTGGACTACAGCTCCCAGAATCTTCCAGTTAGCCATGGGAATTATAGTCCAAAAATCCAGTTCCAAGTTCTAGATTGGGACTTAGAAGAGTATGTGTAGTAAAAATCCTGTAACATTCTAGCACTTTGTTACATTATAACATTATACAGGTGGTCACAAAAGCAGGTAATTGAGCAGTCACATTAAGCATTACATTAGCATGCTAAAAAGATGTTTGCCTGCTTCTGTACATCAGCCCCATGTTTCCTTATGCACAGACTGAACAGATAAAACGTTGAATGAAGTCAGTGAAGTAGTCTCTGGGACTAGTTGCAGTAAAGTCTACTTTGTACTTTGGAAGAAGTGTGTCAAGTCATTGGATGAGGTGTATTACCTCTCTAGACAATGTATTGTTTTCTAAGAAGAAGCCTTCATCAATGCCACTTGACTTGTTTCCATTTCTGATTGGTCAAGTTATAGCTGATGGTTACAAGTGGGCATGAAATACTGCTGTCTGATACAATCATGTGACCATTGTTGTGTTGGAGAACGCGTCAGATGAATTGTGAGGGGGAAAGCGGTGAACCAGAGGAGGACCCAGGGGAACAGCAATTGGAGAAAGAGGAGGAAGTAGAGGGAGGTGCCCAGGGAGACACTCACTGGGCAAGTCAACCAAGCTGAGAATGACAGGAGATCTAGAACCCCCTACCAAGTGGGACTAATTTATCCAGTACCCCTGGATGGAGGTTTTGGTGCAGATGAGAGTGCTGAAAGAAGGGGGGGCACCAAAACCCTAATCTGCCTATGCACCCTTATTATTGCAGTGAGAGAGGCCAGAAACCACACCAGTGCAGAAAGAAGGGGACTGGACTCAGAGAGACAATGCCAACCCAAATTTAATGCTAGAAGAGAAAATGCTAGAAAGAACATCAGCATCATATGAAAGGGAAGCAGGTTGAGGCCTTGAATCCATAAGGAGGAGAACCTTGGCCCTAATGCAAGGCATGCCCTGCCCACACTGCAGGTGTACTACCCCTCACTTTTGCAAGCATGGTGTCCCATACTGAATAGAGATTCACCCGCTCTGGTACCATTAACCTGGAGTAGAGAGACAACTGTGACTGAACCAGGGCTAGTGCTGTCAACTAGCCCTGGAAAAAGCCTACCAAACATAGCCTGTTTTATTATATCTCCCTTCTCAGGTGAAATAACCCTGCTTTGTTAGAAGTACCTGTTGTCAATTCGATAGATTAAGGAATGGAGGTAGGACTGCCCACCAACCAGGTCAGGGCTGGCAGGACTTTCATAACTAAAACAAACAAACAAAAATGAATATCATACATATCTCTGCTTTCCCGTCTTTGAATTTATTTTGGGGATTGCCTGTATCATTCAGAATATTGTAAAGGAGGAAGACCTTCATTTAAGTAAGTGCCTCTTTCTTTTACCTTCATCTGTCCAACAGACAGCCCCCCTATACAAATCATAGTGCATAAAGTTAGACCATGTATAAACATAATCCAATTTAAAAGAATGATGACTTTGAAACTGCAGAGGCTATTGGTTGTCTAATTATCTAGCTTCTTTAATAATGCAGAAACTCACTTTCTCTCTTAGTAATTCAACACAAACATACTGTATTTCTTTCATTTTATGTGCGTATCATTGACTAGACTGGCCTGTACAGTGGATGAAACAAACAAACAAAAAGGATTGGAATGATAATGAACTGACTACCTATTATTTGTCAGGATTTTATTGTAACCTGTTCATCTTTTGATTCCATGGAGGCAGCATACCCAGATGCAAAGGAAAAAGTGATGTACTTTTTGTTCAATGGTTGCTGAAATCTGGGTCCCTCAGTAACCTCATTCAGATGTTTCCCTTTATGAGCCTGCCTGGGTGTTAAGATTACCAGGAGAGGCCTTTCTCTTGGCCCCATCACCTTCACAGGTGTGTCTGATTGTGACATGGGAGAAGGCCTCCTCTGTTGCTGCTTTTAGACTCTGAAACTCCCTCGTACAAGAGGCCAGATTGGCCCCATTTTCACTGTCCTTCCGCAAGAAGGTGATGACCTTTCTCTTCAGGCAAGGTTTCCCTCAGTGACTGGTTACCTGAGTGTGATTTTTAGATGAATTGTTATGCATTACTGCTTTGACTGGGATTTTAATGCTCCTCATGATTACCATTTCTCAGAGTGGTATTTGTTTGTTCCTTTTTATTATTTGTTTAGTTATTGTTTTTAGCTTTAATATTGTCTTATAATGATGTACATTGTCTTTTTATACTCGTTCTTAGCTTTAAATATTGTCTTTTAATTATGCAAGCTGTCTTGGTTCTTTTTTAAGGAGAAAAGCAGGGTGACGGACGGACAGACAGACAGACAGACAGACAGACAGACAGACAGACAGACAGACAGACAGACAGATAGATAATATTCACCACAGGTTTAGGAGGAGCCCTCTGTCTCTTCACTTTTAAAAAAGGGTAATGGATCTAAACAGGAAGTCTCTCCATTTTGTGGGTGCTCTTTATCTAAATTGGTATTGTGATTTTCCAGATTTCTAATTCATGAGGAGAGCCTCCATGGAAAGCAGAGGCACTCCTGTTCATCTTCTGTGCATTTACGATGATGAAAACAGAGCCAGAGTAGGGTGGGGTTAGAGCACCCCACTTGAACATTTGCTGCATATTGCCAAATATCAATGCCTGGCAAAACTTTCATTTTATTAAGGACCAAGTACCTCATAAGCTTATTAATTTAAACTTTCTTCACTGAGGGAGCTGAAAAGGATGGAGGCCCTCCCTAGTCATAAAATGGTGGGGATAAAGGCATCATCTGCCACAGTCAGTGGACAATTATTGATGACATTTCATATTAATATGTAATCTCAGATGGTAATTGTCCAGTTCTTTGTCTCAGCTCATAGTAGCCTGTGCTTTCCTGCCACTGCTGCCCGATCACCGTGGTTACCATGCCTATGGCACTCGTGTTCCCTCTTCTTACTTGCTTGGCAGATTGAACTCCATGGATGAGTCTCATCTCTTTTTGAAACCATTTGTCACTGGATTTGCCCATTATTGTATAGTGACTTCCATGTTAATTATGAACCACGGGAAGAAATACTTCTCCCTTGTCTGACCTGAGACAAATTCCAATCAGTTTTATTTGCTGATCTGAATTCTAGTACAGTATTAGGAACAAGGGAGAAGTCCTCTCCATCCACTCCTGTTAGAAAATCATCGTTTTGCGAAGAATTGGTTCCCGAAGCAGGGAACTGATCATTGCAAAGCGAAATTCCCCCATTTAGACCATCACAAAAAGATCGCCATAAAGCGGATTCGTCGTAATGCGGGGCAATCGTAAAGTGAGGCACCACTGTACTTTTATAAATTTCACTTAGTTATTTTTCATTGAAAGAAAAGTCTTCGGCTTTAGCCTTTCTTCATGGATGCTGTATTACGTAGGATTGTATAACATTGTAAGCCTGCTGATTCATTATACATTTTGGTACTGTTTATTTCAGAATTTTCAGTTGTGGTGCCCTTCAGGTATTCGGTATATTTCTGTGTATAAGACACTACTTTTTCCTAAAATATTACACTAAAAATTGAGGGGAGCCTTATACACGGAAGTAAGCTGAGAACACAGAGAGAACAAAATGGCCCATACCTTGTCTCTATAAACAGGCTTCCTTCAATCATGAGGTTTAGTTTCCTTCAGTCAGGAAACTTAATTTCCTCCAGTCATGAGCTTTTTGGAACTGACGTCAGCTGATGCTAAACAAACCAATTGGAACACATGTCGTTGGAGGTGGAGCCTGTAGGCTCAAATGCAACAGGGACTCATAATATCCGTGTTCAGAGCCCAGATGCTGAATACTCAAAGCTGAGATTTCTTAATTTTGGCTTAGAAAAGGGGGGCATCTTATAAATGGGGGTGTCTAATAAATGGAAAAATATGGTACCGTTACTTTTGATTCTTCTTCATGCTTCCTGAACTTGCTACCAACTGTCGTCCGAAATTGCTTCAGAGCACTGTGTTAGGAGAGGGCTTTGACAATAAAAACCAATAACAGTTGTAAATAAAAGCCAAAATAGTTGTCCTATGTATTAGTGACACAAGTTAAGTTGGTTTAAGACTAAGTGACTACTTTAACTTCTAATCATCTGCATATTAGCTGTGCTGTGTGAATTGTAAGCTTTTAGTGAGTAAATGAATAAATGATGCTCAAGAGGACTGAAACCATTGGTTGGTTGCTATTCAAGTTCAAATCTATGTGATATTCAAACACAGATCTCTGTGTCATAATTTTCTGTCTAAGCCTGCAGTGGCTGAAATCCAATAGTAAGTCAAAACTGGAGTTGACTCACCAAATCACGCTCCTTGATCAAAGTTTTGTTGTTTTGACTTATACTGTATATCACCTCATAGTGCTTAGATCAATCTCTGGGTGGTTTGCAACACAATTGTGCAAGCAACAACTTGCCCCCCAATGAGCTGGGTACTAATTTACCAAGTTCAGAAAGCTACAGTAGAAGGCTAAATCAATCTTGAGCCAGCTCTCTAAACTTGTTGGGTATGAACTCAGGTTGTGATCCGAGGCTTAACTGTAGTTTAACCACTACGCTTTGGGGCTCAGATCTAGTTGTGACCTACTACTGTGTAAGCCAATAAGTTGAATTTTTGTCACTCATTTAGGCACCCTTGCTTCTTGAAAATAACGTGATTGGTTTGGAACAGATCTGTCTTTCCTTCAAATATGTCCTGGTTCAGGCTGAGCTCTAATACATGTAATGTTTTGGGCCACAGAATGTTATGATTTTAGAAGGTTACTGCTTCCTTAATCTTCTGTCTTCCTTCTTTTTTGGTTGATGGTTATGTTCTGTGTTTCACTTGGTTTCTTGTTTACTGCTGCTTTGACATGAAGAGCAGAGACATCTACGTACAAAGTGAAGAGATGTTGCCCTGGACCAGATTTCTGTTTGGGACCATTTGCTTTAAATTTCATAACAGCAAAGCGTTAAAGTTATCAAAGGCATGCGTGCATTAAGACTTTCCTAGACAAACACTAAAGAAATATGTATAGGTGAGAGAAGGGATGAATATACATTTTTGAACTGTTTAATTGAAATGCTGAAGACACTTTGGTAGGCAGACATTTGCCCAAATGCTTAATGTAACAAATGTGGACCTTGGCCTGTGATATGCATGTTACTTAATTGAAAAACATTTATGGCTGGCTTCTAGCAAAGTATAGCTAGCCCAAGTGATTACTATCTTTTTATTAACTGGAATAAAAGATAATGGATTGTGCTGCATGAAACCCACTTGTACTCCTAAATGCCTGGCTTGCTAAATGCTGCCAGTGAACAATAGATCTGCAATTTTTAAATGAGAAATTGAATACTTCCAAGGTGGTTGAAAGATACGACTGCTCAGGTTTGAAAGTCTGATTGGATTAGTGGCAAATCACTATGAGTTCACAAATATTTGAAAGGAACTGCCTGTTGACAAGCGTTGGAATCTAGTAATCCTCCCAGTTTGATTCTTAAGAATTTGATTTCTGAGGGGGGGGGGTAAGTATACAATCCTCTACCCTGCCAATACTGCACAATAACCCTAAGTTACTTTTGTTCCCTCCATATGCTGGTATAATTATTTGTTGACTTATAAAAGCAGTCCTTATTTCCAGATGGGTCTTGAAAACTCATGGCCCTCTAGACTTAGTGTTCGGCTTGACTTAAATTCTTGTCTCTTTCAGCTTTGCTGCCAACAACTCCATGCCCTTCATGTTCCTGATCAAGATTTTGCTCTCCCCAGGGTTTTTTTTTTCTCACCCTCTCCTTTTATTCATATCATCTGTCCAGCACTGCTCCTTTGGGACTTGGGGCTTTAATGCGATTCTTTTATATTCCTGCTTTCTTTGGCTGCATGGTGTCTCAGCTAGCACCTCCTGCTGCTCAAGCAGTCCTCTTTTGTCTCCTATTTTTGTCAATAGCAAATAGCCTCCCTTGTTCCTAGCTCATGTTAAATTGTCTGCAAAGTACCATCCTTCCTCAAGTTTCTCTCTTCTGCGTATTCTTCCTTCATCACTGGCTTTTTGCTTGACCTACTTTGTTCCTAAGCTTCCCTATTTTGTGAGATGCTGCTCTGCGGAGTCCCTCCTAATTGTCAATGCCAACCAAACTCTCAACTTTCCCAACCTGCAAAGAATCTAGACTATGATAGTTCTGTCACTGATAGCTTCGTTCTCTGAGCTGTTAGATCACTTACAAAATATTCCGTTGCTCCATTGTAGTGCAGTCAGTTGTTGCCAGACATTTATCAGAAAAATTCTCAGTACATTGTAATTTGAGCAGTGATCTCTTCCATGGCAAATGCAAATTGGAGGGTTTAGATGTAAGTTGAAAGCATTGTGTCTTTTCTGATGAGCTTCTTATATGCTAGGGAAGTACGGAAGAAAATTCAGTTTATGCATCGATGGAAGAAAATGTAATGAATGGGAAAAAGACATTCTTTACTCATTTTAGGCTTTCTCTTTCAAATGAAGTTCTCAAAGAGGTTACATTATTAACACTATGCATGAATTCCTTTTGGTTTTTCTCAACATTCATGCAAGGAATTG
Source organism: Pogona vitticeps (assembly GCF_051106095.1). Classification (NCBI taxonomy): domain Eukaryota; kingdom Metazoa; phylum Chordata; class Lepidosauria; order Squamata; family Agamidae; genus Pogona; species Pogona vitticeps. The sequence continues at coordinate 224,500,590 of NC_135783.1, read as the reverse complement.
GAGAAATGGCCCTAGAGTTAAGTCAAGACAATATTGGGAGACAGAGAAAGCTATAACATATATTAATGGAGATTTGACTTTCAAATTAAAGTTGTGCTTAAAGGACAAAAATGTTCTTTGTTTTATTTCCGTCATGGTGGTGTGCAGTGGCTACTGGCTTCTGTGATGTTTTGGAGACAGATTATTGCCTTTCATTTAACTTGCATTTGCTTTTTGCTTTTTCTTGTGTCACTTCAGTAGCCAAAAATTGGAGAACAGTTATGAATGCAAAACAGCAAGACCCATCTATAAATCAGAGAGATGTAGACATTTTTTAAATAACAGGTGACAAAATTTAAGAAACTCTTGAGTGACGTCTTTGAATTGGAAGTCTTAGGGCTCTTCCAGTTGTGGGAAAGTTCTACACCCATTCTGTTTTTTCTTCCTGCTCATCCAAAGGAGTACAAAGTCTAATAAGATCTGTACCGAAATTCTAATTTTTAAAAGCAACATCTCAAATGACAAGAACATTATCATCAACAACAGCAAAACACTCATTCTTTCATAAGAGAATGTTAGAGATCCTTTGAAAAATAATTGAACAAAGCAACCCGCTGCTGGAGCTCTTTGTATGGTGCTATTTTTGTGTGTATCGTATACCACTTAATTGTTTTCTGTGCCAAATGATTTCACATGGAAAGTTTCTGACCTACAAGGTGTAACCATAGAAATGAATGGGAAACACCATAGCATTAACCTGTTTTGGAACAATCCAAAACAAAAATAAACCATGCCTTCAGGAGGGAACGAAAAGAAAAGAAAGAGAGCAAAGTCATGGATTTCGTCACTGAAAATACTAAGACAAATCTTATACAGTGGACCCTCTACTTACGGAATTAATCCGTATTGGAATGGTGGCTGCAGGTCAAAAAGTCTGTAGGTCGAGGCTCCATTGACCTACATACAATGCATTGAAAACTGATTAATCCGTAACTGGCCGTTTTTTCCCCATTTTGTTTGTTTTTTTCCTGGTCTGTAGGTTATTCTCCGGCTGCAAGTGAAACCTGAATTTTGCAGCTAGAGAAGTCTGTAACTCGAAAAGTCTGTAAGTGGAGCCATCTGTAAGTCAAGGGTCCACTGTATCATTTGGCTCAGTAGGAAAGCTAGCTATATCCTCACTTACAAAGAAAGTATTTTTAGATAACAAATGCTCTGCCTGGAAAGGTCCTTAATAGCTAAACATGCCAAATCTAACAAGGTGGTGTTTCTAAATTGTTAAATCTGAAGATTAATGGCCATTTTATCTTTGCTCTATCTTCATATTTTAGAGAGAGAAATGAAATAGAAAAAAGTATTTGGGAATTATAAGTATGACAAAATAAAAAACAAACAGAAAATTTTGCTGTTGCTGGTCATTTGTTTTGAAGACTGATGTTGACTGAATTCAGCTCTTTGCTCCTCTCCCTCTTCACTGGCCTCCTCCAGACCAATTGTTGTTCTTTTAAATAGCAAATGAGATACATACTCAATGTAAAGAGAAACAGATCAAAAGAATTATTCTTTCTCCTGCCCCTTGTGGCTGCTAAATTGGTTATAGCACATCAGCTCTGAGTTGGCATCTGCATTGCACTGCAAGATTTTTTAGAGGCTCCTTTTGTAATATGGCTCAGCTGACCTCCTCTTAGCTCATCGGTTTAGTCCTAAATTCTTCTTCTTCTTCATTTTTTTGAGAGTGGGAAGTATTCTGTTTTTCATGATAAGTCTGCATGCACAAGTTTAGGCAGGTCTGTTTTTTCCCCCTCATCCCTGCCCCCTGAAATAGCTTTAATTTATTGTTTGCCAAAACTGCATGATTGTTCACTTGTGCAATGCAGCATCTGTTGTGGATTTGCATGGCAGTGCAGCTGAATGACAAACAAGTGAGGGAGAAAGTGGAAAATTGGCTCATCTGGGTTGCAGCAGACTTCACTGGGGCTGGGAGGAGGGGAAGACAGATGGAGGGAGAATGCTGGCGGTGGAGGTCACAAGGACATGGCTGTCTCATACCGGATGGCCATCACATCCACAGTAACCCGTATAGGATCTCTTGACTGCGTATTTTATTGTGAAGTGTAATTTAAAGCCATCCCGTAAGAAATCCTATTTTGGTCCACACTAGTCTTTCAATAATTGAGGCCTTTCCCTATGTTGTGGCTGTTCCTATTTAAGATGAAACAGGTGGAATCAAGATTGATTAATGCATAGGGAGGCACCGGTTAAGATGAGCCTTCTGGCTTCTGGCCATGCCAAATGCAGTCATTTTTCCAGCTGATTACATATGGTACCTGCCACCTAGTATATTGAGTTTGGGAACTTCTAATATAGTGTTTCCTGTCTTGTTGCTGATAGCAAAAGGTACTCTGGAGGGGAAGAAAAAGATTATTTAATATATGGCTCTCTTCTGTTTTTCCTGATAAGATTTTTCTGTAGAGTCTGGAGAGGTGATGAGAGTGGGATCAGTCATGTTTCATATGCAAAGTCCATGTTGAAAGATGCATGCTGAATCCTTGAGGCGGCATCTCATTAACTTCCCATACATTTAGTGATCTCTGTAAAAGACAGTTATGAAATATTGGCAGTGGTAAACATCCATTTACTAAAGCGCTGACAAAAGATGTGTGTCGGTATATCTTATAGGTAGTTTTATGTTCATCTAATATGAAGATTGCTTCTGTTTAACCAGACCTTTCATGATGGTAATGGATATGTACAGTTTACATTTACTTCTGATTGATTGAGTCCTGAAAAGCAGTGATACAAAGAGGGTGTGAAGAGCGGCTTTTCAGCATGCAAATTGGATTATAACCTGAAACAACAAGCGTGACCTTAAAAAAAATTGGCACATGAATATTTGATGTACATTTCTTTGGGTACATATTTCAAAGTTGCTTTTAAAGGCTTATGCTTACAACAATGTATCTCTTTATATTTTTGAGCTCTCAAATGCCTTGTGTATGTCACCCTCGTGGAGTTTCATATTAGATTTAAGAATGAGAGGGTGATAAACTGCTTTGCTTTTCTGAAACTGGATGAGGAAACTTGATCACAAGTAAATCAAAATGTTTTCTATCAGAGGAGAATTGATTTGGTTTGAATGCCAATTTAAACATTTCCGAGAGAATAATAAATGGCAACATCAAATATCAAATAGCCTCCCCTCCCTCTCAAAAATAAAAAACAAAAACAAAAAATTAAAAAACAACAAAAACAAAAACCAAGAAAAGACAGTCCTCAAAAGGATGCTGGGAGATGTTGCATGACAAGAATTACTCACAGAATTTGAATGGTCCTGCCCTGATGGGTAGGAGAATTTGCTATCTTAAAAAGAAAAAAGAAAGAAACAGCACCCTGATATTTTTCAATACTAATTTCAAGTTCACTTCATGCCTAGTGGAACTGTTGTTTCAGTATGTGAGGGCATGACTACATTGGCAAGCTGCATTGGAGCAGATTGGTTTTGCATTAGCTTCAGTATTTTCTGTGACTGCATTTGGTTTAGGTGGCCATATGAAGACCCTGAGGGGTGGTTCAATATGCACCTACTGGTTCCCTTCCTTTGATACAGTGGACCCTCTACTTAAGGAATTAGTCTGTATTGGAACGGTGGCTGCAAGTCGAAAAGTCTGTAGGTCGAATCTCCATTGACCTACAATGCATTGAAAACCGATTAATCCCATAACTGGCAGTTTTTATTCTATTTTTGTTCCATTTTGGTTTTTTTCTGGTCTGTAGATCGATTCTCCAGCTGCAAGTCGAATCTAAATTTTGTGGCCAGAGAAGTCTGTAACTCGAAAAGTCTGTAAGTCGAGCCATCTGTAAGTCGAGGGTCCACTGTACTGCTCTCTTGCCAATCCCTAGCTGTCCTTTTAGGGTTTGCTGTTAGATTGCTGGGACTGTTTAAAGGGAAAAAGGGATCGTTTACCAAAATTCTCCACACATGTATAAACATACACACTTACTATGGAGACATTGTAGTCTACTGGAGTTCACCAGAGTTGTTTTAATTTCATATTGATTTTTATCTCTCTCTCTCTCTCTTTTGTCTGTGTAGAGGTGTTATAGCACTAAACTAATGTAGCAATGCAGTGATAAGATACTCTAGTGCTACACTCAGTAGTTAGTTTAAAAGAAAAAAAAATGCTTCAGGACAACTGCGGAATAAGTTCATGGAGGTGGATGTCCCCATTGTTCCAAAACATCATGCTGCGTATTACATCACTGGAAAGCTGCCTAAAGCCATTGGTAGAGTACTGCTTCAGCATTATAAATATAGCATAGGGAATTAAAGCAGCAACCCCTTGGTAGTTATACTGCATGCTGGTGCTTTAACCAGTAGATTTTCCTTTTCTTGGGTTTCAAATTTGTGGCACATGTTGTTGTTTAGTTGTTAAGTCGTGTCTGACTCTTCATGATCCCATGGACCAGAGCACGCCTGGCCCTCCTGTCTTCCACTGCCTCCCGGAGTTGGGTCAAATTCATGTTGGTCACTTCGGTGACACTGTCCAACCATCTTGTCCTTTGTCATCCCCTTCTCCTCTTCCCTTCACACTTTCCCAACATCAGGGTCTTTTCTAGGGAAAATACTTTGGTCATGAGATGGCCAAAGTATTGGAGCCTCCACTTCAGGATCTGTCCTTCCAGTGAGCACATGCTCACCTGCTTTTATGGCTGCTTGCCATAATGGCTTAATGCACTAGTATCCTGCGCTAAGTTAGTTCTACTCAGGCACCATCATGTCTAGGGGAGTACTATGTGACTACCACTTTAAATGCACTAAAAAGCTGACCTCTCTATATAGTGGCAACTGTGAATTACCAGATCACTATGAACAGGGAGCACATATTGCATGTGTTGATTTCAGATATACCCACTTGATCATGATAATAAGTTCTCAGTGTTTGGCTCTGTTTATTTGAGGCTTTCGGTTGTTCCGCTCATGCACTTTGTAAAAGAACTGTTGCATGTCTTTTTGAGTGTTCATAAAATGCTAGAATGGCAGCATACATTACTTTACATATTCTGAAGAGTCCTCAGAAATGATTGAAATGAAGAAAATGACTCTTATGCTGAAGCATTACACTGATAGTTATTATTCCTAATGGCTCCTGGCTATGTATTTTCCCCAAAGCATCGCAGTTTTCCAGAGCTTTGTTTAAAAAATGAAGGGTAACGGAGCAGCAATTTCTTCCAGTATATTAAGTTAATAAACCCCAGAAAAAGAGCAACATCTGGTATCTTACAAAATTGGAAATGAGGAGGCCTATAGTAAGGGTACAGATGCTGATAGTTGATAAATTAGATCTGGTATGTAAAACAGTTCTAGTAGATTGAGTTAAATGACAGGCTTCTCAAGCTTCATGGTGTAAGCTATTTTATTGGTGAGGATGAGAGAGAGAATAATGAACAATAATTAAATTCAAACAACTGATTGTGTTGTTCTTAAGCATTGGTCCTTTTTGATCTTATCTTCTAAACTTATGTATTTAATCCTGGTAAACCTCAACTAGACTGGGCCCATTGAATCAGCAGGGATTTGGTGAGTCAGCTGTTCTATAACTTCCATTGATTCCAGTGCTCCTATTCTAGTTGTAGCTTACCACACTGAGCAACAAGATTTCAGCCACTGTGTAGAATATTTGTAGTAGCGTCCAAGATATAGTAAAAGTGACAGTAATGAGACTGTGGGTAGAACTTATCAGTCAGGGACAAAATCTAGAATGAGTCCTGAGTAGAGGGGGCCCATTGGAATTAATGCATAATTGACCTATACTGTAGGTAATTATTCCATTGTTTATTTGCGGCAGCTGTGAAGTCCCATTTCATCTGGTCTGCCCTAGCTGGTACTAATAGACTTTGAAGCAAAATAGAAAGATCAAAGAATAATCAGGTAAAATGGAGTTGCTTGGATGCAGGACACATTTTCTGTGACTGCAGAGAAATTCAATCATGAAATTCAATGTGCATGCAATTTATGCCCCATCGTGTATACAAAAGATCTGGCAAATGTCTGAGATAACACTATTGAAGTGGCCTGCTTCTGGTCAGAAACAGCTTTATTATCTTAACATTTTAACTTGTTTTCAATTTTACTTATATTTTGTATATGTCCATAAATTTAAACTGTGCAACACTTCAATATGAATGAATGAAGAAAGGCCATCTTGATATCAAGTATAAATTTTACTCATGGCAACGTAAATCTTCTTTAGACATCCAGATCCACAACATCAACTTGTCTATTTCTAGAAGCTTTGTTTATCTAATTACTTCTATGTTCCATGTGCATAAAATGAAATCCAAAAGTATGAAAACATGTAATTTTTGAGAAGTCACCAGCATATTACTTCCAAAACTTATTCTTACAGCTGTGAGAAAAAGCTGCAGGTGCAGATGCTTTAAAATATATATATATATGAAGACTGAATTTAAGTTGCCGGCAAATACCTAAATTAGATTACAATCCAAATATGGAAAAACATTAAGAGATAGAATAAAAATATCAAAGTAGTGTTTCAAATTCATTCTAAATATGCAGGAGCTTACAAGACACTTTCAAAGCACATTTAGAAAGCAGAGAATATCTTAAAAAATCCATGAAAGTCAAAATCTGTTACATAGTTTTTTAGCATATCCAGACACACAAGAAAATTACCGTATTTTTCGCACCATAAGACGCACTTTCCCCCCACAAAACAGGGGGGTGGAAAGTCTGTGCGTCTTATGGAGCGAATAAAACAGATTATATTTTCCTGTTTTCTTCTCCTTAAAAATTAGTGCGTCTTATGGAAAGGTGCGTCTTATGGAGCGAAAAATACGGTATTTAACAATCTCCTCACCTACCCAAGCCATTTGAATCTAGGAAGGGACACTCATGATTTCCTCATATCTGTGTTGTTAGGTTCTGTTGTCTCCTCTGCCTTCTTCATTCTTCTTGGCTCTTTCTTCCCCTCCTGGCTCTTCTTATTGGGTTAGAATGTTTTATACTAGCCTAGCAAAGCCAATAGCTTTTTACATGCATTTAACTTATTTGACAAAACTGTTTGCCCTGAAGTAACTTCTAAGAAGGAGCACATTGCAGTTCAAGCCTCCAGTTCATGATGACATATCACATTTTTAGGGTTTACAACCTTTATACCTCTTTAACCGTGTAATACTTTGTTTAGGCAAAAATTTAAAACGTTGACAAAAAGCTTTGTATTTGTTGCATGTCAAATGCTTGATTTCTTATATTTCTGTTTGGCCAGGGCTGCCCTAGTCTTCACGCAGATCGAGGCAGCTGCCTCAAGCATCAGATTGTCGGGGCTGAGGAGTGGCCCTGAGCTGTTGGAAGGCAGAGATGTGACCATGCTATGGGTCCTGCTGTTTAACCCAAAAGCTAGTTTCCCATTTCAACAGCAGTGGAAATTGCCAATAAGGGTGCTAGTGTTGAAGCAAGATTCATCCAACTGTTTTGTAGACATCTTGGGAGGAAGGATGACAATGTTTTGTTCTTTTTCTAAGCTGGCGTAATGCCTGGGGTGGGCCTGGTAACTACTTTTCTTTCAGGGACTCCAAGTCTGCTTTCACTGAATTTCTAAGCAGTTTTCTATCACTGACTTGGCCATACCATCGTTTTCATGTATTGAGAGTTTTACAGCAGTGCCCTGGAATATGTAGAAGGATCTTTCACTTTTCACCCTAAACAACAATAACAACAAAAAACAAGCAAGCAAGCAAGCAAACAAACAACCCCCCAAATCCAAAAAAAACACACACCCCCCCCCCCAAAAAAAAAACCTGTTATGAACAATTCAGGCAGGATGTGGTTCTTTTGTTTGCAACTGAATCTCCAGATTGTCCTTTACTCCCAGCTCTTGAACGTAGAATCCACTCTTTTTAAAGCTCTGCCTGGGCATGCTTGTCACCTGTTCAGGTAACGGTGCTTGCACGCACTATCAAAGTGCACCCAGTTGCCATGTTTCAAATTCTGCTTGGTTGTCAAATAAGGGCAGACTCTCTCTTAGACTGACAACAGAAATTAACACTCATGTACCAATGGAGTTCTGTCTTGGGATGTTGTCTTGTCATGCAAATAATACATCATTTCTACTGTGCTGGCATAATTTGTGATGTGATATTTACACAGCAACATTTAGGATTAGCTTATATATTGTCTAGGTTGGTTCCTGGTCTTTGATTCATTGCTCAGTTCTATTTTTTTTAAATGGGATTGAGGGGATTATTGAAGGAAGTCTATGAATTATTGAGATTCAGGTATAGGTTAAGCGGCACAAAAGAACTTAGCATGAACTTTGCTTGAAATACTCTTGTTTTCCACTTCCATACTTTAACTTGTATTTTAGAAACTGCTGATATAATGCAGATATCGAAATACTGAAAGATTAATTGTTGCATTGTCTTCTGAAAATGTGAAGAAGGTCTTGCAGAACAATTTTGCCAGCCATTTAACACTTTGAGGTGTTTTTTTCTTTAAGAAGCAGCAGCTATTTTTTTTAAAAAAAGTGCAGTTAAGAGTGACTAAATTAGAAACATTCTGTGTGCTATGTGAATCCTTGAGACCACTGAGAATAATTAGAGCATTTGCCCTATGGAGTTCTTTATTTTACATGGCGAGTGAGCATAAACAATGCATACACCTGACAAAATAATTAAAAAGATGAGAGAGACACCTGGGGCTTGCTGAACCTACTCTTGTGTAGAGATCATCTCCGTGTTTTTCATTCCGATTCAGCAAGGGCAAATTTGGTTTTTAAATTAGTATCTGAAAGTTTTGATTTGATTATTTGCTGCGAAGTACTACAGTGGGGTCTTGACTTAAGAACGGCTCGAGTTAAGAACATTTTGACTTAAGAACCGCTCTCACAGGAAAATATTGACTTGACTTACATACTTAGATTTGAGTTAAGAACTGAAAAAAACCCCACGTGGAAGGCAGGGAAAGTGCAAAATCTGAACTTTCAGTTAACTGTTGGCCAATGAAAAGGGTGCCTGTCTGCTTCCTCACTCCTCCCAGTGTTTAGAGAGTGGATTGGGAGACAGTCTTTGGACTGCCTGGTACTGCCTGGACTGTATTTTCCCTGCCTTCCCTGAACCTTTCTTGACCTAAGAAAAAAAGAAACAAAATATCCCCCTCTAGTGCTCGAAGGCGGAATAGCAGCTTCCCATTAGTTTCTATGGACGGAAAAGAGCAGATACGGATCAAATGGTTTTCAATGCATTCCTATGGGAAATGCAGATTTGACCTGAGAACTTTTTGACTTGAGAACCGCCTTCCAATACGGATTAAGTTCTCAAGTCAAGACCCCACTTGTACTGATACAATACTGACATTTCTATGAATTTTAGTTGGTATGATTGAAATAACTAGACAGTTTATAGTCATGGTAAGCAATATGCAGTGTATGGTCTACAGCATAAATTGCAGGAAAAAAAGCAAAATGGCTGAACTAGAGTATGTGTGAAGCTGAGAAATGTGGGGATTTTTTTTGTGATGTTTTTTTATCTCACCTTTCTTCCAAAATGTTAAAGATGTCAGACGTGCCATCCCTCGTCCACATCTTGATCTTCTGCACAGTCACCTGTGGTAGATCAAGTTGAGTGAGTGTGACTGGCCCAAGGTGACTCAATGAATTTCATAGTTCAGTGAGGAACTGATTCTGGAACTTTCTAAGCCCTAGTCAGGTGTCCCTTACATAAATACATACACCAAACTTAAGAGACAAACCCCTCCCATCCTCATCATTGTATTGTCTACATGCAAAGGCTGACGTGTACAGAGGATAAATTACTGCTCATGTGCGGGCTGTCTGTATGAACAAGAACCATGATTTTCTAGGGTTCTTGCTCTTTTGGAGATCTACATGTCAACAAGAACCCTGCTGCAGATGTGATTTTCAAGGACAGTGATAGAGAGGGAAGTGCTCCTTTTTAAGCATAGTGCTTCTGTTCATAGAATGATTGAAAAGAGCTGAAGTCTTAGCCTACTGCTAATCATTCCCCGCTTCCTCCCAGCTGTTGTGATTTGCTGGTTCTGACATAGAATTTGCCCTTTTTTGTGGCTGATGTACACTGAGCTGATGTTATTACTCCCGTTATGATTTTAAATATTATTTTCATTTGAATTTAATTGATAAATTTTATTCTTCTGGACTGTGTGTTTTGAATGGCAGTCTCATTTATATTGTACGTTTGTCCCACCAATCACTCTGTCAAAGAACTTGCTTTTTCATGAGAAAAATAAAAAAGTCCACCTTTTTTGTAAAGAACGCAATATATCTATTTATAAGTGTATTATTTATGCTATAAATGAAGGGAAGGGCATAAGTACAATTGAACAGGCAGTCACAATGTACACTGAATAAAGCTACTGCTGTCATGGCAAAGTCACATATGTATAATCTGTGGCACATAGGGCCATGCGACAGTGGTCCCACATGCAGGGAGTCACTGGAAGTGAAGGAAAAGCTGGCATCCCACCTAGATTACTTCTATTCCTCACCAGTGGTGCACAAACTAATGTTAAGAAGCATTACTCTAGATCAGGGGTATCCAAACTGCAGCCTGCGGGCCACATCTGTCCCCCCTTGGCTTTTTATCCAGCCCGGTCCTGCTTCTAGGATCTTTCCCACCCCGCCCCCACCTCCCCTAACAGCACCTGGCAACAGGATTTGTCTCCTGCTCGTCTCCTGCCCTAATGCACACATTAGGCCTATCTGCTGCAGGGAAATAACGAAGCTCCTGCCCTTCCCCAAGCTTCTTTCTTGTGGTTCTCATACTGAAAATCTGGAGACCCCTGCTCTAAATTAACTTTCCCTAAACTCGCTGTTAAGAGTTTTAAATGACCCCAGTAGGGCTTTCAAGGTAAGATAGTTACAATATGGCTTTACCAGTTCCAAACCCCAGTGAGTTTTCATGGCAGATTTAGGATTTGAACGCAGGCCTTCTGAGTCATAGTCGGTCGCTACACCACACTGAGTATTCTTCCTCAGTCTAGTGCCCTCTTAATGTAGCAGCTTTCCACTGCCTTTACCTGATAGGAACCTTGCGTCTTTTGGCTGCTTGTGGTGGCAATTGTACAGTAGTACCCCATATCCACAATTTTCAGTATCCGGGGGGGGGGGCTTGGGATGAATCCCCTGTGAATATGGGGGTCCTATTAGAAAGCATCAGGTTGGGGAATGCTGCTTTATAGAATGTTTCTATCAACAATCACCAGTGGCTTCCACACCAAATTTCAGCTGGTAAAGACATGCATTCAGGTGGTCTGTGATGGCTAATAGCACGTACAGAATTTTGTGTGCACTAATTTTCACTTTGCTGCTACAAGGGCTCAATGTGTACTTCCAAGGGCATAAGGGAAATGTTAGTACATATTGGTGTTGATGCTGCCACCTGTTATATTTCTTCTTCATTATGAGCATTTCAACTGGAGCTTCATATGCAATGATTACCATATCAGAGAAGGTTGTCATTAGGTCTTTTCAACAGTCATATATTTGATGAGTCTCTCTTACAGCTCTTAGCTGTTAGTGAACTCTGACATTCCATGTGTACTGTATATGTAAGGTATATGTATCCACACCCACGTGTACTATGAAAAAAATGACTGCATGAGAGCAGATAAGGGTGTATCTTGCTTTGGGACAGAACCAACGGCCATAAGTCTCAATAATAATAATATTATAATAATATTTATTTATATTGTGCTCTATACCAGAGTGCATTCCATTAGTCAAAAACAGTTAAAATACAACCAGAACATAATTACAATAATAAAAACATACAGTAATCAATTATCATTCCAAGGGCATATGGGAAACAATCAAAATAACTATAATAATGGTATAATGATTAAAATACAATGATTCTATCCCAATAATTGTCTAGTTCCATGGTCAACCCCTATGGTTCTAGGTTGAACAAGTAGGTTTTTAGATCTTGTTTGAATTTGTCCAACCCAAGTTCCACACGAAGGTATTGTGGAAGGGAATTCCATAATTTTGGGTCCAGATTAGAAAATGCTCTAAGTCTGGAGTTAGCCACCTTAGTCCAAGGGACTAGTAAGAGCTCAGAATCCGCAGATCGAGTCATCCTATGAGGAATATGCCAGCCCACATGTTCCGCTAAATAGCTAGGGCAAGATGTAATGCTTCAAATGTCAGAACAAGAACCTTATAATATGTTCTTGATCTGATGGGTAACCAATGCAATGCTGTGAAATGTGAGGGTAGCGCTGCAGGTTTAAAACTACTTGTACCTCACTATTCTGCACCAAGGTGAGAGAGAGGACAGTGCAGAAGAAGGGAGACTAGCTAACAAGCTGTTATAATAAGAAAGGTTATAAGCACTGGGAGAATTGGTCCATATCTGGCCAACTTTTATTAGGCCCCAAATACTTGGGTGTGGCATAGGCAGGCTGAGGTCCAAAGACCAGAGGTAAATGATGTTGCCACAGACAGTCAGGTCATAGATCAAACAGATGAGGAAGGGGTGATTGGGGATTTATTCAGTGTGGCAAGCTGCATGGTCGAAGGCACCAGTTCTGGAGCAGCAGATGTACAGAGTTAGCTGGCTCTCTATCGGTTTCTGAGGTCCATCTGAATTAATCAATAGCAGTGGCAGATCTTGGAATTAACTATATAAAAGTGGATTCACTGCTCATAATATACTGCCAGATAAAGTGCAGCCCTTTGAACTGCATGTGATCCCCAGAGCCTTAGATGCACACCCCCAGCCTCAAATCTTTTTCATTTATTTTAAAAATTTGTCTTTAAAAATACCATATACCTTCTAGGAGGCATGAGAAGAAGTCATGGAGCATCCTTGCAGTCTGTCTTCATATTCTGGAAAAAAAAACGTAAACTTAATTGTTCAGTTATAAAAGCCATTTTGAAAGAAAAGCGTGTGGGTGGGGCATGGAGGCAGGTGTGGCCCTCCCACCTAGGGTTCAGCATGTGTGGCCCTCAAATTGCTGCAGATTTCCCACCCCTGTCAATGTAGCTAACAAACATCCTTACAACCTTTTGGCTTCTGTATATAAATGCAAAAAAAAACTGTAAAGAGTTTTTATCTGGACAGTTTTGACATCAGCAAGATTAATGGTCCAAGTAGCAATGAATGGTTCATGTTACTTTGAATAGTCTGATTAATTTACTTTGGAGGTTAATTTAGGAATATAGGGCCATTTTTAATGATGTGAATTTTTAAAAATGCAAATATAGTGCATCCCTAGCATCGTTGTTGTTAATTAGTACTTTGATAATATCCACTAAAATATTAAAGTTACATTATTTTATTTTTTAAATTAGCAGTAATGGCTTTGAGCTAGCTTTCGTTCTAACACTTCCAGGCTCAGATAGCACCATCTCTGGCCCTTAACAAAGCAACATTGCAACAGAGAAATCAACAGGTCAGCAGTGCTGGGAGGGATTAAAGCACAGGGGCCTTACTGCCTGAGGCCCAGATTGGGTCCCATTGCACCTTGGACTGCAGTGTTGCTCTTTGGCACTGAAGGAAATAATGGCTGATTCCTTTCAGCTACATTACCTCAGAAGGGCTTCTGCGTGTCTCTAGAAATAAAATAGCTGCTGCAGTGTACCAGCCTCCTTTGTCATGTTTCTTGTACATGTGGACAACTTTCACAAACTGTATGTATAGGTTGGCTTGGTGATGGATCAAAGAGTTCAAAGCAGCATTAATGCCTGTTGAGACCTAGGGTTGAGTAAGGCCCTTGTTTGCGTGCCTGCTTTTACTGAAGTGAAAAATGCTGAAAAGTTGTCACTCAAATATATTTGCACTCTGTTGTGTGTGTGTTTTTTAATTCCCCCTTCCCTTTTAAATGCAATGTTTTGACTGCCATGAGCACCCTTTGTGACAGTTAAGATGTGCAAGGGACTACTAGCTAATGATTCTGTAGGGTCAATGGCACTATGAATATTTTTATTATACTGTGTCATGCTGAGAACATTTGTGTGCTGAAATTTGTCAGAAAAAGCCCTTTAGGAACAACTATTTTTAAGGATTGCTTGAACTATTCCATTATCCCTTAGCCTTTCCATCTCAGTGCTTTCCATATTTTCTGAATAAGCCTTCCACACCTGACGTCTTATTGAAAAACAGCCTTGGATTATTTTATGGATGTCAAATGCTATAAAAGGTGCGTACTTACTATATATTAAATAGTGAAGCAGTTTGTGTGCCTTGTACCTTGTCCAAAAATAATTGACTCATTAATCTTAGTCGTATCAACTCAGAGCCATTAGAAGGGTCAAATACAGGTTAATTTTAATGGAAACATGTGGTTTGGTTTATATAAATGTGTGCTTTTACTAGTGATTTCTGCTGTATATGCAACTTGCTGGAGATTTTATAAGGGTGTTGAAAAGAGAAAATGGAACTGTAGAATATGGGCAGAGATAATGACAGAATTAAGAATTTGTTATCTACTGAAATATATAGACCATGTCTTATTTGTTCAGTAAAAAGCTGAATAAATATACGCATTGCTCATCTCTTGTATTGTTAGGTGAAGCACTGGTTCATATATGAAACTAAACTGCAATTTAGTACAGCATGGATGAATCTGAGTGAGTCCAACTAAAGAATGGAGTGCTTTCCCTCACCTGCTGGTTGGGTGGAGGGTTTTGGCAGAGTTTAGTTCTATTTCTGAAGAAGCTCAGTGTAGCATTATATTCTAACCAGGGACAGAGATTTAAAATAAAATACTTCTAAGCTTTCAAACCAACCGACGTCAAACTGTAGTTCAGGGAGTTGCCTTGTTAAACCATCTAGAGTTCTTTTTAAATGTAATGCAAAGAGAGAATTCTTTAACAATAAAACTATGTTTCTGTTTGAGAGGATTTAAGAGGAGATAGGAGCAAGTGCCTGGGCTTTGTCAATTGAACCATGGTTCCATGAAAACCAACCTAGTATTGTCCCTTATGAAGGAATCTGGCAGCTGTTCATTCAGGCTACTTTGAAGTAATGCTCTTCTGTTACTTCTTTTGCCCATTTACTCCTGTTGTTGACATGTGATACATACGGAGCTGGATTGGTCTTGGCTGAGTTCAACTGCTGTCACACTTTTAATATTCTAGGCAAGTTTTAGTCTTCAGAACAGCTTGACTGTGTGGCGTATTGTGTACTGGGTACACTGTGAGACTCTTCCTTGCTTTACAAGGTGACCTTCCTTATCTCTTTGTAGGTGGTGTGTCCTTGGCAAAATGGTCTTCAAAGGACTACTATATACATTTGCAACCCTGATTGTGTTGGCTTAATTATGGGGAGTTCCATCATATGGTTCAGGAAGAAGATTGCCCAATATATGCATGTTTTCAGTCGATGTGATTTTGCTTTATGTAGGTTCTACACAGCCACCATAAATATCAGTCTATTGTGGAGGATACCCTCCTTCTGCAGGTGTGTGACATTATCTCTGCTTTTCAGAATAATTGACTCATGACTCAGTCGCATGTTTCAAAAGAGGCTGAATCATGCCTGCCAGTACCTTTTTCATATGATCCATATGACAGTGATAAAGAAAAAAATTGTTAAATAATGCACGCTTTGTTATTAGCAACTGCCCTAGTCCATTTTTACTTAATTGAAACTGTTAAATGTATTGCTGCTGAAACAATTGGTAGTCAGTTCTGTCCACTGAAAATTAAAAATGAACCTGGCTTCCATGTGTAATTGCCAGACTGAATCTTCAGGGAGACATTCTGTGGAGTTTAAGTGGAATTAAACCCATATGTATTTATAGAAATATCTTACACTCTAGAGATTGCTCTAAAATACAGCAATATTATTTCTATATATCTAAAAAGCCCAAAGTATCTTAGTGATAGATTATAATAATGTTATATACAGAATGACAGTATAAAATAATAGAATGGAAAAATGAATTGGCACCATCTTGGGCTATTTTCTTTTATCATAAAGAAAATTGATTAATTCTGAAACACTTTTCAGAAGCATTAGTATCAACCCACCATATATTTTATAGCACTGTATGTCCTACTTCTCTATGGGAAGTATCTTTATCACTAAAGTGGAAAGAATATTGAGCTTTTACCCACTGTGCATTCTTGCACAAAGAGCATGAACAAAGTAACGGAAAGCATCTTCTAGTTTCGTTGCTGTTCTAATTCTCTTCTGTCAGAAGAACATATAGTTGTAACTGCAGGAATTAATCTAGTATGACCACCTGCAAGCTTCCAAGGAGCTTTGTTTTTATACAAGCTAGTAACATATAATATATGTCTCTTAATTTATTTGAATAGTAATGTGTTGGTATTTGCCGTAAGCTTTGTAGAATTCCACAATGAACCTAAACATGTATTAAGAAGAGTGATTCCTTTCTTTGTGCATGTTACGGTATGGTGCATATCTTTTTTCCCCCTGGAATGCTTTTGTCATACTAAAAATTATTTAGTCAGAAGGGTGGAATATTAATCTGTTAATTGATTGGCTCAACCAGGATCAACCAGGATATATACAGCTAATCGTGTGTGTGTGTGTGTGTGTACTCAATTAAAACCTTTTATATATATATATATATATATATATATATATATATATATATATATATATATATATATATATATATATATATATATATATATAAAAGGTTTTAATTGAGTATACACACACACACACACACAATTAGCTGTTTATATTTATATTTATATTTATTTAAATAAAAGGTTTTAATTGAGTAAAGGTGTCCTGATCAATCCAGCAGATTTTTATATTTGCCAGTATCTTGTCGCTGCTCCTGCACCATGGGAATGATGTCACCGGCCATGGTGTATTGCAGCTAATTAAAGAGTTGTTTCTTCATTTTCAGGGTGTGCAGGACTTATGTGCAATGAAATTTTTAAAAAAGTGCTTTAATTACTGACAATCTGTTGTGGTTGGTGATATCATTCCTAATATGCAACATTATTATTTTTAGTGCAAATCTTTGTAAAAACTGAAGAAGGCGAGCAGTGCCATTTAAGACATATCCCCCACCCCAAAACATCAAAGAAATTCTCCTCTGAATTTGGTGTTTGCTATGATGCTTGTCCTTAAAACAAAGTGTTACATACAGTAGCATTTTTGTGCTAGTAATTTGTGCCCAATTGTTACAAATGTTTCCAAAATTGTCACCAGAGCCCTCCCTAAACATTGGTCTTAAGCATTGTAGGCCCTCAGGAGGAGGAACTACATTCCAAGGAGGGCTACCGTAAATGGAAGATAAGTAAAATCTAAGTGCCTTCCCTTGAGAATTTGAGAATACCTTCCAAATCAAAATCTCTGATAAGACTATCATGCAGAGAATGTATATGTCTCCCTCCAGAAATACTGTCTTTTCTCCTGTGTTTATAGATGTAACTGCAGCATTTATTGTGTGACAGCTCACAAGCTTTTTTGTTTGATTAAAACTTTTTTGGTTGAACTGAAACTCTGCTAGTAGTTTAGCTGGTATAGCTTTGTGGATCAGAGCATCAGAAAGGGGCAAGGAGTTTGAATTTTCTCTGTGACTTCTGGGAAAGCTGAGATCTGCAGTATGTGTGGCTGAGGGAGTTAAGTGTCCTGCTGTGGCCATGAACAAACTGCATGATTCAAAGGAACTGCATGATCCAAAGAAGGAATGGTAAACTATTTCTGAATACTTTATGCTTAGAAAACCCTTGGGAATGTTGTTCATTGGTTAACAGTGACACAACATCACAAACTAATTAACTGTTATGGTTCTAATTGATGTAATGCTGTGCTTCAGACCTAGGAAAGAGGAAATGTTTCCTTCTCAATTAGCTGTTTAAAATGTCGCTCAATGCAAATGTTGTGGCCCACCCAGCATTTGGCTGTTGTGCTTGTTGCCATGCTTCTTTTTCTCATCTGGATTAGTCAATCTTGTATTGCCACTTAGTATAGTTTGTCTCTATAGGGGCCTCATGGTGCAGTGGTTCAATTGTAGTCCTGCAGTCAAACCTTTGCACACAACCTGAGTTCAATTCTCATGGGCTCAGGTAGTCAGCTCAAGGTTGACTCTGCCATCCATCTTTCCAAAGATGGTAGACTTCAGGTTGCTGGAGGGGGTTAATGTGCAGCCTGCATAATTAAATTGTAAACTGCCCAGAGAGTGCTGTAAGTGCTATGGGGTGGTATGCACACTTGCTTTTGCTTTTTGTGTCTCTGCCAGAATCAGCAATGAAGTTATAAACAGGTTTGAAAACAGTGTTTCATGGTACCATAGTTTCCCCATTTTGTATGTCAAGGTAAACAGTCATTCCGTAAATTTGAAAGAAGTAAAAGTGCTCACAAAAAACAAGAGAAAGAAAGGCAATATATTTTATCATAATATCTGAACTTGGAACCAGTTTCAGAAACTAAGAATGGAAAATGGAATCAAAGTTTGTGGAACAGTTTTTATTCACCTTGTATCTGCTAAAAAATCAAAACACCCAACAGGAAGTTGGTTGAGTTGCCCGAGGTAGACATTTGTGAGCTTCTCTGTGAGAAATAAAAAGGTATTCTTTGTAGTGTTTTAAACTGTGGTCATTTTCATCATAAAACACCTAGAATGGTCAGAGGATTTACATCAGAGCTTCAAATA